>NC_142438.1:13097500-13411071 GCF_059453495.1 Arachis ipaensis
ATTTTTCTATTGTTGTTAGCCTAATTGTAACTCATTCATTTTAATGTTAATCAGTTTCTAAAACACGATAAATATTATTTTTCCCTTTTTTTTATAAAGCACAAAAAAGAAAAATGAATTTTAAAGAAGAATCATATTGA
Organism: Arachis ipaensis; assembly: GCF_059453495.1. NCBI lineage: Eukaryota > Viridiplantae > Streptophyta > Magnoliopsida > Fabales > Fabaceae > Arachis > Arachis ipaensis. The sequence continues at coordinate 13,097,641 of NC_142438.1, forward strand.
AGCTGAAAGAATCTTGCAAGTTGCAATATTTAGAATTAGAATATCTTAAACAAATTCATATATATACGAATCGGAAATCCTGGCACGCAAAATGTTAAGGAAACCTTCACGTTAAGTTACTGTATATATTGTCCTTCTCTATCTTAGTTCCCAACCCTAAATATCCATCATATATTAATAGAAATAAGTTGGATAATATATTTTTTGTCAATTATCCTATCATTCTCAATTTTGGTCTATTTTATTGTAATAAATTTTCTGAAATATATGAAGTACTAGCCAAATTTGTTTCTTTATAAACAATAATATATGCATAAACAAATGAAGAAATAAAATCATGGTAATAATAGAACAAATAATATTTTTTGAAAAAATAATTTTAACTATAGAATAAAAATAAAATGAATTAAAATTTTGAGACAAAAATAAAATGATTTAAATATTAATATTAAGACATAACCAAAATCTTAAAAACTAAGATAGTACTCTATTTTTTGCGATATCATATCAAATTTAGAAAATCCCATAGTCACAATTTTTGGAAGCCTTGCATAGTTGCATTTATGTAAATCACATTTCAATTTAATTTTTCATTATATCCATGCCAAAACCCATACATCAAAATAATTACAATGGAATTAGATATCCTTTAAATATTATTTTTTATTTAGTTTTAAATAAAAATAAATAAATAAATAACTTTTTTAATTTTTTCAATAATTAATATCATAATAGTGAGTATTTAAATTAATTAAATAATAATAAATTTTTAAAAAAGAGACATAATTAATTAAAGAATTAAAATAATATATTATTAAATTTAAAGACTAACTAAAAATTAAAATTTAAAGAATAAGTAGTATTTTTTAAATAATTAATGACAAAAAACATAAAAGAATTATTGGTGTAAATTTTAAAAAGACTAAAAGATATAGGTTAACAGTAACCCCATGCATTTTATTTTAACTGAAGAAACTTGTGCAAAAGGTTATGACCATCATCGCTAGAGAGCATATTTAGTGAGTTAATGAGGAGCATATGAAAACAAGTGACAAGAGGGAATTATAATAAAAATAATCTCTTCTCTGTCTCTAACTATTTATAAAAAGAATCTGACGTTTTTTAATCATTAAAAAATAACAACGCAGTCTTTATCTATTTTTTTTTTTTTGGAATCGAAATGTTCTTTTGGCGTCTTCTAACTATTAAGCTTTTCTAATTATTTTTATCTAAAAATTGACAAAAAAATCTTTTCGATCACACGAAAAAAATAAATAAAAATCGTAATATTATTTTCTAATGGTTAAAAAATTCCAGATTCATTTTATAAATGATAGGAAACGGAGGAGGGTTTTACTCTTAAAATTGGGGTGGCCTTATCATCCTCATGGGATTATCCATAATCCTAATTCATGCCTCGTGATTGGGTTATTGGGTTATGGGGACCAAGCTTAATTTAATGCTATATGCTCCTCACTTTTTTCAGATTTTCCACATGCTTACAAGTATTTTATGCTATATTCATTTCTAACTACAAATAATTTAGATGTCAACAATTAATTGAAAATAATTTAAATAAATTTTATATCCATCAATGTTTAGTTTTATTATACATTTATGACCAATTGTCAATATTAAAGAGACTAACGCCATCTATTTAAATTAACAATTGGTTAAAAATGTCTAATAAAACTAAATATTCATGAATATAAAATTTATTTAAATTATTTGTGGTTAACCTTATCAATGTTTAAATTATTCATAATTGAAAATAGATATTATTTATTCTTCAATCAAAATCAAAATTATAATAGTTAAAAAGTATAAATAAATAATAATAATAATAATTATTAGAAAGATTTTGCTAATAATTTTTTTAACGTTTATATTAGCTTTTGTTAAAATGGTTAACTGGCTCATTACAAAAAACATAATAATTTTTTTTTGGTGACTATATATATATATATATATATATATACACGGTTTAAGACTAAAAGACTAAAAACATAATAATTTAATATACGGTTTAAGACTAAAAGACTAAATAAATTTTAAAATTAAATGATCAATTTGATTATTATATAAATATTGAAAACCAATTTAATTAGTTAGAAAACATATTTCTCATCATAATTTTACAAGTCAACATTTCACTAACATCATTAATTTAACCAATTTAAAATTGGGTATTAATTTGACCATCAAATTTCATAGAAATTAATTTTAAAATAGAATTCATTTAGGTGTAATGCACTCAAAATAATGAGATTTAGGGTTCGTTTGGGAAGTTTCAAAAGTAATTTTTTTTTAATTTTTGATTTATAAAAAGTAGTAGTATTAATGTCTGGTATAATTTTCAAAATTAAATTGTGGCTTTCTAAGAAACTATTTAGGAGCTTATAGAGAAGGTAAAAAAATGACTTCTCTCATAATACTACTATTTTTTTATCACATTTCTATAAAATAAGTACTTTTAGAACTAAAAATCCAAATAAAAATAACTTATTTATAAGCTACTTTTAATATAGTCATTTATTGTTTAAACCATTTTTTTAAAAGAAACTTAATTAAGTTGTTTATCCAAACTGGACCTTAGAAGATCTACACTAATACGAGTCTTTTGTTTTTCGCTGGATAAAAAAAAGCCCAACGTCACTCTATCATATATTTAAGTTGATGGAGGCTAATTGTGTAATATTGAATTTTTCTCTCCATACAATATTATCGTTAGCTTTGCTTCCACTCACATGACCAATACCGGAACCCCAGTTGGGGCTCCACACGACCGTCAGCCATCGCCAGAAGAACAAGATCAGCTCAAAAGAAGCACTAAAAAGGTGCAGAATGATACAGAGGGCTTCTCTGGGACACAAATACTGGTTCTAAGGGAGGATGACTAAATGACCGAAACCACAGAAAATGGACAAAAACAAAACAAAAAAATCACTTTCGCTCAAATGGTGAAAGGAGGTCCTGACGGAGATCAAATGGAAGACGATAGTCTCAGTGAGGAGGAAGAAGAGGAAAAAACAGAAGATGAAAAAGGAGCAGCTAATGACAGGGGAAAAATACATGATGGAATGGACTCCCAAAGCAGCGGCAACAAAAGAATCAGAGTGGAAGAAATGGAGAAGGGGATCTATAACATTGTGATTAGTGAGTCCATAGAGAGGGAACTGTGGAAGCCTTGGTGGGACTCTTTTATAGTGAAATTACTAGGAAGAAGGATTGGATATGCAGCCATGAAAAGGAGGCTGAAAAATATGTGGAGTAAGAAAGGGAGTATAGACGTTATTGACTTGAGCAATGACTACTATCTAGTAAAATTTTACTCATCTGAAGACTTTGATTTCGCTCTATTAGAGGGACCATGAAAAATCTATGACCACTACTTAGCACTGAGAATGTGGGAGCCAAACTTCAATCCTTTGGGTAAGATTACCGGGACTGCCTATTGAATTATATGATAGAACTGTGCTGAGGCAAATTGACAATTTAATTGGGAGAACAACAAAAATTTATAACAACATGGCAGACATGAGCAGGGGCAAGTTTGCTAGGCTGTGCGTTGAAGTTGATCTAACCAAACCATTACTGGGGAGATATCTAATAAATGGTAGGGAGTACCACATTGAATATGAGGGTATCCACCATATTTGTTTCACCTATGGAAGAGTAGATCATGATCAACAACACTATCCAAACAATAAGAGAAAGGAAGAAACAACAAAAAAGCAACAAGAGAATCAAAGTGCTGAAGCTATTACAGGTGTACAACAAGAAAACAACAGTAAAAAACAACAAGACATGCAAAAAGAGAAAGCTAGCACAAGCAAGAATGACACAGGAAAGCAAGTAATTACTGAGAATAATAGTAGTTTTGGGGAATGGATGGTGGTCCAGAGGCTAAAAAGAGGAAAGAAAGGACAAAAAGAAGATGTTATCAGAAACAGAGAGGAAACAAGTAGACAAAGAGAAGTCCCACAAATAAAAAGAAACCAAGGCAGATTTGGCGTGCTACATATAGAGGAAAATCCAAAAGCCCAAGGGCAAGGAATTGAAGAACAAAGAGAACAAGAGAAAGACACACAAGGAAAAAGAGAGAAGGAACAACAAAACAAAAGCAAGGCAAAAGCACAATTAGAACAAAAACAAAGTAAAAAGAGCAGTCAGCCTGCTCAAAAAGTAAAGGCCAAACAAAACAACACCAAGAACACAGAAAAGCAAGAACAAAGAAATCAAGAACCAGAGCAAAATCAAAAGAAAACAGGAGAACAAAGAGAGTCTACTACAATGCAAATTGAAAGGGTGAACCATAACCACCATGAAGAGAATTGGATGGAGGCAAAATTGTCAACTCCATCGTTCATGGAGGAAGGGATTGAACCTTCTAACCAAAACCAACAAAAGGAAGGAAGATCCCCTGACCTTATGGAAGCGGACATAATAGAAAAAGAAGATATAGTGATGGATTCCTTGGAAAAGGAGCCAAGCATGAGGCTAATTGAAGGGGTTGGACTACACCACACCAGATATGAGTATATTAGAGGATGTAGACATGCAGATGCATTGATCTGCTCCATGCTTTCTCTTTAGCTTTAGCTTTCTAATTTCTGTCTGTTTTTTGGTTTAACAACTGGTTTATCTACCTTTTCTGTCATCCTTTTTGTTTTAATGATTACTCTTATTTAAAATGTGCGAGGCGCGGCTAGTGAGACTTTTAGGCGCATCTTTAAAGAAATGAGGAGACAACATAGACCAGACATTGCTATTCTTTTGGAAACTAAATGCAGTGGAGACACAGCAAAAAGAGTGATACATAACCTTGATTTCTCTTACTCTATTTTAGAAGAAGCTCAAGGATTTGTAGGAGGCATATGGATCTGCTGGAATAGACCAGATATCAACATAACCACCATAGAAAAGCATAGTCAATATTTACATGTTAAAATCCAAACTCAGAGTGAAAAGGAACGATTTCTCACAGCAGTCTATGCCAGTCCTCAGAGTCAGAATAGAAGGGAATTATGGCCTAAAATTCTCAATATAGCTAATCAGACTATGAGAGATTGGTTGATAGCTGGTGATTTTAATGAAATTAAAGACAACTCAGAAAAAAAGGCGGTGCTACTATTAGTAACAGAGATTGCAAAGTGTTCTCCGGTTGGATAAATAGATGGGGTCTAATTGATTTGGGTTTCATAGGGTCTCGCTACACTTGAAGAGGACCACAATGGGAAGGACAAGATAGAGTCTTTAAAAGACTAGACAGAGCTCTCGCTAATCATTCTTGGAGGACAAGATTTCATGAAGTCGTGGTAGAAGTTCTTGCGAGAACAAACTCTGACCACCACCCCCTCCTTATTAGAAATGAAAGAGAGAGGCTAAGAGGCCAAGATAGACCCTTCAGATTCGAAGCTATGCGGGGAATGCATCAAGAATTTCAAAACTACTTGAACACTAGTTAGAACAAGAACAACTCTCTCTTAGAATCCTTGGTGGAACTTAAAGAAGACCTCCAGAAGTGGAATAAAGAAACTTTTGGAAATATCTTCAAGATCAAGAGAAGAATTTTGAACAGAATAAGTGGCATTCAGATGAGTAGATCTTATGGTAACAATTGGTATCTGGACAAATTAGAGCAAGATCTCAATAAAGAGTTAGAAGACGTACTAGATAAAGAAGAGACTTTTTGGATGCAAAAATCAAGACAACAATGGATAGTGGAAGGAGATAGGAACACCAAGTATTATCATACTAAGACTGTCATTAGGAGGAGAAGGAACAAACTTCAGAAACTCAGAAGAACAGATGGAAGCTAGATAGAAGAGGATGACGAATTGAAAGACCATATCATAAACCATTTTCAAAGCATCTATCGAGAACAGGTGAGCATTAGTCCAATTGAAAACTTATATGATACTTTACCTAATTTCAGCGCTTGTGTTTACAGGAAACTCATAGCGGAGCACACTGAAGAGGAAATAAAAAATGCTCTCTACAGTATTAGATCGTTTAAAGCACCAGGAAGTGACGGATTTTCATCTCTTATCTACAAGAATAACTGGGATTTAATGAAAGGGAAGCTGTATGATTTTATCAACTGCTGCTGGCAATATCCGGATCTTATAAAGCAATGCAACAACACTCTACTAACTCTTGTGCCTAAACTTAATAGCCCAGAATTTGTCTCTCAATTTCGGCCTATTGCTCTATTCAATGTGAGTTACAAAGTCTTGACCAAGATTTTGGTGGAAAGAATCAAACCACATTTGAATGATAGAATAGCAGTCAACCAATCAAGTTTCATTCCGGAAAGGAAGATTCAAGATAATATTCTTATTGCCAAAGAGATGATGCACACCATGAGGTGCATGAAAGAAATGAAGCAATTTATGGCTGATGCGTGAGCATCTTGTCTATCTTTTCCTAGTGAATTTGCATCTAAATTGTTGAATTTAATTAAGAATTAATTATATTTTAGCCACTATGGATGCTATTGAGTTTTGTACAATACTGTTTATTTTAGGTAGCATTTGGCGGAATTTGATGGAGTTTCTGCAGAGAAAGAGAAGAAGCCAAGGAGATGACCAGCGAATACCGACGCGGACGCATGGCTCACGCGACCGCGCGGAATGGAGGAAATCACAATGACGCGATCGCATGCCTGACGCGATCGCGTGGACTGGAATCTGCACAAATGACGCGAATGCGTGGACGACGCGGACGCGTCACATGCACCACGTGCAGAAAATGTAGAAAACGTTGGGGGCGATTTCTGGGCCGTTTTGACCCAGTTCTTAGCCCAGAAATCACATATTAGAAGCTGCAGAATGGACAAATCAAGTGGTCCCCTCCCATCAGTTGAAGACTTGTTAATTAATTTGAATTTAAATTCAAATATTAAATGAGGAAAAGATATTATTTTGAGTTTAATTTTAAATATTAGATTTTAAATTTATTAGGATTAGATATAAAAAGGGATCTGATGCCATCAGATTGTAACTCGGTACATTTGGACCTGAATCCTTATTTTCTCTTTTCCATGAGCAACTAAACCTCCACTGTTAAGGTTAGGAGCTCTGTCTATTTCTGTGGATTAATTTTATTGCTTTTACTATTTTAATTTATGTGTGGATTTATAATTTAAGAATTGTTTTCGCTCTTTATTTTATAAATTTGGGTGGAACGGAAGTATGACCCTCTTTCTATTTGAGTTCTTGTAAAACTTGGAAAAGCTCTTTACTTGAACAAAAGCTTGAAAACAATTTCTCCTAAATTTTAATTATTTGGATTTAACGGGATACGTGACATATAATCCTTTTATTTTTGGGTAATTAGAGTTTTTGTGGCATATAAACTAGAAATTGATTATCACCCTCTAATTGGAATTAATTGACCAAGGAATTGGCTGTTGATGAATTTTAGAGGAGACTAGGAAGGTCTAAGGAATTAGGGTCTAGTCACATATAGTTTGCCATAAATTAAATCCTACATGATTAAAATAGTTAGTAAGAAAAATTAATCAGGAAAAATAGATAACTCTGAAACCTTAACTGCCTTCTCCATATTTTATTCCTAACTTATTTATTTTACTATTTTATTTTCTGCACGATTGTATCTCAACACTATTTTCTGTCTGTCTAACTAATCCAATCAAACGCTATTGTTGCTTAATCCATCAATCCTCGTGGGATCGACCCTTACTCACGTAAGGTATTACTTGGTACGACCCAGTGCACTTGCCGGTTAGTAAGTGTGATTGTAAATACCGCATCAAGTTTTTGGCGCCGTTACCGGGGATTGATTGTGATCAATAACTATTAATTGTTTGATTGTTTAGATTAGGCGTTTTAATTTTAATTTTATTTAAATATTATTTTATTATTATTTCAAAAAAAAATTTAAAATTTTCCTTGTTTTTCCGTTAGCAAACTCCCCTGCCCCGTTTTATTAATTTTGTTTACTTCCGTTAAATTTTTTTTTTTTTAAATCACGTCGAATTTTTTTGGTTTTATTTTATTTCTCTTTTCATTTTCATTTTTTTTCTTTTTCTTTCTTCGTTTTACTTTGTTTATTTTTTTTATATATTTACTTTTTATATTCTATTAGTTTTATTTTATTTTTATCTAAAAATAAAAAAATAAAAAAAATAAAAAAAATAAAAATATTTTAAATCATTATTTTTATTCTTAATTTTTGAAATTAAGTTTGGTGTCTTCTATTTATTTTTATTTTAATTTTTTTCTGTTTATTTTTATTTTTAAAATTTTCGAATTTTTATTTATTTACTTAGCATTTTTATTTTATTATTTTACACAGGTTACCTCACAGGGACTTCTCTGCACTCTGACGTAGAGAGTCCCATTTTTTCTTGTTTTCTGCTTGTGTATGCGCAGGAATAGAGACAAAGAACATCTCTTAGACTTTGATCCTGAACCTGAAAGAACTTTCAGGCGACGTTTACAACAAGCAAGACTTTGCAAGGCTACAGAATCCACTATGGCAAATAATAATGCTAATGCCAATGTGGTAAATCCGAATGGGGATGATCAGTAGAGAAAAGTGCTTGGCTCTTATTCTGCCCCTACTGCGGATCTTTATGGAAAAAGTATTGTGGTGCCTCCTATAACTGCAAACAACTTTGAGTTGAAGCCACAACTGGTCACCCTGGTGCAGCAAAACTGCCAGTATCATGGACTTCCTCATGAAGATCCAAATCAGTTCATATCTGATTTCCTGCAGATATGTGATACTGTGAAGACAAATGGAGTGAACCCAGAGGTGTACAAACTCATGCTTTTCCCATTTGCTCTGAGGGATAAAGCAAAGCTATGGCTAGATTCCCAACCGAAGGAGAGTCTGAATACGTGGGAAAAGGTTGTCACGGAATTTCTCACTAAATTTTTCCCACCAAATAAGCTAACTAAGCTGAGGTTGGAGGTTCAGACTTTCAAGCAAAAGGATGGTGAAACTCTTTATGAAGCATGGGAGAGATACAAGCTACTGACTAGGCAATGCCCTCCGGACATGTTCTCCAAATGGACCCAACTGGATATCTTTTATGAAGGCTTAGGAGAGATGTCAAAGATGAGCCTAGACACTTCTGCAGGCGGTTCATTGCACAAGAAGAAGACACCAGAGGAGACTATTGATCTGATTGAATTGGTTGCAAGCAACCAATATTTATACACATCTAACAGGAATCCTGTGAACTCTGAGGCCGCTCAGAAGAGAGGCATGTTGGAAGTAGAAGCTGTTAATGCTCTTCTTGCTCAGAACAAGCTTATGTCTTAGCAGATAAATCTGCTTACTCAACAGATGGGTGGCATGCAAGTCTCAGCTATCAACACTCAAAATCCACCCCAAGATATCTCCTATGACATGACAGGTAACTTTATGCAAAATGATAATTATGATTATGCTCAACCCTCTTCTGAACAGGTGAATTACATGGGGAGTGGTCCTAGAAATCCCAACAATGATCCATATTCTAAGACATACAATCAGGGATGGAGGAATCACCCAAATTTTGGGTAGAGAGATCAACCTCAGAAACCTCAGAACTTCAACAATAATTTTCAGGGTGGTTTTCAACAGAACAACCATAATAACCGCCAATTTCAGTCTCAGCAACAACAACCACCTCAGCAGACAAATTCTAAATCCCAAGAAGATTCTAAATGGGAGATGATGATGAGTTTCATGCAAGAAACCAAAGCCTCTATTAGAAACTTGGAGATGCAAATGGGTCAAATGAGCAAGCAATTACCTGAAAGGTCTCCAAATACATTCCCTAGTGATACAGTGGTGAACCCAAGAGAAGATTGCAAGGCCATTCAATTGAGAAGTGGTAAGGTAGCTGGTTCTGAAACTAAGGTCAATGAAGATCTAGTTGAAAAGGAAGCTCCAGAGGAGAAGAAGGAAGAAGCAGAGCACGCCCCTCCTAAACGTGCAGACAACCCATTTCCTGACTCTCTTGACACTTATCCCACCTTGCCAAAGGCCCCTGAATACAAGCCAAAAATGCCATATCCTCAGAGGCTTCAGAAGGCGTCCAAAGAAAAGCAATTCTCTAAATTTTTAGATGTCTTCAAGAAGCTGCAGATCAACATTCCTTTTGCAGAGGCTCTGGAGCAAATGCCTCTCTATGCTAAATTTATGAAAGAGTTGTTGACATGCAAGAGGAATTGGAAGGAGCAAGAAACTGTGGTGTTAACCAAAGAATGCAGTGCTATTATTCAACACACCCTTCCTGAGAAGATGCCAGACCCAGGAAGCTTTGTTATTCCTTGCACCATTGGAGAAGTCGGCATTCAGAGAGCTTTATGTGATCTTGGAGCTAGCATCAACCTCATGCCACTTTCAGTGATGAAAAAGCTTCAAATTGAGGAGGTAAAATCCACTCGTATTTCTCTTCAACTTGCTGATCTTTCTATCAAATTACCTGTGGGTGTTGTTGAAAATTTACTTGTGAAAGTAGGACCATTTATCTTTCCTGTTGATTTTGTTATATTAGACATGGAAGAGGAGGTAAAACCATCTATTATACTTGGTAGACCCTTTTTAGCTACAGGTAGAGCTCTGATTGATGTGCAAAAGGGTGAATTAACCCTGAGGGTCAATGAAGAACAAGTGGTCTTAAATGTTTTTGAAGCCCTCAAACACCCCAATGATTCTGAGGGGTGTATGAAAATAGATGTTATTGAACCACTTGTTCAAGAAGTACTGGAAACTGAGGTACTTGATGATGTTCTAGATCCTATTTCTGAGTGTGAAGTAGTTGAAGTTGATGATTCACCACCCCAAAAGGAGCTGATGAACACGCCAATTAAGGAGGAGGAAGCCCCCAAGCTTGAGCTTAAACCCTTACCCCCTTCTCTGAAATATGTGTTTTTGGGTAAAAATGATTCATATCCAGTGATTATTAGCTCTTCTCTGAAGCCTGAAGAAGAGGAGGCGCTTATTTCAGTGCTCAGGAGCCATAAAACAGCTCTTGGGTGGACTATTAGTGACTTGAAGGGGATTAGTCCAACCAGGTGTATGCACAAGATCCTTCTTGAAGATGATGCTAAACCAGTTGTGCAACCACAAAGGAGACTCAATCCAACTATGAAAGAGGTGGTCCAAAAGGAGGTAATGAAGTTATGGGAAGCAGGTATTATTTACCCTATTTCTGACAGTCCTTGGGTAAGTCCTGTGCAGGTAGTTCCCAAGAAAGGAGGGATGACAGTGATCAAGAATGAAAAGAATGAGCTTATTCCTACCAGAACAGTCACAGGATGGAGAATGTGCATAGATTACAGGAGGCTCAACACTGCTACAAGGAAAGATCATTTTCCCCTCCCCTTCATTGATCAGATGCTTGAGAGGTTAGCTGGTCATGCTTTTTATTGTTTTCTAGATGGATATTCTGGATATAATCAAATTGCAGTGGACCCTCAAGATCAAGAAAAGACAGCATTCACATGCCCCTTTGGAGTATTTGCTTACAGGAGAATGCCATTTGGTTTTTGCAATGCTCCAGAAACTTTTCAGAGGTGTATGCTTTCAATTTTTTCTCATATGGTTGAAAAGTTTATTGAAATATTTATGGATGACTTTTCTGTTTTTGGTAATTCTTTTGCATCATGCCTTAAACATTTATCTCTTGTCTTGAAACGGTGTCAAGAATCAAATCTTATTTTAAATTGGGAAAAATGTCATTTTATGGTTACAGAAGGCATTGTTCTTGGACACCGGATTTCAAGTAAGAGAATTGAGGTTGACAGAGCAAAGGTGGAGGTAATTGAAAAATTACCACCACCAACTAATGTTAAGGCAATTAGGAGTTTCTTGGGTCATGCAGGATTTTATAGAAGATTTATAAAGGATTTTTCTAAAATTGCTAAACCATTGAGCAACCTGTTGGTTGTTGATGTTCCTTTTGTCTTTGATTCTGATTGTCTGAATGCTTTTGAAACTCTGAAAGCAAACCTTACTTCTGCTCCCATTATAGCTCCCCCTGACTGGGATTTACCATTTGAATTAATGTGTGATGCTAGTGATTTTGCTATAGGAGCTGTTTTAGGACAGAGGCATGGTAAGCTTGTACATGTCATTTATTATGCCAGTCGTGTGTTAAATGATGCTCAAAAGAATTACATAACTACAGAAAAGGAATTATTAGCTGTTGTGTATGCTGTTGATAAGTTTAGGTCCTATTTACTTGGTTCTAAGGTTATTGTTTATACTGACCATGCTGCTTTGAAGTACCTTCTAACCAAACAGGATTCTAAACCAAGATTAATCAGATGGGTGTTGCTCCTTCAGGAGTTTGATATTGAAATAAAAGACAGGAAAGGGTCAGAAAATCAAGTAGCTGACCATCTCTCCAGAATTGAACCTGAAGCAGGAATGCAACCACCCACAGCGGTAACTGAGACATTTTCGGATGAGCAATTGTTCCTCATTTAGCAGGCTCCATGGTTTGCAGACATTGCAAATTATAAGGCCATGAATTTTATCCCAAGAGAGTACAGTAGGCAACAAGTGAAGAAGCTATTGACTGATGCAAAGTACTACATTTGGGAGGAACCATACCTTTTTAAAAGGTGTTCGGATGGAATTATCCGGAGGTGTGTCCCAGATGAAGAAAAACAGCAGATTCTCTGGCACTGTCATAGTTCTGAGTATGGAGGCCATTTTGGTGGTGAGAGGACAGCTACAAAAGTCCTTCAGAGCGGGTTTTACTGGCCGACTCTCTTCAGGGACTCAAGAGCTTTCGTAAAGCACTGTGGCAGATGTGAAAAAGCTACAAATCTCCCTGCTAACCATGAAATGCCACAGCAGGGACTTCTTGAGGTTGAGTTGTTTGATGTGTGGGGTATTGATTTCATGGGACCTTTTCCACCCTCACATTCAAACAACTATATTCTAGTGGCAGTTGATTATGTGTCCAAGTGGGTGGAAGCTGTAGCTCTACCCACCAATGATGCCAAGGTGGTAATGAGCTTTCTTCAGAGATATATCTTTAGCCGGTTTGGTGTCCCAAGGACACTCATTAGTGATGGAAGAAGTCACTTCTGTAACAGACAGTTGGACTCTCTTCTGCATAGATATGGAGTCCATCATAAGGTGGAAACCCCCTATCACCCTCAGACAAGTGGACAGGTTGAAGTTTCCAACAGGGAGCTTAAGAGGATTCTGGAGAAGACTGTCAGTGTTTCAAGAAAGGACTGGTCTAGGAAGCTTGATGATGCTCTCTGGGCATACCGGACAGCATACAAGACTCCAATTGGCATGTCCCCGTATCAGTTGGTCTATGGCAAAGCCTGTCACTTGCCAGTGGAGCTGGAGCACAAGGCTTATTGGGCAATCAGGTACCTGAATCTTGATTCAGAAGCTGCAGGAATTAAGCGGATGCTTTAGTTGAATGAGCTTGATGAATTCAGATACTCAGCCTATGAGAATGCCAAGCTCTATAAGGAGAGAACCAAGTTACTGCATGATAAGAAGATTGTCATCAGAGTCTTTGAGCCAGGACAAAGAGTGCTTCTGTATAATTCAAGGCTAAAATTCTTTCCCGGGAAGCTGAAATCCCGATGGTCAGGACCGTTTGTGGTTACCAGAGCCTCGCCATATGGTCATGTGGAAATACAGGAAGAAAATTCTGATAGGAAATTTACAGTGAATGGCCAGAGGTTGAAGCACTATCTTGGAGGCGAGATTGACCGCCAGAGGTCCACTCATCTGCTGAACTAGCAGAACTGACCGTCAAGCTAGTGATGTTAAAGAAGCGCTTGTCGGGAGGCAATCCGATAATTTCGTATCCTTTGCCATTTTTCATAGTAGTTTTTCTTAGTTATTTTGTTTTTATTGAGTTCTTACTAATTCTCTGATCATGCAGCTATGTTCTTCTAGGAACCGACCACCTCAAGTTAAAAAAAAAAGAGCTACGCGACGCGACCGCATCAGCGACGCGTCCGCGTCGCAAGGGGAGAAGAGAAAAATAAAAACGAACAGAGAGTCACGCTGGAGGCGTGCCAATGGCACAATTCGTCCCACGCGACCGCGTCGCCAATGCGTCCGCATCGTATGGGCGTAATGGCCTCCCACGCGATCACGTGACCCACGCGGCCGCGTGCCCTGATTTTCGACGTAAAACGAGTGCACAGCTGAAAGTTGTGCTAGAGTGGTGCTGGACTGGCGCTGGACGCGCAATTCCCTTCATGCGACCGCATGCCCCATGCGGCCGCGTCGTACCCCATTAACTGCCCTCTCGCGCGATCGCATGCCCCATGTGATCGCGTCACCCCAAGTTTGGCAATTATATCAATTTGAACAGAGAGTTGTGTTGGCACGAGGCTGCACTCGCGCCAGAAGCACAAACTAGGTCACGCGACCGCGTGACCGACGCGATCGCGTCAATCCGTATAAGAGCAATGCGCGCGACCGCGTCGCTTGCGCCGCCCAGTTTTCTTTCTCTCTTTCTCCCAATCCTACTTCTCTCTTATTCTCTTATCCTTTTATTTTTTCTTTCATTTTAATATTTGTCTTTTCTATTTTCAGTTCTTCTTTGCTTGAGGACAAGCAAACCCTTAAGTTTGGTGTTGACGCTGCGCTTACAGGTTTTCTAGTACAAAAGGGAGGCGAATCATCTTCGCGAAGGAGCACAACCTGAAGAATAAAGCGACCGCTAGGATAATTAAGGTGGTTGAGTTCCTTTCATTTTTTATTCCTCCCCTCTTTTTCTATGTTATGTTCCGGTTTCCTGTTATTTTGCTTTGATTGTTGCATGATCCTTTATTAGTTAGAATCCTAGGACTAGTTTAGTTTTTCTATTGCTTTAATTCTGAAAAGATGTCTCATGTATTACTCACTGAGCTTAAATAAAAAAAAATTATAAAAGTGATATATTGCATGAGAAAGTGGGTCTATATTGAATAATAGTCTTATTTACTTAAATGTGGTGGTATTTTTTGTGATTCTGAACGCATGCTTGAACAGTGCATAATTTTGATAGTGAAGCTTATGAATGTTAAAATTGTTGGCTCTTGAAAGAATGATGAAAAAAAATGTTATTGATAATATGAAAAATCATAAAATTGATTCTTGAAGCAAGAAAAAGCAGTGAAAACACAAGGCTTGCGAAAAAAAAAACAAGAAAAAGAAAAAGCAAGCAGAAAAAGCCAATAACCCTTTAAACTAAAAGGCAAAGGGTAAAAAGGATCCAAGACTTTGAGCATTAATGGATAGGAGGGCCCTAAGGAATAAAATCCTGGCCTAAGCGGCTAAATCAAGCTATCCCTAACCATGTGCTTGTGGCGTGAAGGTGTTAAGTGAAAAGCTTGAGACTGAACGGTTAAAGTCATGATCCAAAGCAAAAAGAGTGTGCTTAAGAACTCTGGGCACCTCTAACTGGGGACTCTAGCAAAGCTGAGTCACAATCTGAAAAGGTTCACCTAGTTATGTGTCTGTGGCATTTATGTATCCGGTGGTAATACTGGAAAACAAATGCTTAGGGTCACAGCCAAGACTCATAAAGTAGCTGTGTTCAAGAATCAACATATTGAACTAGGAGAGTCAATAACACTATCTGAATTCTGAGTTCCTATGGATGCCAATCATTCTGAACTTCAAAGGATAAAGTGAGATGCCAAAACTGTTCAGGATTGCAGTTGTAAACCCCACTATAAGAGAAGACATGGGCTTAATCGAACTCTCATTCTCATGCAAATTCACATCCTAAGCTTATATTAGTTTTGGTTGCTTGAGGACAAGCAACAGTTTAAGTTTGGTGTTGTGATGCGTGAGCATCTTGTCTATCTTTTCCTAGTGAATTTGCATCTAAATTGTTGAATTTAATTAAGAATTAATTATATTTTAGCCACTATGGATGCTATTTTGAGTTTTGTACAATACTGTTTATTTTAGGTAGCATTTGGCGGAATTTGATGGAGTTTCTGCAGAGAAAGAGAAGAAGCCAAGGAGATGACCAGCGAATACCGACGCGGACGCATGGCTCACGCGACCGCGCGGAATGGAGGAAATCACAATAACGCGATCGTGTGGACGACGCGGACGCGTCACATGCGCCACGTGCAGAAAATGTAGAAAATGCTGGGGGTGATTTCTGGGCCGTTTTGACCCAGTTCTTAGCCAATAAATCACAGATTAGAAGCTACAGAATGGACAAATCAAGTGGTCCCCACCCATCAGTTGAAGACTTGTTAATTAATTCGAATTTAAATTCAAATCTTAAATGAGGAAAAGATATTATTTTGAGTTTAATTTTAAATATTAGATTTTAAATTTATTAGGATTAGATATAAAAAGGGATCTGATGCCATCAGATTGTAACTCGGTACATTTGGACCTGAATCCTTATTTTCTCTTTTCCATGAGCAACTAAACCTCCACTGTTAAGGTTAGGAGCTCTGTCTATTTCTATGGATTAATTTTATTGCTTTTACTATTTTAATTTATGTGTGGATTTATAATTTAAGAATTGTTTTCGCTCTTTATTTTATGAATTTGGGTGGAACGGAAGTATGACCCTCTTTCTATTTGAGTTCTTGTAAAACTTGGAAAAGCTCTTTACTTGAACAAAAGCTTGAAAATAATTTCTCCTAAATTTTAATTATTTGGATTTAACGGGATACATGACATATAATCCTTTTATTTTTGGGTAATTAGAGTTTTTGTGGCATATAAATTAGAAATTGATTATCACCCTCTAATTGGAATTAATTGACCAAGGAATTGGCTGTTGATGAATTTTAAAGGAGACTAGGAAGGTCTAAGGAATTAAGGTCTAGTCACATATAGTTTGCCATAAATTAAATCCTACATGATTAAAATAGTTAGTAAGAAAAATTAATCAGGAAAAATAGATAACTCTAAAACCTTAACTGCCTTCTCCATATTTTATTCCCAACTTATTTATTTTACTATTTTATTTTCTGCACGATTGCATCTCAACACTATTTTCTGTCTGTCTAACTAATCCAATCAAACGCTATTGTTGCTTAATCCATCAATCCTCGTGGGATCGACCCTTACTCACGTAAGGTATTACTTGGTACGACCCGGTGCACTTGCCGGTTAGTAAGTGTGGTTGTAAATACCGCATCAATGGCCATTAAAATTGACTTCGAGAAAGCCTATGACAGGCTTAATTGGAGTTTCTTGGAAAAAAGACTTCAGGAGTTTAAATTCTCAGAGCAATTAATTAAAATATTATGTCTTACATTCAATCTGTCACTTATAATATTATTTGGAATGGTAGTAGAACTGAAGAATTTACTCCTAACAGAGGCTTGAGGTAGGGAGACCCATTATCTCCCTATCTCTTTGTCATCTGTATGGATAAGTTATCCTATTTATTTGAGAATAATATGCAAAATAAAAATTGGAGACCCATGAAAGTTGGGACAGAAGGACCGAATATTTCTCACCTTATGTTTGCGGATGACCTTTTACTATTTGTAGAAGCTACCAATGACCTAATAATGAATGTTATGCAAGTGATGGATACTTTTTGTAAGGCCTCAGGCCTTAAGATTAATAAGGAAAAAACTTCCATAGTTTTTTTCTAAAAGTGCAACTGCTACCACTAGACATGAGATCTCCAATCTTCCAGGTTTCAAAGAGCAAAAAGATCTTGGAAGATATCTTGGAGCCCTCATCACTAACAATGGGAGGAGTACAGATAATTTTAAAAAAATATTGGGAAGAGTCTATAGCAAGCTGAAAGGGTGGAAGACTAAGTGTTTGTCTTTGGCAGGGAGACTTACGCTAGCTCAAACTATTCTAAATCTAGTTTTGAACTACAATATGCAACATGAGAGGATATCCAAAGGAATATATCTGGAGGTGAAAAAGATTCAAAGAAGTTTCATTTGGGGAGAGGAGCCTAACCAAAGAAGAATGCACCTGATTGGTTGGAAAACCCTTTGTCAACCGAAGCACTTGGGGGTCTCGGATTCAGAAAACTTTCAACCATGAATGATGCGTTCATGCTCAAAATCATATGGCAAGCAATGGAAAATTTGGAAGCTCTTTGGGTGAGGATGCTATCCCATAAATATTATAATGGGGGAAGATTAAACAACAATGCAAATTATAAGTCTACGGACCCAAGTTTGTGGAAGGAGCTTAAAAAGATCTGGCCTGTTTTTCAAGAGCATTCTGTTCACTATGTTAGCAACGACTTATCCACCTATTTTTGGAGAGATCAATGGGTGAAAAGAGAAGGTATTTTAATAGAAAAGGATATTAATCTTGTCAATGTGGATTTGGACAATTTTGTGTGGGAATGGACATCTACAAATGGTGAGTGGGATTTAGAAAAGCTCAGACTCCATTTACCGCAAGACAGCATTAAAAAGATATGTCACATGAGCCCTCCAAAAGAAGAAAATGAGGATGACAAGGTGTGTTGGAAGCTTTCAATTGATGGGAATTTTGCAGTCAACACAACATACAAAAGTCTCTCAAATTGGCCAAAAAAGGTAAAAACTATTTGGACAGAGCTATGGAGTTGGAAGGGACCTCAGTGAGCAAAAGTTTTCGTCTAGACAGCTATGCATAATAGAGTCATGACAAATCATAGAAAGACAAAATTATTTGGGGAAAATGGGGAATGTCAATTATGCAAGGGAGGCCAAGAAGATCTTATGCATGCTTTAAGGGACAGTCCTAAAGTTTCTACCATATGGATAAAACTCATTAAAACATCAGAAATTCCAAGATTTTTCCATCTCAATTGGAAAAACTAGATTGAAGTCAATTTCAGGCAACAAATGGGTAATAATCGAAATTTTGAGTGGAGGAACATCTTCATTCTAACTATCTGGAGACTATGGTATTGGCGCAATAGAGAAATTCACGAACAAAACTACAAGAGACCACCCAAACCCACAAACAGGAATCATCAAGCAAGTGACTGAAATTAAAGAAGCCATGGAGAGGTCTTACCAGGTCGGTCGCCAAGGAAGGAGAATAGAGAAGCATGTCAATTGGAAGCCGCCTCCAGAGGGATGGGTAAAGTTGAACACAAACGGGGCTGCACAGAAGAACCCAGGCAGAAGTGGCTGCGGCGGTCTTCTGAGGAATAATGAAAGGCGGTGGATTACTGGTTTTTCACATCGAACTGGAGAAGCGACAGCGTTCACAGCAGAACTATGGAGAGTGGTAAAGGGATTAGAGCTCGCATGGACGATGGGCTTCAGGAAAGTGGTCGTGGAAGTAGATGATGTTGCGGTGGTTCAGAGACTCAACAGAAGAAAGAAATTGGCCTCTCATCCAAATCCTGTAATTAGAAAAGTAAATGAGTGGAAAAGGAAGGATTGGAGTACACGTTTTGTACAAATTTATAGGGAAGGCAATAAATGTGCTGATTGCCTAGCAAAAAAGAGTTTAAATCTAGATGATGATTTTGTGTTTTGGGATTTACCTCCTTCAGATCTAGTTAGTATCCTCAGTGATGATGAAATAGGGGCTACCTTACCCCGTTTAGTTTGTATTTAGGCTTTTGTTTTCTGGGTTTTTATAACCCCGTTTCAATACCAAAAAAATAAAAGTTGATGGGGACTTGGTTGAATGGCATATCATATGTCTCTTTAATAATCACATTCGAATTTAAGCTTAATAGAAGTCTACGTCGACGACATGCTAGTAAAAACCAAGGGAGAAATCGACCTCTTGACAGACCTCTCGCAAGTCTTTGACACCATAAGGTCACACGGGATGAGGCTAAATCCCGCAAAGTGTGCCTTCGCGGTAGAAGCTGGAAAATTCCTGGGTTTTATGCTAACACAGAGAGGGATTGAAGCAAATCCCGATAAGTGTAAAGCTATCTTGGAAATAAAGACCCCGACTTGCTTAAGAGAGGTCCAGCAGCTAAACGGCCGACTTGCAGCCCTCTCCAGATTCTTGGCAGGATCAGCACTAAAATCCCTTCCACTATTCTCCTTATTGAGGAAGGGATGTCAGTTCGAGTGGACTCCTGAATGCGAAGAGGCGTTCCAGGAGTTCAAGAGATTCTTGAGTCAACCTCCGATCCTGACCCGACCTGTAGTTGGAGAAGACCTCGTCCTATACTTATCTGTAGCAGAAAGGCTGTCGCGTCAGCCCTGATAAGAGAAGACGAGGCCGGTCAGCATCCAGTGTATTTCATCAGCAAAGTTCTACAAGGTCCCGAACTAAGGTACCACAAACTTGAGAAGTTTGCCTACTCCTTAGTGGTAGCCTCACGAAGGCTACGACCTTACTTTCAAGCTCATACAATAAGAGTCCGCACGAACCAACCCATGAAGCAAATCCTCCAAAAGACGAATGTTGTAGGGAGAATGGTTCAATGGGCAATAGAGCTCTCCGAGTTTGACTTAAGGTACAAAACTCGGACGGCAATTAAAGCCCAATTCCTTACCGACTTCATAGCAGAGTATGCAGGAGATCAAGAGGATAAACCAACTACATGGGAACTCTATGTAGACGGATCCTCAAACAAGATAGGAAGCGGTGCAGGCATAATATTAGTGGACGAAAGGGGAACCCAAATAGAGGTTTCCCTCAAATTTGAATTCCCAGCTTCAAATAATCAGGCAGAATATGAAGCCCTGATTGCCGGGTTGAAGCTAGCAGAAGAAGTTGGTGCTACAAAAGTGATGATATATAGCGACTCCCAAGTAGTGACCTCCTAGATAAGTGGAGAGTATCAGGCAAAAGACCCAAACATGAAGAGGTACTTGGAAAAAACTCTGGAGCATCTTGGGCGCTTTGCGGAAACCGAGGTCAAACATATAACTCGGGATCTAAATAGCAGAGTAGACGCCCTATCCAAGTTAGCAAGTACCAAGCCAGGAGGGAATAACAGAAGCCTGATCCAGAAAACTCTCCAAGAACCCTCTGTGGTAAAAATGGAGGAAACGCAAATGGTCCTTGAGGTAACCAGACTAAACCTCGGATGGATGAACCCCTTGGTCGAATACATGAAATTCGACATCCTCCCCAAAGAGAAAAAAGAGGCTAAGAAAATCCGGAGGGAAGCACAACATTACACTCTGGTGAAAAATATTCTCTATAGAAGAGGAATATCAACACCATTGTTAAAGTGCGTACCGACCTCGAGAACCACCGAGGTATTAGAGGAGGTCCACAGCGGAATCTGCGGAAATCATCTCGGAGCCAGGTCGCTTGCCAGGAAAGTAATTCGGGCTGGATTCTATTGGCCGACCTTGCAGAAAGATGCCACAGAATTTGTGAAAAAATGTCAACCATGCCAAATGCATGCAAACTTCCACGTGGCTCCCCCCGAGGAGCTCATCAGTATAACTTCTCCATGGCCCTTCGCAAAGTGGGGAATGCATTTGTTAGGTCCCTTTCCCCAAGCGCCAGGACAAGTTAAATATTTGATCGTGGGAATAGACTACTTCACAAAATGGATAGAAGCAGAACCACTGGCTACCATCACAGCCCAAAAAAGTCGGAGGTTCCTCTACAAAAATATCATCACAAGGTATGGGATCCCTTATTCCATCACTACAGATAATAGAACCCAATTCACCGACTCCACCTTCAGAAGCCTGGTGGCCAGTATGAAAATCAAACACCAGTTCACCTCGGTAGAACACCCACAAGCCAATGGACAAGCCGAGGCAGCCAACAAAGTCATACTGGCAGGGCTAAAGAAAAGACTACAAGAAGCAAAGGGAGCCTGGACAGAAGAACTCCCGCAAGTGTTGTGGGCTTATCGGACAACACCACAATCTGCCACTGGAGAAACGCCCTTCCGACTTGTCTATGGGGTAGAAGCTATGATACCAGTAGAAATCAGCGAGCAAAGCCCAAGGGTGATTCTCCATGATGAAATCGGAAACATACAGGGGCACAAAGAGGAGCTAGAATTGCTCCTCGAAGTCCGAGAACAAGCCCAGATAAGAGAAGCAGCGCTGAAGCAAAGGATGGCTACCAGATACAACAAGAAAGTCATTCAAAGAAGTTTTGCACTAAGCGATCTGGTCTTAATCAGAAACGACATAGGAGTCAACAAATCGGGGGAAGGAAAACTCGCTGCCAACTAGAAAGGACCCTACAAAGTCAGCGAGGTCTTAGGAAAAGGTTATTATAAGGTGACCGACCTAAGCGGCGCCGAGTTACCAAGATCGTGGCATGCTTGTAATATAAAAAGGTACTATAGCTAAGAGCGAACTCTACTCCCTGATGTACTCTTTTCCCAACTTCACGATTTTTTCCCAAACGTTAGAGGGTTTTTTCTGAAGAAGGATTTTTAATGAGGCATCATAGTAGAGGCTAAGGGGGAAAAAATTATTAAAAACCCTTAGTAGCAGTAAAATACCTTCCCAAAATTAATAAAGATCTTTTACAATATCTCTTATAAATTCCTTCTCGTTTATTTTTTCTTCTTCCTACGAAACGCGCCGACTTAAGCTCGACAAAACGTGAAAATCCCATGAACCGACCTAGATGGTCGTCAAGATAAAACGACGAGGTACAAGTCGGTGTAAAGAGGTTATAAAAGTCGATCGTGAAAAACTCGGAGACATTCAAACCGAGTAGAAAAGAAAATGCATCACAAAAATAACCTAAGTCATAGAACTCAATAAGACAAAGTTGAGTATAAGGAATAGCAAAAGAGATCGAAAAACCTATTAAAGCGTAAGTACTGTCCTAAAGTCCTTAGAGACGAAAGGGACAGACAGCCAGGAAAAAGGTTTTCAAAACTGAAAAGATCGAAAAGGGGTTTTTCAGAAACTGAAGTCAGAAAAGCGTACACGCAAAAGGTAACTAAGACCCTTATCCAAAAAAGGGTATTCTTCGAAACTCAAAACCCTTATCCAAAAAAGGGTACTTATAAATATTTTGTTTACGGCCTTAATAGGCCAGAAGAAATTGTTCAATCACCACCAACACAAACAAAGAAAGAGTTTAAAAAAGGGGGGACCCACAGGCCAGGCCCCCATATAGCCAATAAAGTTATTTTTTCGGAAGAGGAGTAGACGGATCACCACCAGAGCCAGGAAGAGTAGTTGGAGCAACGTCAGGACCAGGGAGAGAGGCATCCATAGGAGATGGAGAGGAAGTCGGAGGAACCTTTGAAGAGCTCGGAGCATCCTTTGAGCGAGGAGGGGACTCAATAATCCTCTGCCCCCGAGTCTTCAAGTCTGACTCGGAAACAACTTGGGGGGCAGGAGGAGACACTATAGCACCATCAATGACGACCTTATCAGGATCTAAAGGAGAGAGATCCAAGCCAGGAGCAATAACTCCGACTTGCTCCTTAAAAATCCTCCAAGCCTCCTCAGATCCCTCGGCAATAGAGTCCTCCAACTCGACATAGGTAGTCCGAGCATTCAGCAGATCTTTTTTCACACCCACAAGGTCCTCAAAAAGGCTTGAATAGCTCTCCTGCGCCTTCAGCCTTAAACCGACTTCCATGTTGCACTGGGCCTGCAACTTGCTCTCCCTCTCCTGGAGACCCTTCCTCTCCTCCTCTAGTTTGGCGACCTCCTCCTTCAACTTCTTCTCATGTTCTTGATATAAAAGAAGTCTCTCCTCCAACTCTTTAGCCCTCGAGGACGAACCAAGAGAGCTAAGAGGAGTCTTCTCGAAAATATCAAGAAACTTGGTGTACACCGCCGCCGCCCTGATACTCTCCTGAGCCAGAATAGTGAGGTGGTTCCGGACAGAAACATCATCCAAGCCTATACGGGCATGAGGATAGATGTACTTCCAGATAAATTCAGGGGCATCCATCTTGGCTTCACCCTCGAAAGAAGAACTAGGCTCTAAAGCCTTGCGCTTCTTCCTTTCAGGCTCAGGGGAGGATCGGAGGGGAGGAGACGGCTGAGAAGGAGCAGGAGAAGAGATAACAATAGGTTCAGAAGGAGTCCCCAAATTTCGAGGAGGAGGAGGGGGAGAGATAACTGCCCTGGCACCACCAGTTCTAGCCCGGGACCTCGCCCTGGCTTCCTGGACCCTTTGGTAAGACTCATTCGAATTCCTCCTCGCCATCTCTGTAAAAGCAAGTAGTAGCCAAAAGGTTAGACAAGTCGGAAAAAGATAGTCAGACAAGTTGGAAATCCAATAAAACAAATAAAAGCTACCTAATTGTGTCTGAACAAAGGTCGGGGACCCTTGGAGAAATTTTTTAGTATCCAGATATGGGGCCCTCCCCCATACTTCTCGGAGGAACCCCACAATGGCAGCCTCCACCTCATCCAGGTCATCCAGACCATATTTCTCACAGGGGGAGGCCTCCAACCAATACAGAGGGAAGCGAGGGGAAGAAGTCTCATCCAGGAAAAAGGGGTGGTGACCTTCTACAGCTTGCACTTTGAAAAAATAATTTTTGAAGTCATGGAAAGATTCATCAAAAAGGGTGAAGACCCTCCGACCTTGTATAGCCCGGAAGGACACCCATTGTTGCTTATTATTTTGCCCACTGAAGGGCTTAGTCATATGAAAAAGAAAAAAGAAAATCCTCAAGGAAGTCGGAAAGTCCAAAGCATGGCTGACAAATTGATAAATTTTCAGAAAACCCCAGGAATTGGGATGAAGCTGAGTAGGTGCAACACGGCAGTGGCGTAAAACATCCATCTCAAAGTCAGAAAAAGGAAGGAAAACGCCCAGGCGGGTAAGCATGCTCTCATACATAAAAAAGAAATGAGGGGCTGCCTCCGAAGCCCTCCCAAAACAGACCCGGTCTTCTGGACCCGGGGCAAGTAGTTCATACTTCGGCTCATCCTCATCAGAGGTGCAGAGCCGGTGGCGAGTGCGAAGATCAGTAAGAAAATCAGTGTCAACCAAAGGTTCCTCCTCCAAGACCGTAACATCGACCCACTGAGCAAGACTTTCAACAAAAGACATTTTCTTTCTTTTAAAAAGGGTTTTGGTAAAACCTACAAAGGAAAAAGAAAAGAAAATAAAAAACATGGTCTCTAAGGGGGAAGTACGGAATCAAACAGAAACCTACGAATCAACCTATCCATCCGAAAAATAAAAGCATGCAAACCGAAAGCATGTTGCAAAAGGAGAAGAAGAAAAATCTAACCTTTATCTGAAAAAGGTTGGAGGAGATGAAAGCCTTCAAACGCAAGAGTGCAGCACGAACAGGTGAAGAGGAAATTTGAAAAATCGCAGAAACGAAACAATGAAAGAGAGGGAAAGTATTTATAAACACGTTAGGGGCATAATGGTAAAAACGGGGAAGTCATTAATGGGTGCACCGTTACCAAGGTAATCAATACCTACGCGAACCTCTAACAGACGCGACGTTTGATTAGACGTAACTGTGAAAAATCAAAAGTCACAAAAGTCACGTCGGTTCCAAACAAATACGTCGGTTCCCTCCCAAGTCGGCTACGTCCCCGAGTAGAATACTCGAACCCAAACTCTTAAAAGAAATTGGGCTCGAGTAGGGGCACTGTTCATACCCTGACCCAACGATAAGGCCCAGGTACAAATAAAAGGCCCAATCCGAAGGGTTGAGCCTCACCTAGCACCGACCTCTTCTCTACGAAGTCGGTTCTTACCACGACTTACCCTAAAGAAGTCGGGGACGAGGATTAGCTGGCAGATAAACACTTATTCAAATGAGTAACTGCCCCTAAAATCTCTCTACCCACTTCCAGGTACCATATCTCAACTTCCCCTAGATAAAAGGGACGGTTATCCACCTAAAAAGGTGGCACTACTCCAACGGTGGTTATTGGCTCACCCCTATAAATACACTGACACCTCTCAGGTATCTCTAAGTTCCAATACTCTCTAGACCTGCTTACGCCCTTGCTGACTTAGGCATCGGAGTGTCTTTGCAGGTACCACCCCCATTCACTAGTATTCACAAGTCGGAAGGAGGCCCTGAAGACACCAATCCGCCCGAAAGCTTCCCTCCACAGACGATTGGGCCAACCCAGCGAGTCCAGCCCAATAATCTCCGGTTACCCATCGTAACAATTTGTATTCTAATATGTATTTTATACTGATAATTTTAGTGGTTGATTTTAGTATATATATAGCATAATTCATTCAAGTTTTACAAAAAAAAATATATTCATACAATGTGTGTGAGTGTGTAATGCATGGATAATATTTAGAAGTAAAAACTATTTAATCCACTTGAAAAAAAAAAGTTGATATGCTTTTAAGACCAAAAAAAAAATTGATCTACTTTTCCATGTTGAAAATAATTTTCACTGGCAGATTTTAAAATGAAAAAAAATAAATAAATAAACTTCTCACCCAAAAAATAAATAAAAAATATCTAATATTTACTCATAAGATTAAAAAATAAAGAAGTAGATTCTACTTCATTCTATTTCTACTTTTAAATAAGTCCGAACAAAATTTTGAAAACACGAAAAAATTCACCAATAAAAAGAAACTTCTCATATTTCTCCGACATATTTATAGTGAATTAAAATTGATATTTAATTTTTTAAAAAATATTATTTATATATTAAAATTAGTCATTATGTATTTATATATACATATATTATTTAACTTATTTTTAATATATATTTTATATTTTAATATGTATTTTAAATTTATTTGAATACATTTTTAACAAAAAATATTTTAAGTGATTTTTTTAAGATTTAAAAAAAATAATTTTATTTTTAGATATTTTATGTAAAAGTGTTTTTTTATTTAACAATTATATTTGAGTATGACAACAAAAAAATATTTGTTTACTTATAATGTTAAAGATATCTTTTTTTTAAAATATAAAAAATCTTTAAAAAAATATAAATTATAGTTTTATTTTATTTTTACTATTAAAATTTTGTTAAATATACTAAAAAATAAAAAATATTTTCTTATATATTAGTGATACTTGAATAAATTCTTCGTATTACTAGTTGATTTTGTTGATTAATTTTAGTATAAACCTAAAATTTGTTGGATTATTTTTTTAAATAAATAATTTGATTATTTTAATTACCAAAATAAATAATTTATAGCTTATTTATTAATTTATATTATATTTATTTATCTCGTTTACTGTATACATTTATAAATAATTAAATATAATTTTTAAAAATAATAAAAAATATTAATAATTTAAATTGGATCAAATTCTTAAAAATAAAACGTTTCAAATAATAGAAAAGATAGACGTCTTTAAATAATAGAAAAGATAAACCGTCCATTTTAAATAATAGAAAAGATAAACTGTCCATTTTAAATATAATTTTTGGACGGTCCACTATTAATTTAACTATCCACTATTAACACATTGCTTCTTCTATTCACTGACCTCTATCTACTGACAATTTTTTACTAGAATTTACACTAAATCAATTCAAATAATACTTCAAATTTTTTAATTTTTGATGTACTCTCTTGAGTATTAATATATATAATTTAAATTTAAAATTTAATATTTAAGAGAATACATAAAAAATTTAAAAATTTTGTCAGTTAAAAATTATATCTCAATTAATATATATAATTTAAATTTAAAATTAATACTAAAGAGAGTACCTACAAAATTTAATTCACTCATAAATAAATCAAGTTCCATTTTTTGACTTCATAGCCTTTGAGAAAGATGGAGCAAAAGGTAAAGCATCGCTTCAACTGCGCCAGAAAATAACTATAACTCAATTTCAAAGTAGGAAGTATGCTACTTCTAGCACTTTAACTCCCATATCTGATTATTGGATATTCTTTTCCATTCCTCTGCATCATCTTTAGAACGTAGAAAATTCTCCAATACTTTTACAGCTAGAGGGAGGCCATTGTATTTTTTCAATATTTTCTGGCCAATCTCTGCTAATACAGAACTCTCATCTGAGTTCCCACACTTGAAAGTATGAGTTGAGAATAACTTCCAAGCATCATCACGCCATAGAAGCAATAGAGAATGAGTTAAATCAGCACGAATCGCCATTGTAACGGTTTGACTGTGTGGTGACAATAATTCTACTTCTCCAGCTTCATAATATAAAAGTCATTTGAAAAATGTCCAATCAAAAAAGTTTTTATTCCAAAACCCATCTAAAACAAGTAGAAATTTTTGTCCCGAAAATCTCTTTTTGAGTTTGATTTGGAGTACATTCAAGTCTATGATATTTGAATGTGACAAAGTCAAGGAATAAAAAACTTTTTCGGTTATTTCAGACACATCATATGTCTCCGAAATAGAGGCCCATGATCTTAACTGAAAATGGTTCCTCACCTTTGTGTCACTGTATAAAACCTGAGCAAGAGTGGTCTTTCCTACCCCTCCCATCCCAACAATTGCAGCCACAGATACTCCTCCTCTATTCGATTCTCTCCAACCTTGTAAACGAGATATATGTATTTTTTAAAAAAAATAAAAATAATAAAAAATATTAATAATATTAATAATCCAAATTTTTGTCATGTAATTAATACATAAAAAAATTGGTAGAAAAAATTAAAATTGATATTTTTGATTAATTTTAGTCTATTTTAAATGATAAAAGTTAACACGTTTATTTAGAAATCATTAAATTGTCCACTATTAATATGATTATCTCGTTTTTAACTACCTAATATTTAAAAATTTAAAATATAATTTAAATACACCTAATTTATTTAATGACCCAATTAATTCATGTCACTACTCTATTGGTATATAATATGAAATTTTTTTTTATTTAAATTATGTTTTAAATTTTGATGTATTCTTATGCAATAAATAAAATTTATATGTACTCCCATAAAAAAAATAAAAGGAGTGAGTGAATATGAATAATAAAGAGCTGCATGAATGATGAATTGAAAACATTGTCGCAAAGTGCTAACCATTTAAGCTTCAATAATATGACCTTTTTTTTTTTTTCAAAATTTCAACAAAACATCCAATTGAAGTAGAAGCAATCAAGACATTAATGACATCAGAAATTCAAAAAAGTTCTACAAAATATCCCCATAAAGTAAAGGCATCCCACCAAATAATATAATTATTTTTTACAGAATAAACAATTTCAAAAGCATAAGCTAATAATCAATCATACAACCCTAGTCGTTCTATTGCACATTACCTTATTATTCCACAAATTTCAGTATACAAAGAGTCGAGAATAAGTCCAACATAAAGTTAATGTTTCTAAAACTTTCCTAAATAAAAATATGTTGTCCACTATTAATAATAGGTAATTACAAATATATTTTTAGTACATTATTAATAATGAGCAATTACAAATATATTTTTAACTATATATTATTAATATATTTGTTTCTTCTATATTTACATACTTTTTTTATTGTACGGGAGTACATATAAATTTTATTTATTACATGAGAGTACATAAAAATTTTGAAATATAATTTAAGTAAAAAAAATTTTATATTATATACCAATAGAGTAGTGATATATGAATTAACTGGATCATTAAATAAATCACGTGTATTTAAATTATATTTTAAATTTTTAAACAGTAACCGTATTAATAGTGGAAAGTTTAATGATTCTTAAGTAAACGTATTAATCTCTATCATTTAAAATGAATTAAAATTGATCAAACATATTAATTTTAATCTCTTTTACTCATTTTTTTATGTACTAATTGCATGCCAAAAGTTTGGATTATTGATATTATTAATATTTTTTATTATTTTTAAATTTTTTTAAAAAAAAATACATATATCTTATTTACAGTGTAAACGAGATAAACACATGTCGCATACATCTGTCTTATCTCGTTTACCCTTATATACATACAAAATTCTCTAGTTTACAATATAAACAAGATAAGAGAAATCTTTTGGTAAATATTTTTTAAATTATTTATTTTAATAATTATTATATTTATTTAATTTATAAAAATAAAAAATCCTGTTTGCTTACATGTAATATTTTATGCTACTGGATCGGAAAAGATTTTTGAATAAATACTCATTTCTAATTATAAATAATTTAGATGTCCACAATTAATTGTAATAATTTAAATAAATTTTATATCCATCCATGTTTAGTTTTATTAGACATTTATGACCAATTATCAATATTAAAGAGACTAATTGCATCTATTTAAATTAACGATTGGTTAAAAATGTCTAATAAAATTAAATATTAATAGATATAAAATTTATTTAAATTATTCGTGGTCAATTTTATTAATGTTTAAGTTATTCATAATTTAAAATAGATATTTATTCTTCAATCAAAGATCAAAATTATAATAGTTAAAAAGTATAAATAATAATAATAATAATAATAATAATAATAATAATTAGAAAGATTTTGTTAATAAATTTTTTAACGTTTATATTAGCTTTTGTTAACATGGTTAACGCTCAAATGATATAATTTTTCCATACTCAATTTTGCTAAATATAATAAAAAATAAAAAGTATTTTTTTATAATTTAGTGATACTTAAATAAATTTTTCGTGTTATTAGTTGATTTTGACGATTAATTTTAGTATAAATCTAAAATTTGTTAGCACTTAAGTAAATATATAAAAGAAAGAAAAAAAAGGAGAAAAAATATAAGTTGGCACGTGTTAAAAGTGTGAGATAAAGAAGTAGGTAGATTCGGTCCCTCGATAGTGGTGGTGGATGTCGAACACGTGTTTCATTAGGTGTCATCTTGTCTTTCTCTACGTCTTGCATCTTTCCCAATTTTCGGACCCTTCTCCATTCTCTATTTTCTTTTTTGTTTTCTTTTTTAATTGGCTTGTAAAAGAAGAAGAGCCTTGCAAGCAACGAATAAATAAACCCATTGACTCAACTGAATCTTTCTAATTAAAATACCTCACTGAACTTTCCCAGTTTTTCCGGAAGGAGAAGAAGATTCTCATGCTACCTTCTTCATTAAATTAAAAGGTACAACTACTACTACTGCTACTAATTTATTGTTTTTCGTTTTCAATTTTCCACTATTTAAAGCTTTTAATAGCAGCTGAGATAGTCTCTTTCACTGGAATTATAATTAAGTTTAATTAAATATGTATGCTGTTAAAGTTGAAATCTTTATATGATGATCACAAAAGTTTTTGTTGAATTTCTACTGAGTTCACTTGCTATGGCTTGTTAGTGCAGATTTGAGATTTTGGGTATGGAAATTCTCTGTTATGGTTCCACACCATGCTGCCAAGTGGTGCAGACAAAGTGGAAATTGGTTGAAAAGAACTTCAATTCACGCCAATCATGGTTTCCAAGCTTTGTAAATCATGGAATTTCTTGTTCCAACACCGTACCCAGAAGTGATTCCATGAGATTTCATGATAGGTCACTAAGTGTTCCAGAAGAGTCCAGAAGATTGAAGAGTTTCAGGGTTTATAGTGGAACTTCTGATGGCTATGTGATTGGTAGTGAAGATGAAATTGCAGGGATTGATGAACATGCTGCTTCTAAGATTCTAGTTCCAGGGTTACCAGATGGTTCAAATGGTGAATTTGGTGCTCCTATAAGTAGTTGTTTCTGGCAATGGAAACCTAAACTTAATGTACACTATGAGAAAGCTGGTTGTGAAAACATTGGTTCACCTAATGTTCTTTTTCTTCCTGGTTTTGGTGTTGGTTCTTTCCATTATGAGAAACAGCTTAAGGATTTGGGGCGTGATAATAAAGTGTGGGCATTGGATTTTCTAGGCCAAGGAATGTCCCTTGCTTTTGAAGATCCTGCCCCTAAGATTAAGGAAGGTGAAAGGGATATGGATAGGGATAGTACTTCTTCATGGGGTTTTGGAGAAGAAGCTGAACCTTGGGCAACTAAGCTTGTTTACTCTGCTGATTTGTGGCAAGATCAAGTTAGATACTTCATTGAAGAGGTAAATGACATTGTCTTAGATTGGTTGCAACTACTAACTTTGAAAAATTTATTGATTTTTAGTGGAATGACTGTGTTTTTGGTTTTCGGCAGGTGATCCGGGAGCCTGTTTATATTGTGGGGAACTCACTAGGAGGATATGTTGCATTGTATTTCGCAGCACGAAACCCTCATTTGGTGAAGGGTGTCACATTGCTTAATGCAACACCTTTTTGGGGGTTTCTTCCTAATCCAATCAAGAATCCACGGATAGCGAAATTGTTTCCATGGGCAGGAACATTTCCTCTACCTTCTAGTATAAGGAGGTTCACAGAATTGGTGTAAGTTTCATTCAATGTTATTCATTTGTCTCTTTGAAAAGGCATGTTTCTTATAAAACGTTCTGTTTTGACCTTTAGGTGGGAGAAAATTAGTGACCCTGCAAGCATTGCTCAGGTGCTTAATCAGGTTTATGCAGATCATTCGACAAATGTAGATAATGTGTTTTCGCGCATAATTGAAACCACAAGGCACCCTGCTGCCGCAGCATCGTTTGCTTCAATCATGTTTGCTCCTCAGGCTGAAATATCTTTTGCTGAAGCTTTATCTAGGTAGCAGAATACTAAAACAATTATAGCATTAAGAATTTGAATACTGCTGTGGCATTTATGATTTATGGTTCAAACCTTGAGGATTTTGAGTGTTGTTTGCAATGTAGATGTAGAGAAAACGATGTGCCGATATGCCTGATGTATGGGAAAGAAGATCCATGGGTGAAGCCAATATGGGGAGTGCAAGTGAAGAAACAAGTGCCTGAAGCTCCATACTATCAGATCAGCCCCGCCGGTCACTGCCCTCATGATGAAGTCCCTGAGGTATGCAACTAGCATCCCTTCCTCATTTTCTAGTTCCATGTGACTGTTATGGCAAATGCTTAAAAGTGCATCCCCAAGGGTGTAATGTAAACCGTCTAACCTAATAATTAGATTCCGTGGCTTGAATCCGTAGCTTTGAGGCCACACAGAGACAACCCAACCCTTCTCCAACGCTCCCCTTCATGGCAAATGCTTAACATACACAAATAGATTAAAATAAAAGAGAGGTTAAGAGAGTAAAAAGCATTGCTAGAATTTTGTTTTCACAAAAATGTCTCATGTTTATTGACACTTTCAACATGAATTCAGTCAGTTACACCAATGATGGATCCATGTTTGAATAGTTGGGGTCTTGGGGACATGTAAATGTACCTACAATATTGCCCTATTATATTGTTAAGTTGACCCCTACACCAACCTATGAGTAGTGAGGCATCTCGACTCGCTTTTTGCGCGGCTCGGTGTCTTACCCAATAAAAAGTTTGATTATTCGACTTTGAGTTAGTGTTATACCACTTGAGTTCATTCTGAAATTCTCGTCCAAGATTATTATTGTAGCATTGGTCATTCAGATCATATCATTGTGTGCAGGTGATAAATTTCTTACTAAGGGGTTGGATCAGACACCTTGAGTCCAGTGGCTCTCTCTCATTGCCACTGCTTGATGAGCTAGACAGCAAGAAACATACTAATGCCATTGCTAGGGAGTTGGAATACATCAGAGAAGGTTCAAAAAAATCAGTGATGGTAAGATATTTTGGGTCCACAGTTTCCTTGTGGGACAGGCTAATATCTTACATCAATTCAGGCTCCAAGTTAAGGAATTTGGCAGCCAAGTCACAACAATGATGTATGATCAATTATGCCCTCTTGAGAAGATAAGGAAAAAATTGTATATTTTGTGTATAAAGAAAATGAAACAAGTGCAATTGACTTATTGTAGAATCAGTTTGCTATGGTATGGCATAGCACACTATAGTGATTAGAGTGATTTAGTCGAAAATGGTTTACGTGTTCATACATAATCGTAGAACTATGAAGCAACAACAATGCACACGACATTAATTTGCTAGTAATTAGTATATGGTTTAAAACATTAAAAATGGAATCCTTTATTGGAGAACGTTTATCAATTTATTTTCAACAAATAAAAGAATAAAATATTATTTTGGCTTCAAAAATTTAATGTTCGATAAAAGGATCTTCTAATATAAGAAATTATTTTAATTTGATAAACTGACTCAAAAAATAATTTCAATTTGATAAAATTATTTAAAAATATTTTAAGCTATCAAATTTGGATTTTTCTTAAATTTCTTAAAAAATAGCTCTTGATAATTTTATGGTAAGTGTTTTTTCTTTTATATGTATTTTTAAATATTCTAAAAAAATTAGATTAAATACATAAATTATTTTCTATTTTATAAAAAAGAAAGTAATTTATTTTATCAAAATGAAATTACTGGATTAAAATATAATTTTTTGAAAATATCATTTTCTCCCCGAAAAAATGATAATTTATTCAAATAAAAAAAATGAGAATCCACTTTAAAGGTTTCTATTTAAAAAGTTGGAAGTAGTTGTCTTCAACGGTTGGGAGAAAAAGCATGAAAGAACAAATACGAAGGATACGCAATGTAATGGAGAGTAGAGAATGAGAACGATATCGGGGGCATTTCGCTCCATCAAACGCCCAAATGTAAACCCTAATTTATCCAAATCCTCACCCCCTACTGCTTCCACATCACACCTGAATTTCAATTCCGAACCAAAATCGGAGTCTTGGTGCGTTTATCTGATCCTCTCCACCAACCACCCAATCAAAACCTACGTTGGGGTCACAACCAATTTCCCTCGCCGGTAACTCCAATTTCACCTTCTACTGAGCTGCATCGTTATAGATGTAGCTCCCAAATTCTATTTACTTGTAATCAGATTCTGATCCGTTCACCTGGGACCTCAAAGTTTTGCTTTTGTTAATTTTTATCCCTCAATCATACTTGTATTTTTGAAATTGATCATGCTTATGTAACCTTGTTTCTATTTTTTCTCATTAAATTAATCAGAGATTAGTGTTGGGGCCTGGGGTTAGATTGGATATCAAGGAAACTCAATATACTCATGTTGTAAACTTGTATTATGCTATGGAAACTTCAATGCCTCTCTGTATTGTATACAATGAATTCAGATTTTCATGGTATTGGTATGGTAAAAGTACTATGCTTGGTTTAGAATACTTAATTTTCAGTCAGACTAAAGCTGCATAAATTGTTACTTTCCTGTTTGCCATTGACTTGCTTTTGCATTTTAATTTAAATTTTGTTCTTTTCATGAAGTTGTTTCTGTTATTGCCCTTTATTTTGTAATGCTGTTGTCTGCAACTTGCCATGGAGTTGAGGGAGTAGATATTTAATTTGTGCTTATCTTAATTGGTGTAGATTGAAGCAGCATAACGGCAAGCTTAAGGGTGGTGCAAAAGCATCCCGTGCTGGAAGGCCATGGATTTGTGCATGCCTCATTTGTGGTTTTGCAGACCGGAGTGAAGGTATATTAATACATTTGTACTTTTCATGTGCTTTTGTTTATACCAGTTGCCAAGACACTGCATGATTTCTTTTCATGGTTATAACTTTAAGCCCAACATATTTCCGGAGTAAGATAATTGATAAATTGTTGAAAGATGTTGCAAGTTTCTGCCACTATTGGCTTTTAGAGAGTAGAAACTGTAAAGAGTGAGCAAATCAGTCAAATTTTGCTCATCTGTTCTTGCAATGGTGTAATGTGATATGGTGGTTTGATGCAATGATTTTGACAAATACAAATAATGTGTTTTTATTGCTAAAGGGGATGTTTTCCCAGCTGTAGTAATCTATCCTAGATTATAAAGAAATTTAAAAGGAGATTTGAGCATAAATGGGATACTACAAACATGATCCAAGACAAGGTGTAATGTTATCGTTTGATCCATGTAACCAACTTACCCTAGTTGGCGGGATCATGCTTTGTTGTTTTTGTTGTTGTTGAAATAATTGGTTCTAGCTGAGTTCTGGCAAATAAGATGAAAATGATGTCTACACTTTAGTGTTATTCTGTGACTTGTTTTTCTCTTTCTCTTAGACCATCATTGACGAAGATAATTGTCTCATCTTGTTATGTTTAAGCTGCAAAGATCTTTGCAGCATTGGTAGTTTCTCATGTCTTTACAGTTAATGTATTTTGTACTGTGTTCCTTCATCATTGTAGCTTGTGTGTTTGAATCAAAATGGAAAGATTTCTCAAGGAAATCTCCCCGCAAAAGTCAAGGTGGCAGCAGCTCCAAACAGATTGAAGATCCCTCACGTCCGTTGCTGCAACACAGGCAAGCAGCTTTAAATAGAGTGAAAGGCTCACTCGACTGCTCTCACTTAGAAATTAACTGGCATTTAGATCCATCGTGATTCGACCTCCATTCTATGTATTTTAATGAATTAATAACAAAAAATTGAAAAAATGGCAAAACCTAGGCCAAATATTTAATATCAACTGTACTATAGGCATTGATTCATTGTTGTAGCAGAAGTTATCCATAATGTATTATCTTGAGGAAGCTTATCCTCTTATAGCAAATATTAAGATCATACGTGTAATCAAAGTATGATATTTGTCAAATACATTTGAACTTTTCCCTTCAATTTTCATTAGTTTTAATCAAGACTCCAATTTATAGATTGATTCATATGCCAAATATAAAAACAGAATCATATGGAGCATGTAAAATTTTTAGTTCAATTCAAAATGATACACTATTCTCGTTCATGGTGTTAGCAACAACATGAAATACTTGTCATTTAGTTGGGGGAGAACTATAAAAACTCCTTTTTGTTCTGAGGTTCAAACAATGCTCAAATCATCAAAGAGAACTCAGAATGCAGCACTGAGATTCTTGAGAAATGCTCCCAAGGCAGCATAATCCTCAAACGCCATGACATCAATGTGACAGCGGACGAACTCAGGCAGGAACAACCAAAAGCTGGTGGCAGAAACAAATCCAAAGGTCAACAGTCCGGACACCAATCTCGGCAACCGCCGCGTGGATCCAAGTGTCTTCTTTAACACAATCTCCACCATCAAACACAATCCATGAAGGACAAAGAACTCCATCATCCTCAAGGTGGGTGGCATCCTCCCCATATAGTATAAAATCAGCTCATGCATTATCCCTGATACCACAAAAGTTGCAAAAACTGCTGGCAATGGAGCCCAGCTGGGACCAACCACATTCATTGTGGCTTTCAATGACGGCTGGTAAACTGCCGGGCGTAAAATGCTGGTGACCATGAGGTTCCACCTTCTGCCCCAGAAGTCCTGGAGTGAAGTGGAGAGTAGTGGATTATTGAATTGTGGCTCCAGCTCCATCCCCATGGTTCTAGCCAGTGCAGCAAAAGTAGCTAACAGAAGCTCTAACATGAAGTAAATATGGAAACAGTACATGCCAAAAATGACTTTTGGGTGGATCTGATCACTGTAATCATACAGTTTCACCAAAGAAGCCAAAAGAATGGCCTTTATTGCATATGGTATAAGTGGGGTGTGACCTTTGCTGGGGTTGGTAGGAGATGTCTTTTCTTTGCTCTGGCCATTGGTTTTTGGCGTTTCTGAAGATGGATTGGTCACAAAATGTGAACTTTTGGAATGTTTTGATGGATCTGGAGGTGGTGGGGTTTTGCCATCTTGAGAGGTTTTGGATCTGATGTGTGGTTGATTCTGTTGGATCTTGATAGGAAGGGAAGCAGAAGCTACAAAACGTCCTAAAGAAATTGATGGATCAGAGGACAAGGGACCTTTGTTGAAGGCAAAGAGAATGAGTTTGAAGGTTCCAAGCCATGCAAAGAAGAATCCAGTGTTGCCTCTCAAGTGCACACTTGAGAAGTTGAAAGGGATGAAGAGGAAGAAGCATATGATAGGAGCTAAAAAGAGAAGTCTTCTTGTTCCTGCAGAGATTGATCTACCAATCCAATAACAATAGCATAAAGATATCACAACTGAAATGTTCACCTTGATGACCATGATAATATCACCCTCCATAACTGCTTAAGAATCTAATTCGTGAGAACAATCCTTAAAGATTGGTTAAGACTCGACAATTAACGAGACTTTGGAATTATACCTCAAAATCAAAGGTGGACCTTGAGAAAGCCACACACAAAATAAGGTAGCATTGACATATGAATATGATATTGCCAATTTGCCATGTGTTTGGGGAAATTTAAGGAAAAGTTTAGGGGACCAGCAGCTTTATTAAATTTTGGCCAGCATGTAACCAGCAAAAAAAGTGAGCCATTGGATGAAATCTCATATCAATCTCATACTATTAAAATCATCATTGATGGCTATTTGATGGCTACAAATCATAAAAGTTACTGGTCTCCTAGCACTCCTCGAAATTTAATGATAAATTAAGAACCTATGACTTGGAGTTGCATTTTTTGGCGGTGGTTTACATAATAACTTAGTTTTTTTTTTTTTTTGGTCTAGAACTTAGTTTAATTTTTCATTATCTTTGTAGAAGATTTATGCTGAGATTACATTATCCTGTGATGTAACACATGGAAACCAAAAAATCTGTCTGTGCGTTGACCAGAAAGTGTGGATTGTTAGAATTTTGGACTGGTAATTAAAAACTCAAACAACTTTCCAATATGAAAAAACTGTTAGATTGTATCACGGTTCATTTTTATTTTGTTGAGCGTGGTGGGTGAATTGGTGATATGCAAATATGCAATACTAGAGTAAAAACAGGGGCAAGTAGCCGTAGAATCCCATAGACCTACTTTAAAGTTTAAAGGATGCGTTATGCAAGGTCCCCACTCCCCACCCCTTTTATAGCGCCAAGATTTTTACTTTTAAGTAGAAACATTGAAACAATACGTAACGGGTAACACCGATTTATTTAATGCTATATTCACATGAAGAATTGATAATTATCATTTCATTGGAAGTTTACGTGATTATGGGACATTACCCTTTTAAGTTGGTAGTAAAATTCTATGTTGCCTCCTTTAATTTTAGATTATATAACATTTTTACCATTATTATACTTTAAAATTGTATCAGTGTGTTGAGTTTAAAAAATAATAATCATATTTTTTGTTATGACAAACATATTATATTTAGTTGGATTAAACGTCCAAAATTATTTAAAGTGTGTTTTATTATGTAGGTCATAATAAGTATTAATGTAGTAAAATATTGGGCTAAACTTTAGACCTAAGCAAAGTAATTAGGTGCTTATTTTCTTGGCCCATCAAAGACATTGAAAAAAGACCTAATGCTGCTAGTTTTTGGGCAAATAGATTGGAATTTGCACTATATTCAACATTGTTAAATTTCACAAACAAATAAGCAAGTTTAGAATTGGTTTAAACCTATATGAAGAAGTGTTTCACTTTTTCATTAAGCACCAAAGAGAAAAAGGAGAAAAAAAAAAGTAAAAGATTGGAGACTAGCTCAAATCAAATTCTTAAATCAAGGATGTTTAAAAAAAAAAATAAGCAAAATAATTATTCTTGTGCACACACAATAATTTGTTGAAGCTACTTTAAAGAAGTAATTACAATTAGAATAAGAAAAAGAAAATGAAGATTTTTTTTTTCTGCAAATTAAAGGCCGAGAATATAATTTGGGACCAAAGCATAAGATTAAGAGTGTGAATTTGGCTAACACATTGAAAGTTTTTTGATCAAGTCACCGTTGCTGTCCATCTCTCTTCTCATATCTGATTTTCAACCCTAATTTTCTGCTTCAATTTCTTGGGAGAAGAAGAACTCAGCTGGTTCAAGATTCAAAGTGTTGACTCTTACCTCTAATCAAGTTTTAGAGACGTTATCCCATACATAAAAGAGTAACTAGCCGAATATTGAGGCAAGGAGAGACAACTCATAAATCTAAATCTACTCAGCACTCGTATCACTTAAATATGAAATTTTGGAAACAATGCACCTACGTTAAAGAGGGCATTCTGCCAAGATGGAAGACAACATTAGAGAGTTCTAAAATCGGGTTATGCTTATAGCTTTCAAGCTGTTTTAATTCTTCTCTTTCATATTTTTCTATTAATTATTCTGGTTCTTTAGTTTATCTTTCTTTGTTTTAATTAATGAAAAAAGTATAAATGTGAGAATTTAGAAAAAACTATTGAGAGAAAAGGTAAAGAGAATTAACTTGGAGAAAAGCTAAAAATTATGTCAATCTCTTTGTAATTATGTTCTGTTTTGTTTCTTATATCTGAAATCTATCATTTGTTAAGTTGGGTGAGCACTTAGTGTTAATAGTCTAGGAAGTGACCGAACCAAATCAAGTTTGGTTAGAAGTTTGATTTGTCTCGGATAGAATTAGGAAGAATCTTAAGAAATTGGTTAATGTAACTCTTTGAAAAGACAGTGAAAATTCTACCATAGTTATAGTGGAGATTGGATGTAGGCCACATTGTATAAGGTGGTTGAACCAGGATATATAATTTTATACTTTTTTCTTCTCTGTTCTGTTTCTGATGTGTTTGTTATGAGGCAAAAGTAATTTGTCTCCTTTATAATTACTTTCGTAGACTCCGTATTTTGAAGTTAAAATAAAATTTTAAAAAGTCATAGATTCAACCCCATTGTTTAGGCCATTGAAAACTTTTATAATGATTAATATATAATGTAACATCAATCATGCTAGGTGTATATCAAAATCAGTTACTATTATAAAATATATGTTGAATAAATATACGTTGAAGATAAATTAAATAATATGTATTTATATATAAATATATTAATGACTGATCTTTATAATTAATTTAGTATACAAATAACATTTTTGTATAATATCTATCTCGTCTTTAAAAATTCTAATAAGAGGAGCGTTTTAGAGATTAGATACAAATTAAAAATAAAAAAATTTTAAAAATTATAATGCAAATTTTAACATTTTTTTTATTCAGGAGGATGGGTTTTATTAAACAACTTCTAATCCTACACATTATATGTTAGTACACTACACATTCATATACCTAAACTGAGTGTACAACTGTACATGGTTTTTTTTTTTGTTTTTTTTTTGGTAGATAAATTGAACCGTCTCTAATTTTAGGTCCTTGCATCATAAACTCACACATACAATACATTTACACACTCAACATTTTTAAGGATTTTTATCCACCACCTAGCATAGTCAAGATTTAAATTCGAATGCATATTGAAAGATA
The DNA here is from genome assembly GCF_059453495.1 of Arachis ipaensis. Taxonomy (NCBI): domain Eukaryota; kingdom Viridiplantae; phylum Streptophyta; class Magnoliopsida; order Fabales; family Fabaceae; genus Arachis; species Arachis ipaensis. The sequence continues at coordinate 13,138,472 of NC_142438.1, forward strand.
TGTTTTTTTTTTTTTTGTCGTAGATTGAACAACCCCCAATTTTAGGTACACAATATATTCATACACTCCTCACATATTTTATCACATTTTTTTTCAATTGCATTCTCTAGGATTTGAACTCTAGACCTTGAGGTGGGGAGGGGGGAGAAATGTCATTAGAGCCAAGGCTCATTGACAAAAAGACATGTTAATATGTCATCTCAGCTAGACCTTAGTGGCTGTTTTTTTTTTTTTTTGTCAAACACAACTAACTGATTACTGGCCCAACAAGTTAAGCTCCATTTGTCCTCCAAGCCTTAACACACAATGCAAAGGGCCTCCTAGTCCAAAAAAAAAAACACCCAGGAAGGTCAAAGATTTGATAATATCTCAAAGTTTTTCACTAGCATTAGTATACAAACAAATTGACTAGAACTGAATATAGATCAAACAACTCTTAATGACCAACAAAAAAAACAACTCTTAATTGGTAGTATACAAATGTTTCTTTGTCAGTGTTTTGTGTTTTTAGCTTTTAAATGATAGGATATTTTTTAAAGCACTTATAATTTTTTTTTTCAAAATTAATTTATACATTTCAAAATTAAAATATCTTGATATAATTTTATAAATATTTAAATTTATTATTATTATTTATCATATTTATGTTTATTAAAATTATTTTAAACTTTAAAACAATTTACCAAATAAAATTATTACAACTTATATTTATTAAAAATCACTCTTATTTTATTTTACCAAACATAACTATCAGAACTTAAAAAAAAATTGAAAAACACATGCAAACTTTACAAAACCCAAAATTAGCAAAATGCATTTTTTTGTGGTGGGTGGTTGATGGAATAGCCACGTGGCACATGGGACAGGTGGGAGAATAAGATAGGGTAGGTTGATGGGTGGCTTTCGTGCATGGTAAGGTGCAGACTGCAGTGCCCACAAATTACTCATTTGGGCTTCCAAAAGTGGCGAATACCCACTAACCTATTTGGATTAGGGTTCCTTCAATTTGTTCCTATCTCTCTTGTTGGGGCCCAGCTTCACCACACGGGTATGTACATTTTTCATGACCCAAAATCAAGAACACGTTATATATATTTTTTCCAGCATGAAATTATAAACTTAATAATTAGAACTGATTTAGGTTAGTTTACTCGTCTGATTAAATAAGTGTTAGAATTTTAAATTTTATCTTATATATACTGTAATTTATTAACTAATAATAAATTTTTAAATAAAATTTAAATTTACAATAAATTAATCCTCTCTTTAGAAACATTTCTTTAATCATAGAGTGCGAAACGTTAATTTTTAGCCATATCTAAATTATCTATAGAGAGGGCAGCTTTAGATTAGTTGGGCAGAGAAGGCCTTAGATCCCCTCCAAATTTGTAGATATTTTACTCACATTTAAATATATCATTGCTGATGATTGTAGAGGAATTTTTGTAATCCGTTTTCTAATGTTTTAGTTTTGTTTGGGTGTTTTAGTCCCGTCTTAATAAAAAGAAATGTGATTGTACTTTTAAAAAGATTGAACCAATAATTTAATGACTAATTTTATGTATATTTCCTTTGAGCATGGAGTATTGTATGTGTTTTGTATTTTGTGCGATTCTCGTTTGAGTTTATGATTACTTTCTAATTTCGTTGGAATGACTAAAAATCACGTATAATTTTAGGTTTAAAAAGTTTATTATTCTCTTCTTTCATAATATTTGTTTGGTTTGCAAATATTCAAATTTTAAAATGTTTTTTCATTTATCATTTTACTTCTAATAATTTATTTTTTAATTTGACCCAAATAATAATATAATTTTAAGAAAAAGAATAAAAATGTAATATTGATAGTATTAATTGAAATTTATCTTCTTTTATATATATATATATATATATATATATATATATATATATATATATATATATATATATATATCTTTTTGTGTGTGTGTGTGTTAGCCTAGCTTTCAATATATATGCTAACTATTTTTTATATGATGAATGAAGTTGTGTAATATATTAATATGAGTCTAATTTAACACAAACAGTGAATACTGATTTGTATAACAAAAAAACGTGATTTATAATTTTATAAATTACCATTTTTTTTATAATTAAAATTGTGCTCACAATTTTCAGATCACTTTTTATCTTATTTGAAATCGTGATTTATAATTTTTGTCTTATTTAAAATTATTATTCATGATTTTTTCATATCTGGTATAATTTTATATCACTGTATTATACTAAAATATTGTAATATTAGCAAAAATTACCAATAATATCTTAATATAAAAAATTAACCTTTAATATACGCATAATTTTTGTAGATATTGATCAAATTTTAATATAATATTTAATTATTAGATTTTATGATGTTCTTTCAAATTCTAGAAATAGCAGAGTACACCTGTATATTGACAATGCACTCTCCACATACGTACTATTCATAAAATTCAATAAGGGAGTGTTGCACCAAAATTTGATCAATATCTAAAAAAAAGTTAGCCTCCAATGTGTCAAAGCATAAGTAATATTTTCTCCCCCTTAAATTACCAAAGATACCCCTCAGGAAAAAAACAAAAAAAGAGACTTGGTTAGAGTAGGAAAACACAGTTGAGTCAAACATGTGGAAAAGTGAATTGTGAGTGTAGTCAAGTCAAGTATGTGCATACATTCAGTAATAAGTAGTAATTACTATCAAATGCATTTCCTAAAAAAGTGCATGTATGTCACAGGTGAGATCAAGTTTCGGGTGGTTCCTTCAATTTAATTCAAAGTTGAAAATTTAATCCAATCCGTGAATCTTCTTAATTGCATTTTGCTCTTTCAAGTTAGCCCCTCTTAATGATTTCATTATTTGACCTCAACTACAAATTTGTTTAAATATATATATTTTTTAAATAAATTTTGTCCAGATAGTAAAACATTATTTTATCCTTGTTAATAATAGTAGTTGTTTATCAGTATTAATACACACAAAAAAAGCACCTTCCAACCATTTATGGGATCCTTCCAAAAAGTAGGGCCTCTTTTTTCTTCTGCTTTTTCATTCCTATCATCATATCTGTCTCTACTTTCTAACGAGAGAGAGAGAGAGAGAGAGAGAGAACCTCACCAAACAAAACTCCATTTAATTAATGAAGGAACAAACCGCTGCACATTGTGTTATCCCATAAACACAACATTAAACAAATCATTAATTATCTGCCCCGACAGCATCAAGTAATCAACATTCAACAACATTTCTTCCAGTCCTAACCGATTGTTGAAGCATAAATGTATAATTAAGCTTATGTGAACTGAAAATTAACTTTTAACATTTTAATTTAAATAAATTGTATAAACGTTACTTTTTTTTTCTGTATTTTTGAAAATAAATTAATTAATATTTCTCATTTTTCTCTGTTTATATATAAAAATCAAATAAATTTTTTAAAATAAATGCTTTTATAGATTTTACTAAAATTTACTTTTTAGTGATAATTCATGTAATGAGTATAATATAATTATTTTTATAAATTCAAAATACTATGTAATTACGTATTTATATAAAATATATTTTCATAGATAATGCATAAAAATTAAATCTCTATTCAGATTCCATTTGCCTTTGACTAAACTTAATTTTCGTTAATTTTTTATTTTTTCAATAAATATATCATAGCAAACATTCATATTTTAATAAAAATTTTCTATATTAAAAATCTATTGCACTAGCGGCCGTAATTTCATGTTTTCTTACATTCGTGTTAATTAGAGTGTAAGATTATTTGACCCCATTAGTAGTAGAAAATTATTTAATTATTTTTAAGGATAAAAAAATATTAAAAAAGAAAAAGAATAAAAAGACATCCTTAACACGCAGCCCAAAGCGGAAGCCATTGTTGTGTTGTGTTGTATCAGCTTCTTTCTCTTCCACCCCTTCATTGATTCACACCAAAAGCTTGAAACTTTGATTGATGGGGTACCTCAGTTTCTCTTGCAGAGCTGAATCCGCAGTTTCAACCTCCAATTCACTCACACCATCACCTTCTTCTTCTTCTTCTTCCACCACCACCACCTCAAAGAAACAGAACAACAAAGAAAAAGAAAAACCCATCAAGATCCAACACTTCCATTACAGTGACCTTGAAGCTGCCACCAATGGCTTCTCAGAGCGCAAGCTCCTCGGCAAAGGAAGCCATGGTTATGTCTATAAAGCTGTTGTACGTGGCCGTCCTGTGGCAGTGAAAAGACCATCAAGACCCCATCATCATAATTTACCTCCAAAACCATCGCCAATGGTTTCTTCTTCTTCTTCCTCTGCATCTGCACCAGAGTTCATCATCAGCAACAACGAGGTTGACAACGAGATCGATATCTTGTCCAAAATCCAGAGCCCGAGGCTGGTGAACCTGGTTGGTTTCACAAATGATTCACAGGACAGGCTTCTGGTTGTTGAGTTCATGAGCAATGGAACACTCTATGATGTTCTTCATTCTTCTTCTTCTTCTAATAATAACAATAACAACAAGCTTCCGAATTGGGGAAGAAGGGTTCGTTTGGCATTGCAAACTGCAAAGGCAATTGATACCCTTCATTCATCAACACCACCTGTGATCCACAGAGATATTAAATCAGCAAATGTTCTGATTGATAGAAACTTCAATGCAAGGTTAGGTGATTTTGGTTTGGCTCTTATGTGCCATGTTGATGATTATAGACTAAGGTCAACTCCACCAGCTGGCACAATGGGGTACCTTGATCCTTGTTATGTTACTCCTGATAATTTGAGCACTAAAAATGATGTCTTTAGTTTTGGGATTTTGTTGCTTGAGATTATTAGTGGAAGGAAAGCCATTGATGTAACATATTCACCACCTTCTATTGTGGATTGGGCCATTCCATTGATAAAGAAAGGGAAGCTTATGAGTGTTTATGATCCAAGGATTGCTCCTCCTAAGGATCCTATTGTGAGGAAGCAATTGGCTTTGATTGCTGCAAAGTGTGTTAGGAATTGTAGGGAGAGAAGGCCTTCCATGAGTGAGATTGTGAATTGGCTCAATGGTTTGTGTAAATTGGTTCCTCTTCATTCATGGAATGGTTTCAATAATCCTTGCATGATGGTTGAGACTATGGGAAGGCCAGTTGAAGCAGCAACAAGAAATGATTCTAATAATAATAATGAGAAAGACAAAATGAGTTCAAGATTGGAACTTGATTTCTTGGATGAGAGGTTGTCTAAATCTGCAATGAGGTATTCAAGGAGGGTCTATTCTGATTTGGGATTTAGTAGTAACTTGATGGATCTTATGGCTACAACTGAGGAGCCTGAGTTTCTAAGAGATGCTGATGGTAATGGTAATGGTGTTTTGGAGCATAGTTCAAGTTCTAAATCTGCTGAACAAGTTTCTTCTTCAAGCTCAAGGTTTGGAAGTGGAAGGTATTTCACAAAAGGAAGAAACTTTTATAAGCCTTGTGGTACTTATAAGGATGTATTGGATTTGAGTAAAGGCCAAATTGTTGGTGGTGATGATAATGGTGCTTCTTGTTCTAATTTGAATTCTCTTGCTGCTGAGGCTGTTTAGTTATGATTGGTTGGAGTCAGAGATGCTTAGGATTTGTAAGTTTCTTTCTTGATTGAAAGATCATGTATGTAGATTTTGTTGTTAGTTTTCATTATTTTATTTTTGTGGATTTCAGAAATGATCCCTCTTCATGTTGTAATGTAATTTGGATTGAAGGGCACATTGCTGATGTCCCCTTGAAGCTTTTCAATAATCTTTCTGTTGCCAAACCTCTTCTTCATGATCACATTCTTCTTTTCCTTCTTCTTAGCCAAAATATAAAAAGCCAACACATTTGGTGTATTTAATTTATGAGTGCTGCTACACATACAACTTATCCCCAACAAAATCTACTTACATAACGCCCGTGCAAATCATGTTGTTTCTCTTTTTATTCTGCATTCTTTCTCTTCCTCCTCTTCCTTCTTCTTCTCTTTTTTCTTTGTATTTCTCTTTTTTATTTTTTTCGCGTGTTTCATCTTCATTATTATTTTTTTGATTACCGTTGTTATTGATGCATTTTTTTCCCCTTTTTCTTTTTATTGATTTTACAACATTATGCATTTTTTTTCTTTGTTTTATTTTTTTCTCCCAAAAAAAATTATAAGAATATGAAATAAGAAGATAAAGAAGTAGAAGTATTAGAAGATGAAGAGGAGGAAGAAGAAGAGTTTTGAATTATGCAAAATTTATCAGCATACATATACTGAAAATTCTTAAACAATATGCTTAAATATCTTCGTGTTACATCCAAATTTGCTGCAAATACAGAAAAATGTTTCCTCTAATCCTGCATTTTTTTTCTTTATTTCTTTCTTTCTTTTAGTTGAATGAATGTAAGTTCATCATCTTCTAAATAATTTGCAACATTATGTGTTTCTTCTTCTTCTTTGTTTGATTATTTTGTTTTTATTTTTGTTAAGAGAGTAAAACAAGAAGAAACTTGAGAAGGTAAAACAAAAAGAAAATGATGAATAAAAAAAAAAAGCAGCAAAAGATGAGGAGGAGGAATAGAAAGAGTTTTGAATTATGCAGAACTTATCAGCATACATACACCGAAAATTCTTAAATAATACACTCAAATATCTTCGTGTTATACCCAAATTTGTTCAAATATAGAAAAATGTTTCTTCTAATGCTGCATTTTCTTCTTCTTCTTTTTTTTCTTATTTCTTTTTTTTTTTAGTTAAATGAATGTAAATTCATTCTCTTCCAAGTAATTTTGTATCATTATGTGTTTCATCTTCTTCTTTGTTTGATTTTTTTTTCTTATTAAGAGAGTAAAACAAGAAAAAACTTGAGATGAATAAGAAAAAAAATATGATGATAATGATGATGAAAAAGAAGAAGAAGAAGCAGCAGAAGATGAGGAAGAGAAAGAAAAAGAGTTTTGAATTATGCAGAACTTATCAGCACACAAACACCGAAAATATTTTCGTGTTACACCCAAATATTTCCGTGTTACACCTAAATTTACTGCAAATACAGAAAAATATTTTCTCTAATGCAAAACTTTTACATTACATTCAATTCAAACAATCAAAGATGAACAACAATTTTTACAAACAAAAATATTATTCACCTAAAGAATCATAAACTACTAACGAAAACATTAACTAGAATTGAGCCATACCCCAGCCACATAATTGGATTCAAAACAATAATCAATTTCGTTCTGGTTCAATTGACAATCTGAACTTGAATTATTTATTATTTTTAACAACAAGATAACTGATGATAGAGGAGAATGAGAAAAAGAAAGGAGGAGAAGAAATTCTAATGAAAAAAAGGAGGAAGAGGAGGAGGAGGTGGTAATGTTGGTGACGACGATAACGAAAGAGAAAAATAACGTGCAATAACGGCATAAAAAAACGTGCGCGCGTGAATATAAATGACTTGTATAGACTTATATCGAAAAATGACTTGTATGTGGAGAATAATGCTTAGTTTATATCCAAATATATTAATTTATAAATAAATAAAAAAATAAGAAAACATACATTTATTTTTATGTTTTTATTTTCTATTTTCATTTGTAATTTTTTTTTTGTTTTGTGAAAAAAAATTGAGAAGTAAAAATAAAAAATAATTTTTTTAACAAAATTTTAAAATAAAACATCAACCAACAACACACATCCTAACCAAAATAAAAAAGATGAAAAAGTAAGCAAAAAAAATTAATACAAGGCCAAAACGTGAGATTTTAAGTATATTGTCTTTTTTTGTGTGTTTCTTTAAAATATGGGAGCCATTTAGCAGATAGTAAAATTAAAGGGTCTAATTTCAAATTTTTAAATTTTGTATTTTCTAAAAAAAAATTTTAAAATTTAATTTCAGTTTTTAAAATTTTAATTTAAAGAAAAAATCGATAGTTTCAATTTGAATTTTTTATTTTTTATTTTTTTTTATAAAATAGAAATTAAAATGTTTGATTTCAGTTTAAAAAAATTTTATTTTTTAATTTTGTATTTTACACCCTAAATCAAATAGTGTCATATTTAAAATTAATATTCTAATAAAATTAATATTCTAATAACTCATAATCCTAAAAAATATCATTTTTAACCCAACATCAAAATTATTTTCGAAAAAAATACCCTAAATAAAATAAAATTAAAAAAATGAAAAAGTATTTTATATTACCATTGTTTGATTCAGTCTACATTCAAGTATGGTGTGCATGCATGACCAACATCCTGTAGTAGTCAAAATTCCCATCTAAGTTAAATGAAACAATAAGGATCATGAATCTCTACACACGTTTTGAGTTATATATTATAGTATTTATCAAAGAAAAAGACTTGTTTAATAAAGTTGGGGAAATTTCATTTTTTTTTATATCTTTTGGAGGCGTAGACTTAGGCTCATATTCCAATCAAGCCAAATATCATTTTCAAAGCTGTCAAGTTTTTCCATCAGAAAATTATGGCGTGGATTAATATGCCAATTCCCCATTGAGATAAGTTTATAGCAAAAGAACAAAGAGACAATGACAAAAGTATTAAGAGAGGGGACACCATTTCCATATTAGTGGTGTGACTAATTGACCCACACACACTTACACTAAGGTGCTTGCAAAGTTTCAATTCGTCATATGTTGTTGTAGTTAGTGGTTTTGGAGAATATTGTAATTAATTTCAATTATTATACCAATTTGCAAATGCTTAGGTAACAGAGACAGCTATGTTGCAGAAAAGTGGTGGGAATATTTTTTAATAGATGTTGAAATTTCATGATTCTAAAGCTGTGTTTGGTTACCCTTATCATTAATAAAATAACATGAATATCTTATCGCATATTCACTGTTTGTTTAATTAGTACAACTAACAATATATAAAAAATATATGCATTTAGTATCTTGTTAATAAGTTGGGATACAAATTTAAAATTTCATTTTCTATTCTTGTCACTTTCATCACTAACATTAATAGAGATAAAATTTATTTGGTTAAATTATTATGTTAAGTTTTATATTTTTTTTAAAAATTTATAATTAAATTTTTATTTTTTTAAAGGTTTTTAATTGAGTTTTAATATCAATTTTTAAATTTGTAATTAGTTCAATTTTAATAATAAGTATTACACAAATATTTTTATTTATTTTAGACCATCAACGAATATATCTCAATATATTTCGTTAAATTAAATGTTTTTGACACGATAAAAATGTAATTAAAACTGGCATATTGTTAACCCGGCAGGAGTGGCAGGAGGACTTGTGCTAGCTTGGAAGGACAGCATCAGTGTTCAAATTATTAGCAGTGGAGAAGTTTTTGTGGCAGCCGAAATTAAAGAAGTCGGAAGCAGTGAGGTATGGGCGTTCATTGGTGTCCATTTGAGTTGTTCAGAACAAATTCGATCCTTACAGTTTGAGGAGCTTATAACAATGAGCCAACACATGGAAGGAAAAGTGGTAATTGCAGGCGATTTTAATGCTATAACAAGCCAAGCGGAAAAGGAGGGTGGAGGCCAAAAATCAGCAACCACCATTGCAACATTCACTAATTTTATTGACAGTAACGAATTGGTGGATATTGGAATGGTGGGGCACCCTTTCACGTGGACAAATCGAAGACAAGGAGAGGATTTGGTGAAGGAGAGGCTTGACCGCTATTTAGTTGGGATGGAATGGAAGTTGAAGTTTCCGAATGCAGTGGTGCACAGGCTCATAGAGTCAGGCTCGGATCATGCTCCAATTTTGATGGAAACCGAACCTCAATCCTGGCATAGTAAAAGGCGGTTTAAATACCAGGAACGTTGGTGTGGAGAAGAGGATGTCAAGAGAATTGTCAGTGAAGTGTGGAGAATGGAAGTTGTAGGCTCGGCTATGTTCTCCTTGGCCCAAAAGTTGAAAGTTTGTAGACATAGACTAGTTCAATGGCAGAAAACTCACAAAGCAAACTCCCGGAAAGAAATTGAGGACCTTCAAGCTAAACTACAGGAGTTGCGAGTGGCTGGAATCAATGGGGGAGAGGAGGTTACCAGTTTGGAAGAGAAGTTGGAGCTGACATATTTGAAAGAAGAGAGCTATTGGCGAGAAAAATCTAGAATCAAGTGGCTAAAAGAAAGAGATCAGAACACTAGATTCTTTCACCAGAAATTTCAATCAAGGATGCGAAGGAACATAATTTGGAGATTAGTGGGGAGGGACAATGAGATTGCATCGAAACCGGAGGATATTGCAAAGGTAGCTGATGACTACTTTTGCGATATTTTTACTTCTTCTTGTTCGGCTGATCTGAATCCATACTTAGAGGATTTGGAGTCTAAGGTTACAGCTTCTATGAACCGTAGGCTCCAAAGGCCAGTAACTATGGACGAGGTCAAAAGAGCTACATTTAGTGTTCATGCTCAGAGTGCTCCTGGTGATGACGGGTTTACAGCTAAGTTTTTTTACTTTTTCTGGGATATAGTTGGAGGTGACGTTTTTAAGGCAGTGAGAAGTTTCTTTCACAGTGACAGAATTTTAAAAAGTTTCAATCATACTCAAATTTGTTTGATTCCAAAGGTGCCAGATGCCAGTGACATGACTCAGGTACGACCGATCAGTTTGTCTTCAGTTATGTATAAAATTATTTCTAAAGTTATGGTGCACCGATTACAAGGTATTATGAATAAAATTATAAGTCCAAATCAGAGTGCGTTTCTCAAAGGAAGACTCATTTCAGATAATATTCTAATTGCCCACGAATGTATGCACTATTTGAAAAATAAGAGAAGTGGGGCAGAGCATGAGATGGCTATTAAACTAGACATGAGCAAGGCTTATGATAGGGTTGAATGGCATTTTTATGGTATATTATGGATAAGCTGGGGTTTGATGCTAAATGGATTAAATGGACTAAGGAATTGGTAACGACTGTTTCTTACTCTGTTGTTGTGGAAGGTCAACCATTTGGCTATTTTAGGCTAAATAGGGGCATCCGACAGGGTGACCCCCTATCTCCATATCTCTTTCTTTTTTGTGCAGAAGGACTTTCCTTCTTGCTACACAAGGCAGAGCAAAACAGATTAATCCAAGGAGTTCAAGTTAATCGGAGATGCCAAACAATTAATCACCTTTTGTTTGTTGATGATTCAATCCTTTTTTGCAAGAGCGCACCTAATACAAGCCAAAGCATTCTAGAATTGCTGGAGACCTATGAGGGTTTTAGTGGGCAAAAAGTCAATTTGAATAAGTCGGCTATCTTTTTCAGTCACAACACTCCTTAGAACACAAGACTAGCAGTTGCTCATACACTAAATATTGAACATATCGGAGCACAAGACAAATACCTGGGACTGCCCTCTATAGTTCAAAAATCAAAGAAAGCAACATTTGGAGCTATCAAGGATAAAGTTCAGAAGAGGATTATGGGTTGGAAAAGAAGTATATTGTCATCAGGTGGCAGGCACACGCTATTGAGAGCGGTGTGGGAGGCGATTCCTATTTATACACTCTCTTGTTTCAAGCTCCCGGACACGCTGTTGACTGAGATTCATAGCATGCTCTCGCAATTTTGGTGGGGTCAAAAAGGCGTAGAACGAAGAATGGTTTGGATTAAATGGGACACAATGACGAGACCAAAGAAAGATGGAGGGCTGGGGATCAAGGATCTAAGGGCGCAAAATTTGGCTTTATTGGGCAAGCAATGTTGGCGTCTAATAAAATACCCTAATTCTACTATATCAAGAATGCTCAAAGCTAAATATTTCAGATATACAGATTTCCTACATGCAGAGATAGGAAGCGTATCGTCGTGGGGTTGAAGAAGTGTTCTTGAAGGGCGCAAGGTGATCGAGAAAGGCTTGTTATGGAAAATAGGCTCTGGCACTAATGTTCGCATCTTCCATGACCCCTGGCTCCCACCACCAGTGCCCCTTAATGTCCCTCAAAATGCACTCACAATCCCGCCAAATATGCAAGTGTATTACGTTAGTGCGTTACTAAATCCTGATAGAAGTTGGAATAAAAATCTGATTGAGTCGATTTTTTCAATTGATATATGCAATAAAATTTTTTCAATCAAACCAACAGAGGAGGAGGATGAAGTTAATTGGTGCTGGACAAAATCTGGTATATATGAAGTTGGGTCAGGATACAAAATTGCTTATGGATTCTTTCATTCTCCTACTTCATTGAGGTCCCAGAACATACACAACAGAGTCTGGAATAGCATTTGAGAGTTGAAATTACCACATAAAATTAAGATTTTTCTATGAAAAATTCTTCATAAAAAGCTTCCGGTGTTGCAACAAGTTCATAGCCGGTTCGCATCCACTCCTACCACTTGTCCAAGATGCATGTTGAAGGCTGAATTAATTTCTCATGCTTTGTTCCAATGCCCCCTGTCTTCAATAATATAGAGCCTAAGCTTAATAACCCCTGACCTATGGATGAGAGAAGAAGAAACTTTTTTCAATTGGTGGCAACGAGTCTTATCCTGGGCAGTGGCTCAATTCGACGGTAGACAAAAGACCCTCCTCATAGCGGTGTTGTGTTGGAGCACTTGGAAAGCGAGGAATCGGTGTGTTTTTGAGAAGGTAATAAGCCCAGCACCAGAGATAGTGAAAGAAGCTAGCAATTTAGTACATGAACTCGTGAACCATACCTGATAGATGCTACTTTTTCTTTACTCTTACTTTACTCTTCTTTAAGCTCTTAGTCTTTCAGTCACAACTGATGATAAATGGGAATACTCAATTCTTTTGTACTTTCTTATGGAAACACTTTTATTTTATATTAATAAAATAATATTTATCTTTGAAAAAAAAATATAATTAAAAATTTAAATTCAGTATATTTTTTTAATTTTAAATTATTAATTTTTTTAATAAATCATGGTGTAATTCGAATCATCTTGATTCGAATTATTGTATGTGTGTAATTCGAATCAGGTTGATTCGAATTAGTGGGTGTGTGTTACATGTAAATCAAGTTCGAAACAACCTAATTCGAATTATATAAAAATGTGCATTGGTTGATTCATGAAATAATTTTTGGTTTGGCGAATTTGTGTAATTTTTTGCTCCCCTTGATTTAATATAGTGATTTGCCCAAAAATATAATTAAAAATTTATATATATGTTGAGTGTACGTGTATGTATCTGATTTGGCACAACTTCACGTGCAACTCTTGGCATAGATGAAAAATTATGCTTTTGCTACAGAAATTGTACGTCTCTGATCTTCAGATAGATAAAAATGTTGAGACTTGGACACTTGGTTCCAAGTTTAAGCTTGGATGCTAATATTTTCTCATAATTAAACTAAACATTGTGAGAATGGAAAAAGAAATTATCATGATTATATAATTAACTAATGAGTAATGACTCAAAATGTGACCTTTTATGGCAGCATGTTAGCAAAGCTATGGGCCTATGGTTGGTACAATTAATTATTTTAGTGGAATATTTCTAAGTATTTCTTTATAAGTGCTAATTAAAAGAGTCTAATTTGGATAAATTAATCAGTGTGAAACCAACTTAAAATTTTAATACCAAAAATAAAAGTTAAAAATATTTGCAATCATAGGTAATGGGGGTGGAATAGAAATTAGAATGATATGATTATACGAAATGGGTTGCTATTTTTGCCAGCAATTCCATCTCATTCTCACTTTCATTTTAAGGATTTTGTGTTGTTTTCTTTCTTCGTCCCTTTTTTTTTTTTGGGACTACTTTTTTTAATTAGGGACAGAGGGAATCAACTATATCAATCTTGTGTCATCAACCTTTGCTGAAGAATCAAGTCATTTTATTTAAGTTAAATTATATAGTTGGTTCCTATATTTTTAGTGAAATTACAAATTGGTTTTTACACTTTAAAAATTTGTAATTGAATTTTTAAAGAAAATTAAAATTTGTAATTTAATCTTTACCATTCAAAAAGTGTTGATTTATCAGAATATTCTCAACATATGTTGAGAATAGTCTGTTAAAATAGAGAATATATTGAAAATATTCTGTTAAATTAAATACTTTTTGAACGGCAAAAACTAAATTATAAATTTAATTTTTTTTAGGAACTTAATTACAAACTTTTAAAAAATAGGGACCAATTTATAATTTCATTAAAAATATAATTTAACTTTTTATTTATTAGATAACATTATCTCAAGTGGCCAAAAAATAAATACTCTTATGAAAATAATCAATAAAATTTCTCTTCTCACTAATTGTTAATGCAATAAATGAAAGTTACTTGCAATGTGGAACTGACAAGGTAATCTTATTATTACAATGTTGAGAGATATATATTCACTTTTGGAGTTTTCTGAATCTTTACGTTTTCAATTTTAAATAAATAAATAAATATAGAAACAGGTTGAAGGTCTGCAATATTATTAATGCATGCAATGCAGGTATAGATGACAAAAGCTAGTGAGGTTGTAGGGTATGTACTTTAGAACTTTAGTTTATTCATATGTTCTGGTAACAACATTTATTTTATTCACTTTTGCTGTTAGGTATGGTGTGGCCCTTGTGGTTGGAGACAAATCAAATTAACTCATCTTCCTTCATTTGATAAATACTTCATTCAATTATTTCATTTATAAAAATCCTTCTTTTGGCCTATAGTTGATTTATTTGTGGTGACCATAATTAACATTTTATATTTATATGACATAAGAGAAATAAAAACTTAGGTTCTTAATATAATTATTAAATTAGAGAACCATATCCTAAAATAAATATGAAACCGTCCAATTTGTTTTTCTTATATATATATATTCATCATTGCAATTGACAAATCCAAGTTTTCATGATGAATCTTAATACTTACTCAATGTCATGCATCACTTCAAATGTGTTGCTTTGATGATTTATACATTTATCACCTTGATGAATAATCTGATTGAAAAGCATATATCTTTATATGAGAACATCAATTCTCACTACAAAGCCAAGCAAAAAGGGACCACTTTTTCTTAATTTAGTTGCAAACTGCAAAGTATGAATTATCAGAATCACTAGTAGACTAACAAATTTGGGCTTAAACCAAGTTCTTTTTTAATACCATCTTTTTTTTTTCCCTTTTGTTTTGGAAGCTACTAATTCAAAAATGTTGTGTGTAAAGTGTAAACTAAAATCCAATCATATACGTGTGTGTTGTTTTGTATAATTTTAATGAATTTTGTATTTTTATATATTCTATACGAGTTATATAGTAGTTAATTTTAAAGAAAAGCTTTAAGTATCAATATACTTGTATTTTAATAAATTTTAACCATTAATCTTAATTATATATTATATATATTTTTTATAATTAAAATCAACAATTAAAAATTATTGAAATACTAATATATCGGTATAGTTGAAAATTTTCCAATTTTAAATGCAATCTCCTATATTTGTCATGAAAGAGGCTATCCTTATCCTTATCAACCTAGTGGCCAACACAATAGTAGTGACTCGTGCTAGAAACAAGAGGAAATAGTAGAGAACTTGTTTCTTGTTTTTTTTTTTTAAAAATAAAAAAAACAATAAATAAAAAGTTGTTAATACATTTAATGTATAAGAAATTAAAAAAATATATTTTCATTAAAAATTTTATTTTACTTACTTTTTAATAAATAATTTTAGAACACTCGTTTAAAAAAAAAAGAAAAAAGAAAAAGAAGAAATCACTTTTCTAATGAGAAGACAAGTAATGGTGCTATAATTAATAAACTTTAACTTCCATATTCCTTTTTATGATGGCAATCAAGTGGATCGGACTATATATACCAAATTAAATTAACCAACCTTTTGGTTTCATCGTTTTTCATATGTCTTGATTCTTTCTTTACGGTTGTTTCAGCCTATTATTTGCATACTTACACACTTTTAAGTAAATCAAGTGCGAATTAACTCATTTATTATTAAATCTAATAATTTTCAATTGGCAAAGTATTATTTTGGTTCTAATATTGGATCAAGTTCTAACTATTTCAATTTTAAAAAGTTTTAAATTTTTAATTTCAGTCTCAAAATATTTAAAGGTGTTTAATGTTGTCCCACGATTCACTTTGACATAAACAATTAGCATATTAAAGAGGTAATAATGTTTAATTTCAGTACATAAATAAAATCGATCTATTAACTATAGTGAAAACTCAGGTGGAATAGACTTCACGTGAAGTTAATATCTGAGAGCCGTTAGATGATTTGACTAATTTGACTAAATTTTCATCTAACGACTCTCAGGTATCAACTTCACGTGAAGTCGACTGCACCTGAGTTTCCACCATTAACTATTGCTAATGTAAAAGTTTTACTTTGATTGTGGAGTGTTGATGATTGATTAATAGAGTTTAGCATTTTTTTACAAAAAGCCGACAAAAAGAAGTATTATAAGAAGGTTTTGGTTATATTTCTCTAACACATAGAAGAATATATGACTTAACAATAATGTTGTTAACATCTACGTTAGTCATTTTTTTAATTATTCGTGTCAAATTTAATGATATGACAAAATTGAACTCGTTTGAAACCTTTTAAAATAAAAATAAGACATTTGAAATGTTAAGATCCAAATCAGCTCAAACGTTGGAGCCAAAATAGTATTATATCCTAATTGAATTTTTCTATGTAAAAATTATTTTTCTACTTTCCATTGAAAAAAAAATCTTAAGTTGTCATAATATTTTTAATTCTGAAAAGAAAGTGTAGCTAGGTTAATTAAGAACAATATAATCTCTCAATGCTAAGAGAGCCAAATAACTTGGAAGAAACTAACATGATTGAAGGCATTTAGAGGATATTACCACACTTTTACTTTCTTTTGCTAATTCTTTATTTTTACCACATTAACATTTCTACCACACCATTTGAATTGTTAACCACTTAAGGCCTATGATTATGATGGTTTAGTCATTAGTGAGCATTATTTTTGCTACCTATAAGTCAATCAAAACGATAACATCAACAATACAAATTTGGACTTTTTATTTGTCATATTCAAATTTAATTAAAAAAAAAAAAACCAGCTGTGCCAAGTCCATAAAAAGATGAAAAATCGCTTTCATAGAATGAATGCCATAGTGTGCCATTATTTCTTATTTATGTTATGATGATATGCATAGGTTTTTTTTTTTTTTACCCTCATCTTAGAAGAACTTTGAGTTGTTATTGCTGAGAAGTAGTTATGGTTCAGTAGTGGAATGAAGAATGAAGAATGAAGAATAGGACAATTATTTTTTAAAATTTAAATGCAATTCCAAACCATGAAAATGACAAGACAAAAAAGCTAGGTAACCTTCACAAGGTTAGAGCCATTGGTGAATCCAAAAATGGGTTTTAAATAGAGACAATGACATCAACAAATGAAGACAAATAATTATTAAAATAAGAGAAGAGCTATATAGCTATAGAACTATAGAAGTGTTACAAAGTGGTGTGATGTTAAATTAAATTCCATAATCCAAGAAAGAAAATGGAGGAAAATGAGTAGTGTCATTTACTGTTTAGCAGTTTGCAGCAGTTGAAAAAATAATGTATATTCCTTTTCCTTAGATGAAGGCTTTACAGCTCAGAAACTTCCTTACATGATGCATCAAAGAAAATCTCTTTTGAATTTATGAAAGCTTTCATGTGTGCTACAGTTGTCTTTTCAGTTAGTTGGAGAATATAAGTATCATGAATGAATATATAGTTGACTGCAGGGACAAAATTCTTACATGCTATAACATATTTAATCTTAATTAATTAACAACCCATTGTTAATTTTTAATATGATTATTTTATGAATTTAATTTTGAGGCATTGTCATTGTAAAACCATGTTACACATACATTCAATTATATAACGTAACATTAGCAAAAATAATTACCGTTTATATTGAGCGCATGAATGATCATCTAAGAGAACGGATCTTTTTATTTTTCAAAATGTGTATCAGAGAAAAGCCTTATAGTGTAGTAATGCAAATGGGTCATTTTAAAATCTAAAAAATTGCTTCTTTTTTTATCTTTTAAATTTAAACCAAAATACAAAATTTGGATTATTATCTTCCACCAATTATTTTATTCCAATACCCTTGTCGTTCTAAATTGGAATTATCTTCATCTTTATCTTCGATTTTCTTTCACAATTCCAATAGTCTGTAAAATTTATTCATTCATTCCAATTTTAGATAAAATTACTCATTAATTATATCATTGTAGCAAATTTTATATCGTTATCACTATCGGCATTAACAAAAACGATTGTTAACTTATGATTTTTAACCAATGCAGAACTGACTTATATATAAGTCACCCTTTGATTTAATTTTTGTTAGAGTAATATAATAGATAAGTCTTTTTGGATTTTGCAATGGATTTATAAGTTTTTAAGAAAAAAGTTATAGTTCGTTATATAATTTGTCCTTGATACTATTTTTTCTTTAAATACCTATAAATCTATCTCAATATTATACAAGAACCTAATTGCCTTATTATTCTTTATTTCATTTTTTTAATGCGCACTTTGATACGCCAAACCTTGCTTATTTATATTTGGAAAAGTATAGGGTACCAACATATTATCTGCCAACTTCTGCCAACTTTTATTTATAATTGTGTTCGTGCATATGTCTAATAATTAATATATTTTAAATACATATATAAAGAGACACATTCAGAAAATATATCTATAAAAACACTTCTATTAAACATAGCTATAAAAAAGACATTTTTATTAGACACATCCACGAACACACTTCTATGAAACACAATTATAAATAAGAGTTGGCAGAAGTTGGCAGATATGCTGTTGGTAACGTAGCAGAACCGTTTATATTTTGTTTCACACTTGATACTTGATAGAGAAAATGTCAACATGGTTTATATGTACATTTTGAAAATTTGAAAGGTTGCCTTGTCATATTTAAAGTTCTAAAGTGAAAATACCTATGATGTTAACTTTTTGAGAGTAAAATCTTAACTAACCATTTTTTTTATGCAATGTAATTGATATCTAAAAGACTAAAATATTATAATTTATACTATCACTCTTGTCTTATACCCCTTGTTTTTGCATCTTTTAAAGTTGTAGTCTTTCTGAGGGATAAAAAATATAAGGTAAAATCACCTTTATTTTCCAGGAGGGAAAAAGTTCATCATGGAAGGGTTCGCCAGAGAGGCAAAGAAAAAATGTCAAAAGGCACCAATTTCATCAAGAGTTAGTTCTCTTTTGTGTCTGTACGTCAATGGCATCTATGGAAAATTGAATAACTTTTATTGGATCTTCCAATGAAATCCTTCTAGCAGCACTCTAGAGATATTAATTATACAATTTCATCATTTCATGAGAGAAAGAGGAAAACATTAAAATGAACACAAACATAACTCTCTTATAGCTCAATATATAGTTTTGGTCAAGTTCTTTTGTTATTCACTTCTAAATGGATTCCACCAAGTTATACATCAAATTTGATATTTTGCATAGCTTTCTTTTTTGTTGGCTTTATGCTGAAATTATTTTGTTTGGGAATAACAAAATCGAATTTTAGATCTTTGGGTCACAAAAACTCTAATACAATGTCATGATATCATTTCTTCTAGAAGTTTAAACTAATAAGAGAAGATACATAAATTATTATTTCTCTAACATTAACCACACATCAATCAACTCTTATTCACATTTGAGATTCACAAGGATATTTTGATGCTACATCCTTGTCAAATTTGATGGAACCAAGCATAGTCGGCATTTTGTCCACCTTACATCCAATTATCCAAAAATACTGTGTGCCTACAGAAAATTAGCTGTTATGTATTTGTATTTGTGTGTGTATATATATATATATATATATATATATATGTGTGTGTGTGTGTGTGTGTGTGTGTGTGTGTGTGTGTCTTATTTCACATATTTTCAATACTAAACAATTTGAGTTAATTGAACATCTACTTGTAATGATCCACTTTGGAGATATGTAATTAGACATGAAAAGAAAATCAAAGTTTTCTATTACACCCAGTTCATTATGCTTCTACTTTTGTTTATGCGTATATCCAAGATATAATATACCCTTGTTCTCACCAAGAAATTTCTAACTCGATTATTTATTTATTTATTTCATAGACCTTAGAGGAAGGCAGATCATTTGTCGCAACTTGGTGTCCTCTTTGTTGTTATTTTCATTACACTATGACATATGTATCAATTTTATTAATCAAATGAATCAAATTTAAAATTACTGGGACATGTATTGCCACATAGTTGAACAGATCTGAATCCGTATTAGACAGTATTTTACAAACAAGCCCATCTCTTACGTATACCATAACTTAAGTCGATAAAATCCTAGGATAGTTTCCCTGGGGGTTAAGATTGAATTTGAATATAATACCCAAAAAAAAAAAAAATTGATTGAATTTGAATAATAGCTCCAAAATCTAGTGGCGTACGCTTTAATTCATCAAATTTTAGCGGCTATACCCTCATTTTCCTTGCCTCCCTCCCCACATCAAGTGTTAAACTTGAGCAAGTACCACCAAAAAATAAAAAACAAGAAACTTGAGCATATATAAGGTACAAGAGTTTGATACCTATGCAAGTATGCAACCCCCTAAAATGATAACCTTTGTTTTGAATTGGGCGAAAAATGATAGCCATCTAAAACCGGCAATGTTTAAAATCAGGAAAACAAAATATTCCAGTGTTCACTGTTCTACACTTCTACACCATATTTTATAGCTTGTAGGTTTCCAATATAGTAATCGCCAAACGCATTATAATTATCGTTCTACATCCCCGATAATCACTGACAAATATGTCTTAAGCCTAATGATACTAGTGTCATTCCACTCTAGGATCTATGCATCAAAACCTGGACAGATGACAGAACCACCGCTTCTAAATAAACACTTGAAATTAAGAAAATCCAATGATGCATGATTAAATAAACATGATGCTACATTATTCATTTGTCGACCAATCAATACTTTATATGACTACTGTGATACAATGTTCTTTAAAAAGAAAATAACGAAAAGGAAACACTGACCCAATCTATAGCTGAGGTAAAAGAAAAACCATCCGATATCTTTTGAGCAAACAAACAAAACAGTGTTCTCCATAATACAAATATTGGTTGAAAAAACAATCTGCTAAATATCTTTTCTGATCATGTCCTGAAAACTACCTTCAGTAACCGCTTTTAATAACTGTCTATGTGAAGAAAGCAGCAGACACTGCAAGAAATTGTAGATGTGCGCATAGAATCAAAACCCTGCACTTGCAATCTAGACAGTAGTCTTGTGTACACGGGTGACAGGATCAAGGGACACTACTGCAAGATGCTAATCACATGAAAATTTTCCCAAAATCATGAAAAGGAAAAAGAAATTTCTAACTTCTTTAACTTAGCCTCACGCTCTGCCTTGTCTTGATCATTCGTTTAAGGGAACCCAACCATGACTGGCATTCATCCCACTCACTAGTAGTAAGAATAACCTGCAACACACACAAGTAAATCAGCCAATGTAAATCCTATAATATTGTAACTAACATGCATTGGCAGTTGCAGTTGCAATTGCTTTTACCTGAACTTGTAAGGCAGTACCAAAATCACCATTGTCTAACGCCTGACAAAGTTGAAGGAGCTTATCAGATGCATTTTTGGAGATGTCCCCACTGTTCAATTTGGCAAACAATCCACCGAGTCTTTTTGAATTGTCTTCTATCTCCCGCTTCTTAGCTGGGTTTGCACGTGCACCACCCAATGCTTCTGATGTTTCGTTGAAAAGCCTTGTCAATGTTGTAACAATCGGCATTTGGTGTGCTGGCAGTCACAAAAAGCAAAACATAGAACCAGATAGATAGAATGAGTTAGTTCTAACAAATAAGAGTGACTCACGATATAACAAATTCCAGACTTGGGTTTCCAAGTCAGCCGAGACAAACAAAAACTACGGACACATAAATGCCAGGAAATGTTTAAGATTATTTTGGTTCAATATAACATGGACTACTGGAAAAACATATTACCAGGTACTTTTGAAGTGTCGGCTGTTTGCACAGTAGGTGGTGGCGCTGCGGGTGCTGCAGCTGGTTGAACAGGTTGAGGGTGGGGAGGACTGGGTGGTTGCGATGATCCAGGTCTTTGGACACCACCAGAACCAGGGACTGGCATGAATCCCATTGGATTTGGTGTAGGGGCCACAACCTGTGACAAGTTAGGGTTATGACCTAAACCCACATGTGATGGAGCAGGGGGTGCTGAATGGTAAGGCGGATTGGTGCTTGACTGAAATACAGAAAATAATGTTTTGAATCCACAAGTAGCCACAAATAAATGATGTCAAATCTGAAACTAAAACCATAAGTCAAAACTTACATTGTACAACTGAGAACCCAATGTGGGCTGCTGATATTGTTCCACGTTTCTAAGTGCCGGAAAATTATGAGGATCGAAAGTTCTCAAAGGAGGGGGTGTGACAACATTATTCGAGAAGTTCATCTACAATAAAGAAATTATCCAATAAATAAATAAATAATAAAAACAGGAAAAAATGGAAGTATATCTTATGAGGTTATCTGTAACATCAATGCTGAGGCAATGATCACTATGAAATCTTCTAATGCTTCAGAACAAATTTGACAAAAGACAATGATGTACCAAGGAAGTAAAAAATACATGAAATAACATTTGGTCTCCCTCACAATCTTTTCAGCATGTATCAACAGTAGAAAAATGTGGCTTAAATGATATATAATACGCAAGCTCATAATTCTGTTTTTTTACGACGACAAAAACATGGGTCAATTGAACACCAACTCCAAAGGAAGTTATAGACACAAAAAGCTGCAACTGTTAGTTTTTGTTAAAATACCTGGGGAGGTTGAGGAACCTGAGCAGTCTGTGGTGGAACAAATAAATTAGGTTGTTGAGGTTGCTGCTGTGGTGTAGGAACACCATATCCTCTTCCATATCTAGGATCAAATTGCTGTTGATAGTTTTCAGAATATTGAACACCAGAAATCCCATGCGGCACTTGAGCAGATATTGACTCCTAAAGAACAAAAAGAGGAGCAATTTCCAAGTCAAAAATCTACTTTGAACAAAATATAAAATGCCAAACAGCATAGTTAATTAAAGTCACTACCTGATGGTAAGTTCTATTATAACTAGAGCTATCAGCACCATAAAAGGATCCACTGTGTGATTGAGAATTATCAAAAGCAGTAGTTTTTAAGTCTTTCTCTGCAACAATGATTTAAAGGTGGAAAGATAAGAACACTGAGGTGTGCAGAAAACTTCAAATATTGCACAAAAAATGAAAATGCGAGATGATTGAAGAACAAAAGAAAAATTAAGGAAAATTTGGTCAAGTTTCTGATCAGAAACTGTGTAAACTGTCGCACTTCACAATTAACATGACTATGATATACCACCCCAAAAAAAAAAAACAAGGGTATCATCAAGCAAATCCTGCATATTAAGGGTGACTTGCTAATAATTAGCATAACCTTATCACCAATTTTCTAGCATAATGTACACCAGTCAGAGAAAAAGGTATACCAGGTTCTGTAGAACGTGCAATTCGATCCTTTAAAACCACAAGCTCAGGTGATAGTTGATCAGAACCCAAAAGTTTTAAATACTCCATTGCTGTGGTCAACAGCCCTTGACTTGCTAAAATTTCAGCATATTTCTCAACAAGCTTGCACAGAGAAGCACTAAACTGCTTCTGTCCCGTTGCCAAGGCAAGAACAATAGTCTTTTCCATCAGATCCTAACATAATAAAATTGTAAATTTTCTATCTTCAGTATTGGTAATTCAAAATTTTACATCAAACCTTTTCATAAGGAGTATCAATCTCACCTGAAGAAGATCAACATAAGATTTCCCCTCATGCTCAGCTGACAGGCTCCTCGACCATATTTCAACTGTTTTATCAATATTTCCAGCACATATATAACAAAGAGTTGCAGCTAACGAATTGCCAGCCCCCATGAGTTTTGAGGCAAGTGTGTCACAAAGCATTGTCCATTCATCTCTCTGAGCAAACTGTCAATACGTGACAACAATATCATGAGCATAAGCCATAACAATGTTTTCATCACAACATGAAAATATAGTTTTACTCATACTATAGTAAAATGATAGCCTCAACTTTATCTAATCATTAACCCCAAAAAGAGAAAAGAGATAAAAACAGATATCATTAGCAACATGATATTGCATCACTATTAGTAGCAATAGTATACAGATGATAAAGTAGTCAGAAAGAGAAATCAAATGGAGAATTGATGATCTAATACGTTACAAGAAATAACAAACGACTATTAAAACAAAACTACGGTAAAATAAAGGAGATTGAGTCTGAGATGCTACCAAACACTTCATTAGGTAACTTTGCAGTTATAGGAAACATTAAATCAGTATCAGGCAATTCCAAACTATCATAATAAACTTAAACAAGCAAGAAAACCAAAGAACTTACACTACAAAGAAGAGCAAGGGTTTCTTTCCAAAATTTGAGAGGCCTAGTGTTCACAAGGCTCAACAGGTCATTGCTCACCATTGCTGATACAATCTGAAAATGGAAATCATGCCCAGTGAATGTGGCTTATAAAAATCAAATACCAGGTAGTTATTACATAGATTGTCAGATATGAAATAGACAGATTGTGCGATGTAGTTATCAGCTACCTTTAGGTAAGGCGACCGGATCATCTTAAGGTATTGATCTCTTGTACTTTCCCACAAGGAAGCATTACCAACATGAGCAATAACCAAGGCATCGGCCCATTTATTTGCAGATATGCACTGCGCAACTGCACCCTTGTAATCCCCAAGAACTAAAGCACGCTGAACACTGTCATCAAATGAAGGGTCACTGCTCTCCTCTGTTTCGACAGAATCTTGGATTTTCTCTGATCCATTGGCAGTGTCCTCAGCAACAAAGTTGCCCACAGAAGTAGTTACGGGTGATTCAGCTTTAGGACTGGGAAGATTGTTAAAGAAATCCTCCCCATTATCAAATGAAAAAGAAGGTGCTTCATGAGGTGCCAGATGTCCTGTATTATTAACAGCAGTGTCCTCAAGTCCAAGAGCATTTACTTCTTGGGAAAGATCATCATTAACTGTGTCTTTTTCTTCACTAGGTACGTTGAATCCAAGGTGTGTTAGAAGTTTTGTGCGTGCAGTCCCATCATCTTCAAACATAACCTTCAAAAACCCCCAAGTTTCCCTATCCTCCACAGATCTGTCACAACAATGAAATGCAATTAAACAAATGGAAAATTCACACAACAAATATGAATCAATGCAATACGAGTGGATAGAACATACTCTGATTCCTGAGATTTTTTATCACATAAAATTCTCAACAAAGACCTTTCACCATTTTGAATTGCAGCTTCAAATTCAGAGGATCGACTGACTAGACCATCTTCAGTGACCAAGTTATGCACATAAACCTGGGAAGTTACAAATGGCATGACTAAAACGAACCATTCAAGAACATAGCCAAATAAACCAAGTACTAAAATATTACCTCTGAAGGTCCAAGTTGAGAACCAGATGCAGATGCCTTAGACTGAAATGACACAAGTTTTCCACCAAAGCCAAAAGAAACGCCAACAGGGCACTTGTACCATTTTGGAGCTCTAAGTGATACTGCGCAGAAGAGGGAAATTTCATTAAGAGATTCAAAAAACTAAGTTATATCAAGGAACACAACAATAACATAATCTTGCCTAGCCCACACACACACCAATACTTATCAAGGAATGCTGCATAGTGTTCAATTATATATGCAAAATTAAATATAATAGTTTGCAGTTTATTTGATAGACAACAAAAACAAATGCATCACCTGCACCGTAATCATTTTCCCCGACACCATGATGACGGCAACCCTGCAGAAAATTACATATGCTATCATTAATTCTGACCCCAGAAAAGAAGTGCTAATATCTACAGAAGAGAATCAACAAAGAAACAAACAATTTAGTTTCTTATTATTATTTTATGTATGGATATTTAACCCTTGACTTCTGGTGTACTTAGGCCAGGAGGCAGGGGAGAAAAAGGAAAGCCTAACGTGAACTGTTACCAATAACCCAAATATGAAGTTGATATGTGATATGGTAGGATCTAACAAACACTAGGCTAACATAATTCTAAGTAAAAAATTTAAACAAAAATACCCATATGCTTCAGGAGATATAGAATGAAAACTAAGATTCAGAATTTAAGAGAGAGAGAGAGAGAGAGAGAGAGAAGGAAAAATGGATTGTATGAAATGCAAGTTAAAACTTTGGTGATCGGTGTCAAAGAACTACTTCAATTAAAAATAATAATAGTTCTTAGATTTCCAATAGAATTGAGGTGGTAAAAGATGGAATGGAGAACAAAAGGACCATAAGAATATAAGGCTGCAGCATATTCTTAAAGTTTATAACATTAATTGAATTGAGCAATGTAAAAGGTTTTATTCTAGAATTTGCCATTATATGAATTGAAAGATGCTACTTCAAACTTCATGACATTCTAAAACAACTGCTAGGCACTGAACTTATGACTTAATAGGGCGAAGAAAATGCACACATTACTTATCTAGTTTTTCATTCTCCATATTACATCATCACATTATTCCTAGTTAATTACAAATTACAAATAGAGTATGCCTCCCAATAGTGCAAAACAAAATCCAGTGAAAACTCGTCAAATTTAAAATATACAAATATACCTTAATATTGTATATGCCAATTTTTCCATCAAAGGAGGATGCTGATATCACTCCCGGGATCTTTGGATACCAGTGCACGTCAAAATTCCAGTTGGTTCCAGCTGGCAATTCACAGGCAATCTGTGCCCAACCCCAACCAAAACAAAAGTGTCACTACCAAAGAAAATTCTCCAACTGAAAAGGTTAACCCAAGAGGGTAATTTTGAAATTAGTCAAACAGAATATTTATGGGGTAAAAAAAAGGCAAACACCACCTCTCCAGAAATTGTGTCCCAGCATATGGTCCGGCTATCTTTGCCACAGGTTATCAAATAAGAGCTATCAGTTGGACACCATGACATTGCAATAACACCTAATATAGGAAATTCAGGCAACATAATCAAGTCAGCTACGCTTATACCAGTAATGGCGATTTCTAATAGAAGTAAGCAAGTTTTCAAGCATTTATATCAAATATCACAAATTATAATAAAAAAGCCTAACACACCACAGTCTGTCTGAAATCTCTGCACATTAGTTTTCAGAAGCAACAATTCCAAAAATCACACGTATGTCATACTTGTTTGCAAATAACAGGACCAAAAAAAGAATTAAAAGGGTGCCATTACCTCTGGTGTGACCCACAAACTCTTTTATTGGTGTCATTATATTCCTCATATCCCAAAGCTGCATCAATATCCCACATAAGGTCAATGCATATTCCCCTGAAAAAACAGACTTAAATGATTGGCAATGACTATACCCTTAGAGAAGGAGAACCATCTTCATCTGATGCAACAACAAGTTGTGTGGCAACATCAGGATGCCACTGCAAAACTGAGCAACGCCTTCTAACTGAATCTGCAAAGCTGATAGCTCACAAAGGATAGACAAGGTTATAATGAGTTATTGACAATAGAACACCAGAATACTTCAAAACTAATAGCAGAAGATAATCAACCAAAGTTACCTTATCACTGGCTTTTGCTTCTTCAAATCCCAGACCACTGGAAAGATAAAATGAGAAAACAAAATAAAATGAAAATTCTAGTATTCAACTACTAAACAACACAATATTAAGAATAGAACCCACCAGTGGTCCCATTGTAAGAAGTGGATGCTAATATGTGTTGGACTTTACTATTCCAAGACAAGAATGAAACTTCCCCCTGGGCAGCAGAGCCACTACCCTGTGCAATAATAAGGTACGTGAAACCCTTTTTTAAAGAAAAGAGCTATAAAATTGATATTTGAAGATGTAGACATTAATCCATTAGGGAAAGGATATCTGACCTTAAGTGGTGGAAAATGAGTAGGCTCAGAAGGATTGACCAAATCCCATATACAAATTTCACCATCCTCAGCGCCAGACGCAAGAAGATTTGGTGTGATGGCATTGAACTCAAGACCACGAACCTGAAATATAAAAATGTCAAAGGTTAGAATTCACCTAACCAAAGAATACAGGCATTATATAATTCATCACTTTCAATGAATGAATATTATCTTTGAAGGGGGTAAAAATACAGGCACCATATAAAAACAAACAATTTAAACCCCGCAGATTGATTTGTAAATACAAGCAAAGAAGAACTTACCGGTCCTTTATGTCTTACAAGATGTCCAACTAGAGCATTTTCATTTTTCTCCGAACTGTAAAATTTTGTTAAGAAAATGAAGCAATTGGAAAGGCAGGGAGAAAATTGTAAATTAGACTCAGATATTTTAAATTACCAAATATTTGTTAACAACTTCATCAAGACCAAAGAAAACTCTAAAAGTAGCAATAATGCAACATTTGTCTACCACAACAGCAATTACTATCTTCATCTATTTTCACAACGATCACTCTATAGCACTATAATTTGAAGGGAACAGCTTGATTTTGAGTTAGCATTCTATTGTATAAATGTTACTGCATCAATTCACAAAATAAAATTGGAAGGTTTTCTGAACATGAGTGCAAATTTCAATACTAAATCATTATAGGTATCTTCTCTCACGTTTATCTTAAAAAATATCAATCCATTCATTAGTTGATGTAACAATGCACAATCCTCACAGTAACACTTGCAAGCCGGGGAAAAAAAAAGGAAAAGGAAAAATCAAAAGCAAAATAATATAAATGCACTAGAAAGTTTCTTTTGCAAATAAAAGAGTCAGCAATTCTGTATCCATTTAACTGAGCAGTTAGGCAATTTCTGATCTATTCCTTCTCCTTTGACGTTTTAGGAGGATAACTCTGCCTCGATGCTTTTCAGTGTTTCTTCCTAATATAAATATTCTATTTTCCATTAAGAGGGCCAAATTTTACACGAGCAGTAGGAATTTTCGTTCATATTAGCGCAAAACATCAAGGCATTAAGCTCTATAGGAAAATTGTAACATGTGTCTAATCAGTGCTATAATCCATGCACTTGTAAAATAGTACTACTACTAATCAGTTCATTTTACCACCATAGAAAGCCAAAAGTTCACCATCTAATCTAACCGAATTCCTGTGAGGCAACCTAATCACTCGAAACTCAAACCTCCAATCAAAACACATTCCGTTTTCGAGAATAAAAGCGAAAAGGCAACGTGCAAGAACAAAGGAAGGTGCAATTACCGGATCAGAGTGAGAGGATTCCAGATATCAATGTTACCATCGACAAGTCCACCAGCAATGAGGCCTAGCGCGAATCCTTCCGTGTTGGTACCGTTCTTCCCCCACGAGAGTCGGTTGAAGCGCTCGGAGCTAGGGTACTCGGCGACGAGAGGCAGTTCGGGTTCGTCTGACTGGAAATCAAGCTTGAATATCTCGAGGTTCGCCGATGAACTGAAGGACAGATCGACGGCACCGGCCATAGTCCCCGCCGCCATGTAGGGCGCATCCGGCGCCAGCGCCACCGACGACGATCGATTCACCCCTTTGATGCACGCCATTTCCCTCCGATTCCTCACACAAGAAACCAAAACCTAATCGGAAACACGAAATTGGAATCGCGAATCCGAAATTCAAATGGATCTGAGAATCAGGAATTGTTTCGGATCTGATCTGTGGAATGTGAGAGTGTGAAGAACCACTCTCTTTCTCTCTCTCTCTCTCTCTTTCTCTTTTCCCCTTTTTTCTCTCTTCTCTCTCTGTTGTTCTTTTTTTTTTCTTCTTCTCTTGTTTCTACAATAACTTAGCGTGGTTTGAGCTCGTTGTGAGTTTATTATAACACTTCTTTCAGTGTGACACACTACTACGGGGCCTTGTGAGGGTGGTACTGTCTGCAATGTACAACCGCATAAGCGGGGTTGTAGAAAGCTCTATTTTGTACGCGTCGCACTGGATTGTGGCTCCAATGCTGTAACTACGTAAATATGTCATTTGAACCAATTAGAGCTCCACACGTGTGATGGGTTTTTCATGTGGAGTATTTTTTTTTTGGGTGACTTCATGTGGAATAATTTGATTCTATCATACAACTCCGTAAGAAAAAAAAAACTCTTTAAATGATAAATTAATAAAAAAAATTTAATTATTATTAAATTTATATTATATTCAACGGTCGTGTAATCTATTTCAATTTAGAATATGGGTGTAATTTTAAAAAAATATTTTATTTGTGTTATTTATCTTAAAAATAAAAATTAATATTTAATAAATAATTATATTAATTATTAATTATTTTAATTATAAATTATTTTAATTTTAATTATATTAATTATTAGTTATTTTTATTTTTAATCATTCTAATATAATTGTCGATCATATATAATTAGTATTTATATAATACGTATGTTTATAATTTTATTATGCATGTGTATATTAATAACACATATATTAATAGAATATTTTCGTAATTAATTTCGTGTGA
The DNA here is from genome assembly GCF_059453495.1 of Arachis ipaensis. Taxonomy (NCBI): domain Eukaryota; kingdom Viridiplantae; phylum Streptophyta; class Magnoliopsida; order Fabales; family Fabaceae; genus Arachis; species Arachis ipaensis. The sequence goes on from NC_142438.1 coordinate 13,168,992, forward strand.
TTAAATGTTATATATAATTTTTTTTTATCATTCATGAGTGTAAGTTTTAGAGGTAAAATATTTTTTTTAATTTTTAATTTGTTATTTTTTCTTGACTACTTTATAGAATAAAAATATAATCTTCATTTTTTTTATTAAAGTTGATTATTTTAAGGTACAAGTTACAATTTCTTTTACGATCGTTTATTGATGTAGCCATTCTCTTATTTTTTTGATAATTTAATAATTATTCTTACTGAATTTTATTTTTTCATCTATCCTTATGTGCAATTGTCTTTTACCATGATTATTTATAATACACCACATTCATCAAATACCATCTCGAATTGTATTTTACATGGATATAAGAGTTCAATGAAAAGGTAATGAACTTTATTTTAAAGAATGATGGTTGAATCTATTTATATATTTCGACCAATCTAATAGAATATTAATAAAGTTAATTGTTTTAGAAAGAGTTCGATTTTTGTTTGAGCTAAAATATTTTATTTTATTTTTTAATTTTTCTTTCTTCCTTAACTATTTATCTTTTTTTTTAAAATTGATCATTTCTAAGGTATAAATAATAATTTTATCATTCTTTTATGAATTTAACCCTATTTTTGTTTTTTTAATTATATAATAAATGTTTTTACTTAATTTTTTTTATAACGATATCATCTTTTACACAATTATATACAATGCATTATATTCCTCATGTTCCATTACAAATTGTTTTTGTCGATGCAAATGTTAATTATATTTGAATTTGATTAATTTAGATATGTAATATTTAATTTTTTACTTTTAATATTTTTTACAATTTAAGATTTTTTTTTTATCAAATTCAAATATATTCAAGTAATTAAGTTAAAAATATCTCTAATATGATAGTATGATGCATAATTTTAATATACTTTCAAACAAATAATACATAAAATGAATCTTTTAAAATAATAATAGTATTTTTTTTGTCAATAATACTAAATGTGTATAAGAAGATCGAGATACTATCAAATATTATGGAAGAAACGCGATTTTGAGAAAAATAATATTTGTAATATTATTAAAGTTAGAATGTGTATATTAATATTTTAAATCACTTAATGGTAGAAACATATGTGGTAATATTATTCCTAAAAAGATAATATTTTAATTTATTATAAATTATACTAAACATAAATTATTATTCAATTTATACATAAAATTATACATAATTATTTATTTTTAAATTAGAGAATCAAGTTATTATATTATTATTAATTAATAAATAAATTTTTTTAAAGTATTATAATTAAATGCATAAACTTTGATCGAAGAATAAACATGTTAGTTTATTATATAAATATAATTTTTAAATTAAATTTTGAGAATAAATAATATTTTAAATTTCTTCCTTGTTTGAAATTGGTAGTTTAATTTAGACAATATGAGATTTTGTTTTTTAATATATTGATGAGTAGACTTTATTTTGATGCTCTTTATTCTTATATTATTAATTAATAATTTCTTTGTTAATTTTAAAAATATTATACTAATAGAAGGAAATATATATATATTGTTCATACCCTGGCCCAATAAATAGGGCCCAGGATCCAAGCAAAGGCGCCCAACCCAGAAGGTTGGCCCTCCATCCAGCATCAGCCTTCATCCCAGAAGTCGGTACTGAACACGACTTGTTCCGAAGAAGTCGGACACGAGGGTTAGCTGGCAGATAACACTCATTCGAATGAGTAACTGCCCCTAGAAGCTCTCTAACCACTTCATAGAGCCATATCTTAACCTCCCTAAGATATGGGGACGGTTATCCACCTAAAAAGGTGGCACTACTTCAGCGGTGGTTATTGGATCACCACTATAAATACACTGACACCCTTCAGGTATCTCTAAGTTCCAATATACTCTCTAACCTGCTCACACTCTTGCTAACTTAGGCATCAGAGTGTCTTTGCAGGTACCACCCCCCATTCTTTCACACGTACAAGTCGGACGGAGGAACACCGAGTAACAGATCCACTCGAAAGCCACCTCCTTCATACGTTTGGGCCAACCAACGCCATCCGGCCCATTAATCTCCGGTTACCCACCGTAACATTGGCGCCGTTGCCGGGGACCCGAGAGATCAACCAGTGATGGCGGATAGATCCCCTGAAGAGGGTCATGTGGAGACAGATTCCGAACAGGAGAATTTGAACACTGGAAACAATGAGGCAGATCAGACCCTCCACCAGGAAGCCAATGATCAACATAGGGAAGGCACCTCCGGAATAAAAAATCCGAAGGTGAACTCCTCGGAGGGGCGCGAATCAGAAAAAGAAGAACCCTCCCACGCTAGTGAGCTTATGGGATTAATCCATAGCCGCCTCGAGCAGCTAGAACAGGAGCGGGAACGACAAAGGGAAGCTGAAAAGAACCTAAAAGAGGAGATGGAGCAACGAAAAGAGTTAGAAAGAAAACTCTTAAAGTTAGAATCCTCCCTCAAAGGTCGGAATTCCCACGGCAATAGAGAAGATTCTCCCTTAGGAGAGAAAGATCCGTTTAGCGAGGACATAATGAGGGCAAAAGTTCCGAGAAACTTTAGAAGCCCCGATATGGACCTCTACGATGGAACCACCGATCCAAAGCATCATCTGAGCAACTTTAAAAGTCGGATGTATCTGACCGATGCTTCTGACGCTACGCGATGCAAAGCTTTCCCGACAACCTTGTCAAAAGCAGCGATGAAGTGGTTCGACAGCCTCCCTCCGAGGTCAATTGCCAGTTTTGAAGACCTCTCAAGAAAGTTCCTGATGAGGTTCTCCATCCAGAAGGACAAAGTAAAACATGCACCAAGTCTCCTGGGAATAAAACAGGAGGTCGGGGAGTCCTTACGAGCCTATATGGAAAGGTTCAACAAAGCATGTTTGGAGATTCAAGACCTGCCCACCGAAGCAGTCATCATGGGGCTAGTCAATGGTCTTAGAGAAGGTCCCTTCTCACAGTCCATATCAAAAAGACACCCCGCCTCTTTAAATGATGTACAGGAAATAGCTGAAAAGTACATCAATATGGAAGAAAACGCTAGGCTAAGAGACCCGAGTTTGCGACTCGGGCACCCTCCCTCAACGAAAGAGAGAGAGAGGGAAGCGAAGAAGAAGGAAGAGCTTGGCCTCGATAGGCCAAGAAAATATCACTCTTATACTCCATTGAAAGTTCCTGTAGTGGATGTATATAGAGAAATTTGCAATACTGAAAGGCTGCCTCCCCCCAGACCCATTAAAAATAAAAAGGGGGGAGTCGCGGTGATTACTGTGAGTACCATAAGATATATGAGCACTCTACAAACGACTGTTACGACCTTAGAAATGTGATAGAAAAGCTGGCCAGAGAAGGTCGGCTTGACAGATATCTCATAGAAAGGTCGGACGGTCATGGAAAAAGAAAGCGAGAAGATACGGATAGAAGAGACCCACCACCACAAACTCCGGAGAGACATATTCATATGATCTCAGGAGGATTTGCGGGAGGGGGACTCACAAAATCCTCTCGTAAAAGACATCTCAAGAGGGTTTATCATGTCGAAGGGGGGTCCTCCGACCTTCCGACCATTTCATTCACAAAGGAAGACGGGCGAGGAGTAATCCCTGGGCACGATGACCCAGTGGTAATTACCATGATCCTGGCAAATGCCCATCTACACAGAACACTAGTAGACCAAGGAAGCTCAGCAGACATCCTCTTTAAGCCCGCTTTCGACAAACTAGGTTTAGACGAGAAAAAGTTAAGAGCCTACCCCGACACCTTGTACGGATTAGGTGACACGCCAATAAAGCCACTAGGATTTTTGCCCCTTCACACCACCTTTGGAAAAGGGGAAAAATCAAAGACTCTGAGTATAGACTTCATAGTCATCGACGTGGGATCGGCCTATAATGCTTTAATCGGCAGAGCTACCCTTAATCGACTCGGAGCAGTGGTATCGACACCCCACCTCTGCATGAAGTTCCCGACCTCATCGGGGATAGCAACGGTGAGGGGAGATCAGAAGCTGGCAAGGAAGTGCTACAATGAAAGCCTAAACCTGAGAGGAAAAGGCAAAGAAGTCCACACAATAGAACTCGGGGGAGCAAGGGTTAAAGAAGAACTGCGACCACAGCCCGGGGGAAAAACTGAGGAGATTCAGGTCGGCGAAGAGGAAGGAAAAAACACTCATATAGGAGCCAACCTAGGGGAAACCCTAAGACAAGGGTTGATTAAACTCCTAAGAGATAACTCAGATCTCTTCGCCTGGAAGGCCTCCGACATGCCTGGGATAGATCCCGAGCTCATGTCTCACAAGCTCTCGATCTACTCAGGGTCCCGACCTGTGCAACAAAGAAGACGCAAGCTCGGCCCCGAGCGAGCCCTAGTAGTAGAAGAGCAAGTGCAGGCGCTCCTAGAAGCCGGTTTCATCAGAGAAGTCAAATATCCAACATGGCTAGACAATATAGTGCTAGTCAAAAAACAAAATGGTAAATGGAGAATGTGCGTCGACTACACCGACTTAAATAAGGCATGTCCCAAGGATCCTTATCCGCTACCAAGTATTGACGCCCTAGTAGACTCTAGCTCGGGGTATCAATACCTGTCATTCATGGACGCCTACTCAGGATATAACCAAATCCCGATGTATGAGCCAGACCAGGAAAAAACATCATTCATCACGCCCAGAGCCAACTATTGCTACGTGGTCATGCCATTTGGGTTGAAAAATGCAGGGGCCACATATCAGAGGCTGATGAATAAGGTGTTTGCCCCCCACTTAGGGAGCTTAATGGAAGCATATGTCGACGATATGTTGGTAAAAACCAAGGAGGAAGTCGACCTCCAATCCGACCTCTCGCAAGTCTTTGACACCATAAGGTTGCACGGGATGAGACTAAATCCTGCAAAGTGCGCCTTCGCAGTGGAGGCAGGAAAATTTCTAGGATTCATGCTAACACAAAGAGGGATCGAAGCCAATCCCGACAAGTGTAGAGCTATCCTAGAGATGAAAAGCCCGACTTGTTTGAGAGAGGTCCAACAGCCGAAGCAGCCAACAAAGTCATACTAGCAGGGTTGAAGAAAAGGCTGCAAGATGCGAAAGGAGCTTGGGCTGAAGAGTTCCAACAAGTACTATGGGCTTACAGAACAACCCCCCAATCCGCCACTGGAGAAACACCCTTCCGGCTAGTCTATGGCGTAGAAGCCATGATCCCAATAGAGGTCAATGAGCAAAGCCCAAGAGTGATTTTCCACGACGAGATCAGGAATATACAGGGGCACAAAGAAGAGCTCGACTTGCTCCCTGAAGTCCGAGAAGAAGCTCAGATAAGAGAAGCAGCGTTGAAACAAAGGATGACTACAAGGTACAACAAAAAAGTCATTCGAAGGAGTTTCACCCCTGACGACTTAGTCTTGATCAGAAACGACATTGGAGTCAACAAATCGGGGGAGGGAAAGCTCGCCGCTAATTGGAAAGGACCATACAAGGTCAAGGAGGTCTTAGGAAAGGGCTATTATAAGGTGACCGACTTAGGCGGCACCGAGTTACCAAGGTCATGGCATGCTTGTAATATGAAAAGGTACTACAGTTAAAAGAAAACTCTACTCCCTGATGTACTCTTTTCCCAGCTTCATGATTTTTTTCCAGAATCAAAGGGTTTTTTCTGGAGAAGGGTTTTTAACGAGGCATCATAATAGGGGCTAAGGGAAATAAATTATCAAAAGCCCTTAGTAGCGATAAGGTACCTCCTCAACTAATAAAGATCTCTTTTATTTTAAAATATCTCTTTTAAAATTCCCTTTTATTCTCTTTCTACGAAACGCGCCGATTTAAGCTCGACAAAACGTGAAAATCCCATGAACCGACCTAGATGGTCGTCAGGATAAAACGACGAGGTACAAGTCGGCGTAAAGAGGCTATAAAGGTCGATCATGATAAACTCGGGAGCAGTCCGACTCATAAGTCAGAGTGCGAAACCGAGTAAAATTAAAATGAATCGCAAAAGTAGCCTAAGTCACGAAAAGCTCAATAAAATGAAATTGAGTACTAGGAATAACAAAAGAGATAGGAAAAACTAAGAAAAATTGTAAAGCTGCCTTGAAGATCAAGGAGATTCAGAAAAGCAGGCAAGCCCAAAAGAAAAGGTTTTTCTAGAAAAGATCAAAGAATCAAAAGAACCACGAACAGAAAAAGCATGCGCGCATAAGGTAACTCAAAACCCTTATCCAAAAAGGGCATTTATTTAACGCTAAATTAAACTCTTATTAAAAAGGGGCATCATAAATTGTTTTGTTTACGGCCTTAAAAGGCCAAAAAATTGTTCAAAACACCAACAAATAAATATAAAGAGTTTAAAAAGAGGGGCCCACAGGCCGGGCCCCAATAGCCAAAATCACTTTTTAAGAGGATCCCCACCAGCCGAGTCAGGGGGAACGCCAGGAGCCGGAGTCGAAGAGGAAGTCGGAAGAATGGTAGAGGAACTCGGAGCGTCCTTAGAGCGAGGAGGGGACTCTACGATCCTCTGCCCCCGAGTCTTTAAATCAGACTCAGACTCCACTATGGGGACAGGAGGATCCACGATGGCACCATCAATAACAATCTTATCAGGGTCCAAAGGAGAAAGGTCCAAGTCAGGAGCAATAACTCCGACCTGTTCCTTGAAAATCCTCCAAGCCTCATCAGCGCCATCCGCAATAGAGTCCTCCAACTCGGTGTAGGCCTTCCGAGCATTCAGCAAGTCGTTCTTTACAGACACAAGATCAGCAAATAAACTGTTGTAGCTGGCTTGCGCTGCTTTCCTCAAATCCATCTCCATGTTACATTGGGCTTGCAACTTCTTCCCCTTCTCCCGAAGGCTGTCTCTCTCCTCCTTCAGCTTGGTAACTTCCCCCTCCAACTCCCTCTCATGATCCTGATATATGCGAAGCCTACCTTCCAGCTCCTCGATCCTCGAGGTCGTCCCTAAAGAACTGATAGGAGTCTTCTCAAATATATCTAAGAGTTTGCCACAAACCCCCGCCGTCTTAAGACTCTCCTCAACCACAGTGGTGAGGTAGTGCCGAACAGAAACATCATCCATACTCATATGAGCATGAGGATAAATGTTCTTTCGGACGAACGCAAGAGCGTCTGCCTCACCAGAAACGCCAGACTCTAAGGTCTTGCGCTTCTTTGGCTCTGGTTCGGGAGTAGGTCGGACGGGAGGGGGTGGCAGAGAGGGAGCAGAGGAAGAAATTACAATAGGTTGAGAGGGAGTCCCGATGTTCCGAGGAGGAGGAGGAGAGACAACCGTCCTAACACCTCCAGATCTGGCTCGAGACTTTGCCTTGGCTTCCTGAACCCTCTGGTAAGACTCTTGAGCGTTTTTCTTTGCCATCTCTGCAAAAACAAATTGGTAGCTAAAATCAGACAAAGTCGGTAAAAGAAATTGCAAGTCGGAAATAAGCAAGAAACGCAAAAAGCTACCTAATTGTGACTGGACAAAGGCCGGCGACCCCTGGAGAAATTTTTTAGTATCCAAGTATGGGGCCCTCCCCCACACTTCTCGGAGGAACCCCACAATGGCTGCTTCTACCTCATTTAGGTCATCTAGACCATATTTCTCGCAGGGGGAGACCTCCAGCCAATATAAAGGAAATCGGGGAGAAGAATGATCATCCAGGAAAAAGGGGTGGTGACCCTCTACAGCTTGCACTTTGAAAAAGTAGTTCTTGAAGTCGTGAAAGGACTCGTCAAAAAGGGTAAAAAGCCTCCGACCTTGTATGGCTCGGAAGGACACCCACTGTTGCTTATTATTTAACCCACTGAAGGGCTTGGTCATATGGAAGAGATAGAAGAAAATCCTCAGAGAAGTCGGAAACTCTAAGGCCTGGCTGATAAATTGGTAAATTTTCAAAAAACCCCAAGAGTTGGGGTGAAGCTGGGTGGGGGCAACCCGGCAATGACGCAACACAGACATTTCAAACTCTGAAAAGGGGAGAAAAACGCCCAAACGAGTAACCATACTCTCATACATAAAAAAGAAATGAGGGGCCGTCTCGTCAGCCCTCCCGAAACAAACCCGGTCTTCTGGACCCGGGACTACCAATTCGTACTTTGGCTCATCTTCTTCAGAAGTACAAATTCTATAGTGAGTACGAAGGTGGGTGATAAATTCAGTGTCAACTGAGGGCTCCTCCCCTGGGACCGTAACGTCTACCCACTTGGAGAGAGCATCTACGGAAGCCATTTTCTTTTCTTAAAAAAGGGGGTGATAAGAGACCTACAAAAGAAAAGGAAAATCAACACACGGTCTCTAAAGGGAAGGGGCACGGAACTAAAGCTTACAAACCAAATCTACCTACAAGATAAAGACACGCAAATAGAACGCATGTTACAGAAAGGGAAAAAGCTAACCTTTAAGTCTGAAATCAAGACTGGAGGAAGTAAAAGCCTTCGAAACGCAAGAACGCAGCACGAACACATGCAAGGGAAATTTGAAAGATTGCAGAAACGAAACAACGAAAGAGAGGGAAAGTATTTATAAAGACGTTAGGGGCATAATGGTAAAACTGGGACAATCCTTAATAAAGGTGCACCGTTACCAAGGCCATTAAATCCCTACGCATACCCAACAGACACGACGCTTGATTAGACGTAACCGTCAGAACCGAAAGGTCAAAGAAAAATCACGTCGGTTCTTAATCATCACGTCGGTCCTCTCGCAAATCGGCCAAGACCCCGAGTTGAATACTCGAACCCAACTCTCAAAAAAGAATTGGGCTCGAGTAGGGGCACTGTTCATACCCTGACCCAATAAATAGGGCCCAGGATCCAAGCAAAGGCGCCCAACCCAGAAGGTTGGCCCTCCATCCAGCATCAGCCTTCATCCCAGAAGTCGGTACTGAACACGACTTGTTCCGAAGAAGTCGGACACGAGGGTTAGCTGGCAGATAACACTCATTCGAATGAGTAACTGCCCCTAGAAGCTCTCTAACCACTTCATAGAGCCATATCTTAACCTCCCTAAGATATGGGGATGGTTATCCACCTAAAAAGGTGGCACTACTTCAGCGGTGGTTATTGGATCACCACTATAAATACACTGACACCCTTCAGGTATCTCTAAGTTCCAATATACTCTCTAACCTGCTCACACTCTTGCTAACTTAGGCATCGGAGTGTCTTTGCAGGTACCACCCCCCATTCTTTCACACGTACAAGTCGGACGGAGGAACACCGAGTAACAGATCCACTCGAAAGCCACCTCCTTCATATGTTTGGGCCAACCAACGCCATCCGGCCCATTAATCTCCGGTTACCCACCGTAACATATATATATATATATATATATATATATATATATATATACATATATATATATATATATATATATATATAATTATGAAAAATAAAATATTATTAAAGTTAAAATACATACATTAATATTTTAAATTAATTAATAGTAGGGACATATATACTTATATTATTAGAAAAAATATAATATTTTAATTTATTAATAATTACACTACTAAACATAAAATATACAAATTATATTACAATTATACATAATTATTTGTTCTTAAATTAAAAAATCAAATTATTATATCATTAAATGATAATCTATTTCCTAAACTTAAAAGCATGATAATTAAATGTATAAACTCGGATTAAAGGGGGTACTCTTAATTAGATTTTTCAAATTAAATTTTGATAATAAAATAATATTTTTAGTTTTTTTTTTTAAATCTCATAATTAATTTATTTTAGACCGTTATTTTAAGATTTTGTTTATTATTGATGTATTAGGTATAGTTTTATTTTGATGCGTTTTATTTTTTCTTTGTCTGCACATGAGTGTTCTAGAAACATACAATTATTATGGAAAAAGAATATTTTAAATAATATAATATTTTCAAGGTTTCTCTTATACAAAAGAGTAAAGTATCGTTTTTGTTCCTAATATTTTGGATAAGTCCAAAAGTTATCTCTAACATTTCAATAGTCCTATTTAAGTCCTTAACGTTTTAAAATTGGCTCAATGTTGTCCTGTCATTAGAGATCCGTTAACAGAATTGACGGACAAAATTGAGACGATTATTTTGAAACGTTAGAGACTTAAATAGGACAAAAATATTAGGAAAAAAAAGATACATAAAAATAAATTTTAATTTAATTTTATCTTTCAATAATATTAATTTTTTACTGTACATATTATTCAATTATTTTTTAATTACATCTAAATAAATTACACTTAATCACATTATTTTCATTTTAAATAAAATTATTTTTTTATAATTTTAAAGAATTTTAATATATTAGAGACAAAAAGTATAATTTATATTTTATTGTATATATATTATTTTTTTCTTTTCTGTAAGTTTATATACTAGTCATTCTACAAACATTTCATGATAACTAAAAATCTTTAAAAGTAAAATTATAAAAAAAATAATTTATTTAAAATGAAAGTAATATAATTAAGTGTAATTTAATTAGATGTGATTAAAAAATAATTGAATACTATATATAGTAAAAAATTGATATTATTAAATGATAAAATTAAAATTTATTTCTATGTATCATTTTTGTCCCCAATATTTTCGTCCTATTTAAGTTCCTAATGTTTCAAATCGTCTCAATTTTGTCTCACCGTCAATTCTGTTAATACATCCCTAACGGCAAGACAACATTGAATCAATTTTAAAATGTTAAAGTCTCAAATAAAACGATTAAAACGTTAAAAACAACTTTAGGACTTACCCCAAATGTTAGGAACAAAAACAATATTTTACTCTATATAAAATCATATATACAATAACTTCTGCGTAATGGCTACAATTGAAAGAATATAAGACAAAATAATTAAACATAATTTATATTAGTTGAATTATTACAATTAATAAAAAAAAACAGTGTAAATATATATATATGAGATAAATAATATTCTAATTTAATACCAGTTAAACTGATCATTGAATTTATTATTGTAATGATGAATACATGAAAAATAATTAAGTATTATCTGAATTTTTACAAATTGTATGACACTTTTAAACTATTAATATCTAACCATTAAATTAAATCCCTTAAAATAACAACAATTGGAACATACTCGATTCGTGTGTACGTGTGCGATACTAAACATAATTGAAATCTAATAATTGGAATCATAATCTCTTAATAAAAAGAATTTTTCTATTTAAATTTTGAGAATAAAAGAATGTTTTAAATAATACTAAATATAAATGAATATATAATATATAAATTTCTTATATAATAAAATAGAAAGAACATGTATATTAATATATTAGTATACGAACGGTAAAAATTATATACTATTATAAAGTTATGATGCATCCATTAATGTTTTAAATCAATTAATGAAAGAAATGTATATTATTATGTTATTAGAAGAACGATAAGATTCTAATGGGAGTCACTCAATGTCAAAAACATCTATTTTTTTTTTTAGATATTTTTTAATAATTAAAATTTAAATCATATAATTAATTAAATTATGTTATTTTTATTAAAATTAGAGAACAAATTAGTTTAGTTAAAAAATTAATAAATTAAATTTTGAATCGATCTAAATTAGTATTTTTTTATAAAAATAATTATAATATCTTTAATATAAAAAATAACTAAAATACTCCTATTACATATATATTTTAAAAATTCTAATTCTAACCCTATAACATCAAAGAAAAAAATAATTGGAATTTAGGATTCTCAAAGTTAATATATGTAATAGGAGTATTGTAGTCATTTTCTATAATAAGGGTATTGTAGTCATTTTCTATTAAAAAAATATTAATTTAGACCAATTCAAAATTTAATTTACTATTTTTTCAGTCAAATTAATTTATCTAGCCTAATTTTGATAAAAATAACACGATTTAATTGATTATACGTATTATATTTTAATTATTAAAAAACATCTTTAAAAAAGTATATTTTAGATGTTTTTATCTAAATGACTCCTATTCTAATTTATTACTAATTATGCGCATTAAATATGATTTATATAAAATTTTCTACAATCATACATAATTTTTAAAATTAGTTTATTAAATTATTATAACATCAATTAATTACTAATTATTAAATAATAATTAAATTATTAAACAATTGACATGACTATTACCTTATGTTCTAACATTCAGTAACATGTTGTTAAATGCGTATTATCTAAAATTTTTAAATATATTTTTTGTCTTTTTTATAGGTATGATCTTATTAGTAACGACAAGATAGCGTTCCAGCATAAAGTTTAGAAACTTAAAATTAGAGTATTTTCAGATAAAAAGTAAGAATATCTCTTTGTATTACAGTATTTTTTAAGTAGAATTAGAAACAAAAAAGACTCTAATTTGTTTATTTCTGTCTTATAAAATTATGAGTAAAGTATCGATTTTATCCCAACGTTTGGAGTAAATCCTATTTGTGTCTCTAATGTTTAAATTGTCTTATTTGTATCCCTAAGGTTTGTAAAAGTGATTCAATGTTATTCTACCATCAATTATACATCTTGGGTTTTAAAATCTTTTCTTAAATTTAGAATACAAATGTTTGACATAGAATCGATGATCTACTCCGAAAAATAGCTCATCAAATGTAGAAACTAATTCCTACAACATTTACATAATTCACTTTTTTAGAGACATAATTGAATCTAAACACAAATAGTGGGTATAATATTAAAATCGAACACATTCAAGTGAGACCTAATTGAGAATGAATACATCAAAGTGAGAATAATTGAAAAATATAATATGATTTGTTAGTATAATTGATAGTAGGATAACACTGAATCACTTTTATAAACATTAAAGATACAAATAGGACAATTTAAACATTAGGGACACAAATAAGACTTATCCCAAACATTAGGAGCAAAAATGATACTTTACTCTAAACTTTTTTATAATCAAATATTATTCTAACACTCAATTTATAATTTAACATAGAAATTATCTAATTTCTTTTTTAACTCTAGATCTAATATATTTTCTGTAATTTGTAAGTGTTATTTAGCTATTTCTTTGAATAATTTTTTTTATAAAAATAATAATAATTAAATTAATAAATTTTCATACATATATGATTAATATCAAATTAGATATATCGGATAGTCACAAAAAAAAATTAGATATATCAGATATTATGTATATGTCAATTATCTTTTCACATTATCAATTATTAACAAAAATTATTAATAAATATAATAATTTATAATTTTTTAAAAATGAATTTAATTGATAAAATTTTTTAATAACGAATTTAGAGAACGATTCATCTTTTAAGGAAGGAGTTTAACCATTATTAACCAAACAAAAATGAGTTAACAATTCGACAGTTTTGCCTTTTAGGCATTAACCAATAAAAGAAGGATAAAAAATAGAAGAATATAGCTGTAGGCACATATTAGTGTGGTTTGTGACTTGGTGAAGCTGCTGCTGTGAGTTGCATAGCTGTGTGAATATTCAACTTCGTGGTATCTAGTTTTATTGCATGATAGTCCTGTATCTCACAATTAAATTTGTTATAAACAAATTCGCCATCAATTGACTTTATTAATTTTGAGATTGAAATCAGATTTAATGCCAAAGATGGAATATAAAGAACATCAATGAGATATAATTTGTTGGAAATTTTGACCATGTCAAAAATTGAAGTTGTGACAATACTTTTGTTTGGGACCGTAACTCTAACCGGATTGATTGTTTTGGTGTGAATGAAATACAGCAAAAATATGTGTAACATAAACAGTGGCTCCTGTGTTAATGACCCAAAAGTCACTATTCCGTGATAAAACGATGGACATGATCACAGAATTACCTTATCGGAGGATGGAGGTTCTTGCTCTTTCTCATAGGTCATCATGTGTTGACAGCAGTACACTAATCACCCAAACAAAATGCTACTAGTCAATGGTTCAAGAAGATCAAGAAAGTTAGTTTAGTTTGCTATAGGTGACTTGGTCAATAGTTAGAAGTCTCAGACTTCAGAGTGATTCAAATCGTTCCAGAGAAATCAATTAGTTCAGTTTCTTGCATTTCAAGCTATTGTTTTCTACGCATTGTTCTTGCTGCAATTCTTGTATCTTAACAACAATTTCCACATCATGCTTTTGAAAACAGATTAGAAAACTCATTTTATATATCTCAATTCGGCTTTTTTAATTTATGATTCAGTATTAAAAAAAAATGAACTTAACAGGATGGTAAGGGAACTTGAACTTTCAACAATTTTAATTATGTTACTGTTGAAAAAATCTTACCGCATTTTTAAGTTATGTTGTTTTAATTATGATTTATATTTTCCCCACCTTGGTTATTACTTGTTACTATTAGTGTTATTTGTAAGAAAATTTTCATAAGAAAATCTCAAGCGTCAAAGTTCTTTTGAGCATGATCGATTGGTCATCACTGAGTATAGTCTCTACAAGGTACACATACACCTGTAAGTGAAATCAAGGTTACTTATACAGAGATTATTTTTTATTTTTAATTAAATGTAACAACACTGGAAAATGAATTCGTTTGTGTTCTCATATATCCATTGTACCATACATATATAAATTGTAAAAAAAATTAATTGAGTTCTTATCACCAACTCACAAAAATAATAATTTCACATAAATGAGTGAAAGTAACAAAATAAATTCTCATAATAGTCTCTGAAATTCACGTAAATATTTAATATAATCTTCAATAATTCAATTTTTTCATACAGTCTTTCAAATAGAGCTCACAGTAGTCCTTAAACATATTTCGACGACATTTTGCCACGCTCGAGGGCTCCAAGGACTAATTGAACTTGCTCATTTCCAATTTATACCCATGTTGATCTTTTCCATTATATTTAGCCATACATCCCCAAATTTTCATAAAATTTATCTCTTCTAGTCTTCTTCTTGTTCATGTCTCTCTTCTCATTCTTCTCTTTGGGATTCTTGCTCATGTGGATGATGGGTGACAGTAGCACGTGAAAGCTCTGTTTGTTCCCATCTAACTGAAGTGTTACATGGCAGCGATGAGATCCCTGAAGGTCAGGCTCATCAATGGCTTCTCGAACATCACCACGGCCGCAGAACATGTTCCATTGTTCCTTCAGATTAGCCACCCACGTGGACCCTGACTCGGTCTCGAACTCGAACGGCCCTAATTTCTCTACCATCACGCCGCTCCTCATGTCCTCCGCTTTCGATATTGCCCATTTGTTAATCTTGTAACGCTCCTTCTTCTTCCTAGCAATGCGTAGTAGCGCCCAAATGACAAAAATAACCGCTAACGAAGAAGCACGCGATAATAATGTGTTTTTGTGTTTGTATCTTGTCTGAATGGCTTGTGAGGTTGGGGTGGTAGTTGCGGAATGGTTGTTGCTGTGAGTTGGAGTCGTGGTGGTGTAGGTGAAGGAGATGTTGAGGCTAACGTCGAGTTGAAGCGGTTGAAGGAGATGTTTAGGAAGTGGAGGTTGTTGAGTGGAGGAAAATCGGAAGGAAAAGTTCCGGTGAGGTTGTTGGTGGTTGAGAGAGGTCACTGATTTTAATGTTTGGGAAGAAGGAAGAGTAACGTTGATGTTGGTGGTGTTGGACCACCCAAATGGTGAACCTGTTGTGGGACAGGTTGAGCGTTTGAATGACGGCAGTAGTGTAGTGAAGACACGCTACTTCCAAACTGTTGTTGGATGATACGTTTTGGAGCTCTCCAATGTGTCAAAACATCGCCATGTATAACTCATCATCAAAAATATGTTCAAAGATCACTATATGAGTACTTAAATATGTTCAAAGACCACTGTGAGTACTTAAAGCTCTATCTGAATAATTAGAGTAGAAAAATCAAAATATTAAGCATATGTTTAAGCAAAGACTACTATGAGTACTTAAAGCTCTATCTGAATAACTAGAGTAGAAAAATCAAAATATTAAGTACTCAAAACTCTATCCAAATGATTACAATAGAAAAATCCAAAGAGTGAAGACTACATCATATATTTACTTAAATCTTAGGACTACTATGGAGATTTAGTCGAAATACAAAAATCCAAAGAGTGAAGACTACATCATATATTTACTTAATTACTTAAGAGGAATGCTAGAGGGCCAATAATTTTTGTGATTTGTAGCCATTAAATAGCCATTAATGATGGTTTTAATAGTGTAAGATTGGTGTAAAATTTCATCCAATGACTCACTTTTCTTTGCTGATTACATGCTGACCAGAATTTAACAAAGTTGGTGTCCCCTTAGACTTTTCTTTTACTTAAATCTTAGGACTCCTAAGGAGATTTAGTCCAAATACATCGGTCCTAATTTATTTCACATAAATATTTCCCACTAATTTGACAACACAGAGAATTATTTTAAGGACATCTGTCACAAAAAAAATCACCACCTAACTTTATTCTTTAATATAGCAAGCACTGAAAACAATCATCAATCAACAAAGATGAAATTCAACAATAACAAAATTGAACACCTTTGCATTGCATGAAGCCATTCAAACTATTACTAGTTGAATAGAGCAAAAACAGAGCACATATTCAATCTTTCAGAGACGTGGCCTTATTAGTATTATTTCTTCACATATCAAGAACAATCCATATTAATCATAACACAGAATTCTTAAAAGTCCACACTATTATTCTGGCTATTTCTATATATACTAAACACGGTTACAAATGAAAAATGTTCTCCTATCATAAACTCTTTGGGTGCACATGCGATAATAATTTTTTCTGAAAACTTGTGAAATTTGGGGGAACTCATCAATCTGCAGCATCATTATTACGGTGGTTGTGACGATTGGTGTCCACGGGTGGGGTGTGACGATCCATTGGCAACTTAATCTTGCCTAGTGAATCAGTAGGGACCAGTTTGAGATTCTCACAGTTGCAAATTTCAACCATGAACCCATCTGGGTCTTTGAAGAAAAGTTGATCTATTGCTATTCCTTCTTCTGTTTCCAGCGTCCCTTTCTTGTACTTAATATTCATCTCCTTCAATTTTCTCTCCATTTCTTCCATATCTTCACACTATTAATATATACAACCAACAATAGAAGAAATTCAATTAACTTTCTTTCCTTGATGTTTTTTTCTTAAAAAAAAATAAAAAAGAAGAACAAAGTGCTGCATGAGTACTAACAGGTAACTGATATATATACCTGAAAAGATATATGATTGTCCTGAGGATCCAAGTGTTGAGGATCAGAAGGCAATCGATCTTCGTGGTTGGATTGAACCAAATGGATACCAACTCCATAGTTGAACAACCATGCACCTTCGAAGTCCAGAACTTGAGGCCTCTCAATGGGAACAAACCCCAGCACTTTTGTGTAGAACTCTATCGACTCCTTCACGTTTCTACACAGCCTCGAAACATGGTTCAATGCTAATAACGGAGCTGCTGTCTCGTTATCATGCCCTTTATCTTCTGCTTTTTCATCACCCTTGTTATTATTATTATTATTATATCTATTGATTTGTCCCTCTTCTTCTCCTCTTCTAATCTCTTGTTGATTTTGCATTATTGTAATATTAATTAATGTGATGTGATTGATGTGAAATGAGTAGCTATTTTATACATATAGATGCGGAGTAGATGTGTAAGCATGCATGTATGCATTGTTGTGAAGGGACGACACGTGGAGGGAAGTTGAAAGAGGGAGGGTTGTACGTGTTTGAATATGCATGCGGGAACAGTGATAAGTTTGAGAATTGAACTTACACACATAACAACGTAACAAAACAGAGAGACAAATAAACTGGTTTCTGTGCGCGCCTCTTCTGTGGCAGGCGGTGCTACTGTTTCCATTTTCCAAGATAGTGTCTCCAATAATGCCAAATACTAATGGCACAGAATATATTACGTGTGATCAATGTCTACTTGCTCAATAGTTCATCTTTTTTAAAGTTAGAATTCAGAATCGAATTTGTGCCACTTATAGATGAATATAAAAAAAATGATGTTATTTAAATTGATTTAATAATTTTTATTATGAAAAAGTTTAGGTGTCAATAATTTTATTAAATTTTGTTCAGTAATCAGTAAATTAAAAATAAGTAATTTTATATTATTAGATAAAATTTAATACTATTAAAAATATTATTGATAACTATTTAGTGTGTGTTTGGATTACGGTTTGTAAACGAGAATTTGTATAGAATTGATTTTGTAAATTTGATTTTGATAAAAAGTAAGTTTGTGTTAACGTGATTTATGTTTGACAATCTTTATGTCAAAATGGATTATAGTAAAATAAATGTTGTTTGGATTATACTATTCAAAATCACTTTTAGATGAAAAATTATTAAAAGAGACATCAATTAAAATAATTTTAAATATTATTCTATTATTTTACTTTAGATATTTGAATAAATCTTTTTAATTTATTTTATAATAATGTTAATATTTACTTACTAAATTAAAGTAACATATAAAAATTGACAATATAGGATTTTTTTGACATCCAACATTCATAATTTTATTAATACTTATGAATAATTTTTTATTTAATTTGTCTTTTTTAATGGGATCAATTAATCTATATTATAAAAAAGTTACTATAAAATATAATATATGAGAATTATAATTATAAATTTTACATCGTCGAATAAAAAATAAAAAAGACACTTTATATATTAAACATAAAGAACAGTAAATAATAAAAAAAATTCATATGAACTAAAAAATAATAAGAAATAAAAATATAAAAGGGAGTATTATACATTTTATAATATTAAACAAAAAATATTTTATAATTTATTTTAGTATCGTTAGTACTCTTTAATCTAGTGTCATTTTGGATTATAAATTCTTATTATTTATAACTCTTTTGTTACTTATAATTAGTATATAATAAAAATAAAAATAAAGTACAATAAGAAGTACAATAAAAATAAAAAACAAAAACAAAAAAAAATCATACAAACATAGTATATAATAATCACAACCAACGACATATATTATATGAAAAAAAAATTATAATAAAAAGTAAATAAAATTCATATAAAAAATCAAATAAAAAAATAAAAAATTTTATACACAACATAAATATAGTACAATAAAGAATAAAAAAAATAATTTATATAAACAAAAAATAATAAAAATATCATAAAAATTAATAAAAATAAAAATTTATATCAACAATAGTTGTCATATAAATAAAAAAATACAATAAAAATATAACAATAGAAAATTAAAAAAATAACATCAGAAAAATGATATGAAAAATATTTATTATATAAATAAAAAATACAATTAAAAACATAAAAATTAAAATATGAAAGAAAGAACTAAAAATAATAAAAAAAATTAAAATCTTTACCTTGGCAGTGATGAAAATAAATCTGGAAAAAAATTGGAAAAAAAATTTGTAACCAAGAACATAAAGAGAAGAACATACAGAAAGTGTGAAATTATGTGGTTATGTGCATCCTTTTTATAGAATAAATTAAGGGTACAGTTGGTAGATATGGAATAAATTTCTTATCTATTTCCTCCAACGATAATTAACTTTCCCAACGTGAACGCAGAAGCTTGAATTTTTAGCTTCACGTGAACGTACGTTCAGAGGTGAAAGTACTTCTGGGTTAGGGATTTCAAAAGGTTGCCAAACATGACAATGAGACGTTCAAGACGTTCAAACGGACTTTTCTATTATCCAACGTGAACCCACCTTTAATGACTACAAATTACAAAAATTGCTACTCTCTAGCTCTTCTCTTTCTATTATTACTTTATACAGCTAGCAATCTCATCACTATTTTTATACTTCTATTTTGACCACTCTAATAGTACAATAACTACACAAATTCTTCAATAATAATAGTAATCTCGTCGCTCTAATAATAAAAAATTAGATTTTTTTTTCATACAAGATTTGTTCCAGCTTACAACTTTATGCTTTTCCATTATTAGTATAGTTGTCAGAACTGAATCGGTGATCGAACGGTCAAGCTACTGAGTTATTGGATCATTGGTTCAACTGGTGGGTCACTGGTTGAATCGGTTAACCCCGGTCCTATGTAAATAAAAAATAAAAAATAATCAAAACTTTAAAATTAAAATTTAAAATACATATTTTTACTAACATTTTAAGAATATCCAGTTATTCTAAAATAATATGAAACAGAAATAATAAGTATTTTGTTAATTTTACTCTATCATAAATATTTTATTTTGTTTTTATATTAAAATAATAATTATTTTTAAATTTTAATAATTTATTAATAAATTTATATCTATTATACTATTATATACTACATGTATTTATTAAAAAATAATATTGATAAATATTATATAATTATAAAAAAATAAATAAATTTATAATTATTGTTAAATAAAAATATAATTAATTTAACAATAAGTGAGTTTATAATTAAAATTAAAATAAATTAAATAGATTGATAAAAGATATCCATATATAAAATAATTTGTAAACATATTAAATAGTATTGTGACAGCTTCGATATTTGATTGTAATCAAACTTACCTTAAATTGCAAATTACGCTAGTAATTATGGCAACTGCCCAACTACATATGGCACTACCAGTTTTTTTTACGGTACAAGAATTTTTATTGAAAAATACAAAAATTTACTAATATAATATAAAAAAAATTTGTAGTATAATATTAAAAAATTTATACATAATACAAATTTTATTAATATAGTATAAAAATTTGGTGAATGCTACCCAACTCCTCTAAAATAATATGTAAGTTATCTTTTATGATGGGTCAAATTTTAATTGGTTATTATCTTAATTATAGTTGGGTTATTTTGTAATTTATTATTTGAGATGGGTAATGGTATAATTTCTTAAAATATCAAAATTCCACTCCTATTAATTGAAGCACCTTTCCATTCCTCAATTCTTTCTTCATCGCCTAGCTTCGGTCCTTCCAAGTACCACCGTCGCCGCCGTGACAAGAAACGCCGTCGTCGTCATCTACTGTACTCTCACGCAATCTCTCTTCATTCAGTACATCATTCCTTAACTACGTTATTAAATTACCGTCCTTCCTAGTATAGCCAGCGCCGATGTCATTGCTATATGTTGTGGATCACTCCTTACTAACATAATTAATGATTAATTTAGTTATTAAATTTTTTATTAAAAAATATATTTATTTAATTACGTAATAGAACATATATTCATATGTAAAATATAATATAATAAAGTAAATCTATTTAGGGTACTGAAAATATAATTAAAATCATGAACATATAAATATAATAGTAAAATTTGTATTCTAAACAAGTAAACATATGCTTTATCATACATAAATTATTTAAAAAAATTGAATAAATTGTTAAAATTAATAACAAAAATTTAAAATGATAAAATCCAAGTTTCTTACCGTATTTTTTTTATAATATTTTGTTTTTTTAATTTTTAATTTATTAGTACTTTATTATTTAATTAATGATTAAACAAATTATTTTTATGAAAAAATATTTTTTGTATTATTTTAAAAAAGAGACCAATATAACGGTATAAAAAATAACGTAAAAATAATATTTTAAATAAAAAATATTTAATATTAAAATTTTTAAATACAAAAATAAATTATATAAATATTTAACAGATAAATATAAAATACATGTCTAAAATAAATAAAACATATAAATAGAAGTACTCTTGAGAAATAGAGAATTATTTTTGTCTGTTTTATTTATTTTAGGCATGTATAAATATTTAACAGATAAATATGAAATACATGCCTAAAATAAATAAAACATATAAATAGAAATACTCTTTGAGAAATAGAAAATTATTTTTGTCTGTTTTATTTATTTTAGACATATATTTCATATTTATCTTTTAAATATCTATACAATTTATTTTTGCATTTAAAAATTTTAATATTAACTATTTTTATTTAAAATATTATTTTTACGTTATTTTTTAAACTGTTATATTGGTCTCTTCTTTAAAATAATACAAAAAATAATTTTTCATGAAAATAATTTGTTTAATTATTAAGTAAATAATAAAGTACTAATAAATTAAAATTTAAAAGAATAAAAATACTATAAAAATACTTATAAAAAAATTGGATTTTATCATTTTAAACTTTGTGTTATTAATTTTAACCATTTATTCATTTTTTTAAATAAGTTATGTATGATAAAAGATATGTTTATTTGTTTAAAATACAAATTTTGTTATTATATTTGTATGTTCCTGATTTTAATTATATTTTTAAGTACTCTAAATAGATTTATTTTATTATATTATATTTTACATGTAAATATATATTCTATCATATAATTAAATAAAGATATATTTTTTTAATAAAAAATTTAATAACCAAACTAACCATTAATTATGTTGATAAGGAGTGATCCACTAAAAAAAGAGAGATTGAATGAGAGGATAAGAGATAGCGATAAGATCAGCACTAGCTATATTGGGAAGGACGGGAAAGTTACGATGAGAATTTAACCACGTCGTTAAGAGATTATGATGACGACGTTGGTGTTTCTCGTCACGACGGTGATGCTTGGAAGGACGGAAGCGTGATGAAGAAAGAATGGATGAGTGGAAAGGTGCTTTAATTAAACGGAAGTGGGGTTTTGATATTTTAAGAAATTATATCATTACTCATCTCAAATAATAAATTACAAAATAATCTAACTATGGTTAAGATGATGACCAATTAAAATTTGACACATGATAAAGGACAATTTACATGTTATTTGAGAGGGGTTGGGTAGAATTCACCTAAAAATTTTTGTATATAATACATAAATATTTTATTAATTAAGTGAGTTAGTCTATGATATACGGATACTGATATAAACACGGGATATGACATGACACAGGATATGCCGATTTTAAATTCTTATAAGACATGGAGACATAGCATATATATAAAATATAAAGTATTTTTTAGATACATTACAATGATATTTTAATATATTATTGATATTAAAATATAAAATAATTTTTTAACTATTTTTAATATCTTTTTTTAATTATATAAAGTATTTAAAATGTTTTTTATTTTAATAAATAATAATATATATTTCTAAACTCATTTCAAGAATACATATTAAGAATAAGGCTTTACACGCTGACATATGATAGTATTTACGTGTGTCCAAATATGTCCGGAGAATAATTTTTTATTTTTCATTAATACACGATTGGATACAATAGACACGCGTGTCGGACGAGTGTCAACGAGTGTAATGTCCGATACACAGACACGGCAACTTAGCAAAGTATCCATGCTTCATAGGGTGGTTAACGTTCTGGGTATGTTGTCCTCAAAAAAATTCTATATTGTATATCACAATTTTTGTATTATGTACCAATATTTCTGTATCTAAAATTTATGTATTGTGTGTATTTCATTGGTTGAGTGTTAATATTTTGGGTATGTGATTTTTTTTTTGTTCTATACTAAATTTCTATATTGTGTACCAAAATGTTGTGATGTGTATCAAAATTTTTGTGTCGGAATTTTCTGAACATTTATGGAAAAAGAAGAATATAAAAGCAAAGAGGACAATGATGATAATAATAAAGGAGGATGAGGAGGAAAGAGGAAGAAGACAGCAATGGCGACAACAACGACGCTTAATATATATTTTATATTTTAATATGTATTTTATATCAATAACTAATTTAACACTTATTTTTTGTGTATATATTATGTATAATTGATAAATTAAATATGATAAAGATATTCACTTGTTTTTATATAAAACTAATAGTTAAAAATTATTAAATAATTTAATATATTTAACTAAATTATCATATAAAAATTTGAATTATTAATTTTATATAAAAATAATTATATATAATTTTTTACCATTAAATATTAATGTATTAGATTGGGTTTGTCCACAAAATAAATGAGTTGTTTAAATTGAGGCTCGTGTTTATATATACTTTAGCCCATTTAAACTTGTAGGCTCACACTCCGTACTCAAAGAGAATGAGAGAAGGAGAAAGCGGGGGCGAGCGGTTGAGGGTGAAACATGGTGAGGAAGATGGCCATGCCATCGGAAGAGATAAGGGGGAGAGCATGGGTGGGTGTGTATCCGGTGTTAAGGAGGGTTCTTCTCGAGAGGGGTTAGGAAAGCCATCCAAGGTCTCTTTTAGAGATAAAGTCATTGGTGCAGAAAAGTCTAAGGCCTTTGCATTAGTAGGGTCTTTATCTGGGGATGGTATCGCAACGGTGACAGGTAAGCAGGGTGATTCTCGTCCACCAAGTGTCAGTTTTACCAAGGAGGCAAAGAGCTGTCTAGCTGAACCTTATAAGGAAGCCATCGTGATCAAGGTGTTGGATAAGTATTATGGCTACACGGCTCTCATGCATAAGCTCCGGATAGTATGGCGCATCAAAGGAGGGTTTGATTTGTTGGATGTGGGATTTGGATATTTTTTGGTTAAATTTGATATTGCTGGGGATCGTGAGAAAGTCATTCTTGGTGGCCCGTGGTTGATAGACGGTCACTATGTTGCAGTAAAGCCATGTGATGTGGATTTTAGGCCATGCGAAAAATCCTTTGGATCAACGCTGGTATGGATTCGAGTCTCGGGACTTCCAATTTGGTGCTACCAGGAACAAGCAATGCTGCGAATTGCTTCTGCAATTGGGATTCCGGTGAAAGTAGATTTGGCTACTAAGCTCGCAGAAAGAGGAAAATATGCCCGAGCTTGTGTTCAAATTAATCTTGAGTTGCCTGTAATCAAACATATTATAGTGGAGGGTGTGACTTATGAAGTGGAGTACGAGAGTTTACAGTTGATTTGTGCTACTTGTGCACGGTATGGGCATGATAAATCGTTGTGCATGGAGAAGGATTCCTTGGAAGGAAACATAAATTCCTTTGGTGATGGAAAAAATAATGAAGCCCCAACACTAGTGCCACACAACAATCATGAGATTCAAAAAGAAGCTGAATCAGAAGCTCGTGATTTGGGTGAGAAATTAGGAGTTGTTAAAGGGAAGGATGTGGTTACGGAATCATTGGCTCCTCACGTGCCTGATGGTCTTGTTAATGATGCATGCATGGATGATGGAGAGGGCTGGCAACAAGTGTTGCGTAAGAAAAAATTTACAATGGGCCAGTCATCAGGTTTGAAGGACCAAGATGGAAAGCAGCACAAGTTTGGTTCGAGAAGGGTTCCAAGGCCCAATTTGCATGGTGATGGAGGCAAATCAACTGGCATTAGGATGGGGAAGCAAGAAAAACATGAAATTGCGCCATCTCCATCGCGCAGAACTCCTGCACGTCGTGGAATTTCTCTACGGAAGCGTCCTCGGCCTTCCTCCTTGCAGAACTCGCCAGTTGATAAAAATGGTGGCACAACGGAGGAAACCTTAGTAGATGGAAGCATGGCAAGTGCAGTGTCAGGGGGTCCAAAGGTGGCAATTATTGAGGATCAGAGTGTGCCAGTACCGCAGGACAAACCACCTATTGAGGTTGGTGATTCTGTTTAGAGTTTATGTTCTTATTTATTCTGTCCCTATTATTTATGGATAGTTTAAATATGATTGTTTGGAATATTAGGGGTGCTTCTAATAAGTTAGCCCGGGTGCATTGTAAGGAACTTGTTAGAAAATTTAGACCTGTTTTTTTTATTGTGGTTGAAACTCACTCCCCTTTTCAGCATTTAAAATTATTTTGGGAAAGGTTGGGGTATCACTCTGTTGGTATAGTAGAGGCACAGGGGCATAAGGGAGGTATTTGGTTTCTATCCTCTATGAAGGGTGTTTGTTGTAAGTTCATTGATGCTTTTGATCAGGGTGTTACTGTTGAGGTTCACTTTGATAATTTAATTTGGAGGTGTAGTGGTATTTATGGCAGTCCTCAATTTAATAAGAGGGTTCTCCTTTGGGATTATCTTGTTGCACAATCCATGGTTTTTCAAGGACCTTGGATTGTTCTTGGTGATTTTAATGAAGTCAAATTTTCTCATGAATCTAAGGGCTGTCAATTTTCTCATCAAAGAGCAGACATGTTTGCTACTTCATTAGGGGATAGTGGTTTGTTTGATCTGAAGACTATCGGGAGGCAGTTTTCTTGGTACAGGAGGGTGAAAAATTATGTTGACGTGGCAAAAAAGCTTGATCGAGTCTGTATAAATAGTAGTTGGTTATCTATCTTTCCAGAGGCTTATGCAGAAGTTTTAAATAGGCTTCAGTCTGATCATTGCCCTATTCTGGTGCGTTGTAAAGGTCGTCCTCAGCCTAAAGGGAATCGACCTTTCCGATT
The DNA here is from genome assembly GCF_059453495.1 of Arachis ipaensis. NCBI lineage: Eukaryota > Viridiplantae > Streptophyta > Magnoliopsida > Fabales > Fabaceae > Arachis > Arachis ipaensis. Next base: position 13,195,204 of record NC_142438.1, read on the forward strand.
TGTTGCTGCTTGGGCTACTCATCCTGGGTATAAAGATATTGTGAACCAGTCATGGTGGTCTGGTAATAGAGGAATTCATGGCAAGCTTTCAGAAGTACAGAAGAATTCACTAGAGTTTAACTCGAAGGTATTTGGTAACATTTTTGTTAAGAAATGTGAATTAGAGCAGCAGATTAATTATTTACAAAAGCGTTTGGAAGTGGTGGATAGTATTTATTTGCGTCAGAAAGAGCAACAGTTGCTTGATGATTATAATAATACTCTAGTGCAAGAAGAGCTCCTATGGTTCCAAAAGTCCAGAGAGCAGTGGGTAAGGTTCGGGGATAGGAATACAAGATTCTTTCATATTCAAACTCTTGCGCGAAGGAAGCATAATAAGATTCATGGCCTTTTTCTCAAGGATGGAGTGTGGGAAACTGATCCAGAAGTTCTGAGTCAAGAAGCAGCGTCTTTCTATAAAAGCTTATTCTGTCATTTGGATGATGTTGATTTGGGTTGCCTTGGTGATGTGCCTCTTCCTTCTCTGAATGAGGAAGCTTGCAATAATCTTACGGCACCAGTTACTATGGAGGAAGTCAAAACAGCTGTTTTTCACATGAACTCTTTTAAAGCTCCAGATCCGGATGGGTTTCAAGCTTTCTTCTTCAAAGAATATTGGGAGATCATTGGTCTTGATGTTTGGAAGATGGTTAAGCAGGCATTCTCCGGTGTTACTCTTGATCCGAGAATGTTGGAGACTTTACTGGTTCTCATTCCAAAGGTTGAATCACCGGTATCTATGAAAGATTTCAGGCCGATTAGTCTCTGCAATGTAGTTTACAAGATCATCACGAAGGTCCTTGTTAATAGGCTTCGTCCTCATCTTGCGGAGATTGTTGGCCCGCTTCAAGGAGGATTTATTCCGGGACGAGGAACTCCTGACAACATCATTATTGCTCAAGAAGTCCTCCACTTTATGAAGAAGACTAAATCAAAGAAAGGCACACTGGCCTTTAAGATTGATCTGGAGAAAGCTTATGACAGAGTTGACTGGAGGTTTTTAGCTCATACCCTTAAGAGCTTTAGTTTTCCTATTCCTACACTTAATTTGATTATGAATTGTGTCACTGCTTCTTCCTTATCTATTCTTTGGAATGGGAGTCGTCTGAATGGCTTTACTCCTAGCCGAGGTCTTAGACAAGGAGACCCTATGTCACCCTATCTTTTTGTGTTGTGTATGGAGCGACTGGCATGCTTTATTAGTCATCAGGTTGATTTGGGCTTGTGGGAGCCGGTTGCTATTTCTAGAGGGGGACCAAGAATATCCCATTTAATGTTTGCGGATGACTTGCTTCTATTCTGTAAAGCTACAAAGAGACAAGTGCAAAATGTGATGTTGGTTTTAGAGACTTTTTGCAAAGCATCTAGGATGAAGATTAATGTGGAGAAGTCTAAAGCGCTTTGCTCCAAGAATGTCTCTGCAACAAGGAAAGAGGTTTTCACTGGGGTATCCTCTATCAGATTTGTCCAGGATTTGGGCAAGTATCTTGGAGTTACCCTTAGCCATTCTAGAGTGACTCGTTCAGCTTTCAATGGTGTCCTGGATAAGATTCGGAGTAGGCTAGCAAGCTGGAAAGGGAGTTTACTCAATCGAGCTGGTAGACTCTGCTTGGTTAATTCTGTTGCCGCTGCTATTCCCACGTACCAGATGCAGGTCTCTATTTTTCCCAAAGGAATCATTAGTAAATTGGAGTCTATGATGAGGAATTTTCTTTGGAAAGGACAAGTTGATGGAAGAGGATTGAATCTTGTTAGTTGGAAGGTACTGGTTACTCCAAAAAAATATGGAGGTTTGGGGATTAGAGATCCTTATTGTGTAAATATTGCTCTTCTTGGGAAGCTAGTTTGGACTTTTTTCCAGCAGCCAAACAAGCTATGGGTCCAATTATTGGATGCCAAATACCGATCATCTCTATATGACTGTTTTAGTTATCCTAAGAACAAGGACTCTCCCATTTGGAGGTGTCTTTGCAAGGCTTGGAAAGTGTTGAAGGATGGGTTTGCTTGGTGTATTGGAGATTTGAACCAGAATTTTTGGTTTTCTAGCTGGAGGAGAGAAGGACGGTTATCTAATGAGATGGATTATGTCCACATTTCTGATTCGAATCTCCGGATACAGGATATTTGGTCGGTTGGTAGGTGGCATTTGGATACTCTTTATTCTCCTTTATCTCAAAATCTGAAAGATAATATTCTCTCTTACAATCCAGATGAATAAGCAGGTCCGGAAGTGGGTTGGTATTGGAGTGGGTCTGCTGCCAAAGTCTATGACTCACGCAATGGTTACTTGTGGTTGTGTAAGCAGCTGTTTGGTTGGGAGGAGAGGGAGAATTGGCTTTGGCTTTGGCGTCAGCTTGTTCCGGAAAAGCATAAGTTTTTGGCTTGGTTGTGTCTTAAGGAGGCTCTTCCTACTGCAAGTTTTCGCTTTAGAAGAGGGATGTCGTCATCGGATAGGTGTCCAAGATGTCTTTCTAGCCAGGAATCGGTTATACATTGTATTCGGGATTGTCCAAAAGCTCAGCTTGTCTGGCAAAGGTTGGATATTCCTTGTCATCCTTTGGATTTGAAGAACTGGTTCTTGTATCATAGCAGAGAGCACCCGTTCAAGTTCTTTTCGGAACTTTGGTGGATATGGCGAGCAAGGAATAACGACATCTTTAATCCCCATGAAACTTGGCCTCCGGAAAAAGTCATTTGTCTGGCATTAACTTCAGAAAAAGAGCTTAGAAATATTTTTGAATTACAACGTATGTCCCTTCCCTCTACTCTAAATGGTTTTTGGAATCCCCCATCCATTGGTACTTTTAAGATTAATTGTGATGCTAGTTATTTTGGTTCGGGTCATAGTGTTGGTTTTGCTTGTGTTATTAGAGATTGTAATGGGAGCTGGCAAAGGGGGTGTTTGGGAATGATTGAGAGTAATAGTATTCTTCAAGGAGAATTGTTTGCTATTTGGAGAGGATATCTCTTAGCTTGGGATGTGGGTCAACGAGATGTTATTTGTGAGACGGATTGTGTGGAAGCATTTAATCTTGTTACTCAAGATGGTTTTGGGTTTATTGATCCACTGGTGCTCAAAATAAGAGATATCATGCATTGGAATTGGCGTGTTGACTTTCGTTTGATTATGAGAAATGCAAACACGGTGGCAGATACTATGGCAAAGATGGCGATGAAGTTACAACTTTCGCATGTGGAGCTTCTTTCACCTTGGGAGGAGTTTAAGAGTAGTCTTAAACGGGACTGTCCCTCTATTTAAGCAGTTCCTTGTTTTGTTTCTTTTGTTTTTCTTTGTTTAATTTATTTCAGTCACCAAAAAAACTTGTAGGCTCACGGTCGATCTGCTGGTCTGCATATTGTTTTCTGTGATCATTATTTTAACTTATCATTTGTTATGAGTTGTGGCTTAAAAAAGAATGCAGAGTGGTCCAATTCTTACATTAGATGAATCATGGTAAAAAAAAAATATTAAAATTTTGATATTCAAAGAGATTTGTTGAACTTGACCAAAAAAAAAAAAGAGATTTGTTGAACTTGTTTTGTCACTTCATATAAGTATACTTTGTCTTAAAATATATGCACATATAGAAGGTTGACGAATAAGTTAAGAGTTCAATTCCGTATTATTTATGTAATAATTTCTTAGACTATTGTTCGTTGGCTTGGATGTTTGGTATGTCGGGTCAGACTGGTGCTGGAGCAGATGTCGATGAGAGTCGGAACCTGAGCTCGAGTTTGGGTGATGGAGCCTGACTGTGATGTTGGTTGGACAGCGAGTGGGACCACTTATAAAGACATTTCGAAATTTAAGTTAGAATTCGTATAAAGCAGTGGTCAATTAAAGTAAGAAAAGTGATGTATATTTGGAAAGAAATGGATCTCTCACCATTTATAGTCCGTACTCAAGTGGATCTTTTGTGACCAAATCCACTTTCGTGAAAGCTTCCTCCAGGTGTCCAAGTTGTGAAAGGGGGCGAATCATGCGGGTCGCCTCAAGGTTCGAGCCGGCGGGACCGTCAGATCGGTGGTTTGTTACCGGACTCGGATTATTAGTGGGTTGGGTCGGAACAACTACCAAACTAAAAGATATAATAACAAAAAAGCAACTATATATTAACTAACTAATTAAAATATCAACTAACAATAGTTAATTATTAGTTGAGTTACAAATAAATAAAAAAAATAATTCAAAATTAATTAAAAATATATAAAATATAAAAAAATTTAAAACTAAACAAAATATTCAAAATATAATGAAAACATATCTAAAACTAAGTGAAAAAAAAAATTTAAAATTATTGTAAAAGTAATATTTAAAATCTAACAAAAATAAATATTTGAAACGTAACAAAAGAAAACATCTAGAATCATTATACAAGAATTTCGAAAAGTGATCTAGAAGAAAAGAAGAATTTCGAAAGATTGTTTAAAAGAGGAGAAAAAGAAGAAACATGAGAGGCGGCACGAAGAAAGAGACGTGAAGGGAGAGATGGCGCAGAGAAAAAAAGAGACGGCATAAAAGGAGAGACACAAAAAAAAGAAGAGACACGGAGGAAGAAAAAGAGAAATGTAAAGAGAATGAGAAAATAAAAATTAAAACGTAATAGACTAATTTTTGAAATTTTAAAAATTTAAAAAAAATAAAAGTTTGACAAATTAATCCGCTAAGTAATAGACTCCGCCCATTTAATACGCGAGTAAATGGTGCTGATTAAAAAACTTATTAAATAAATAAATTGAAAATTTGTTATATCAACTTTACATAACACTTTTGTGTTATGTAATTATGTATTATTCTATTTAGATGCTAATTATAATTTTAAAATTTAAAATAAAACAATATTTTTACAACAATAATAAAGTCTTGTTCTATTAAATAGAGTCGATTACATAGATTAAATGACGTGATTGAATTCTATTATATAAAAACAAATTTTTATTTGTATTTACAACAAATAAAAATACCAAAATAAAAAAAAAACTCAATTTGTTGGTCAAGAAAAATATATCATGTTTAACAAAAGTACTCAAATTATATCTATGTTGACTTCATTAAAAAAAATTTAATTGAAATTTTAATTTTTTTTATCATCATCTTTAATCTTTAAATTTCTCGTCTTTAACTATTGTTTTTTTTTCTTTCTCAACCATACATTCAAATTTCTTACTTAATCGTTGCTAAATAATTTTTATTTAATTTTAATTATAAATTAATTTTTATATATTATTTAATTATAAAATTTATTTTTTATTTTATAAATTATTATTTTATTATTCATTTACTATGTTTATCAACAATTAAAAACAAAAACAACAAAAAAAATAGATCTTCTATTAATCGTAATCTCCATAAATATTTTAATAATATGAATCAATATCAATGAGTTTTTTATCTCTTGATCTGTTACCTCTATATTGTCGGATATAACGGATCAAAAAATAAAAAACTCATTGATTTGCATTGTCAAAATATTTATGAAAATCACGATTAATGGAAGATTTATTTCATTATTATTTCTTTAATTATTAATAAATATAATAGATAAATAATAAAATAATAATTTATAAATATAAAATAAATTTTATAATTAAATAATATTTAAAAAATTAATATATAATTAAAATTAAATAAAAATTATTTAACCATCATTAAAAAATATATTTTATTATTAAAACTATTTAATAATTCAAACGTTATTAAACCATCGAATTCTTTACCATAACTTATATAAAGTATGTATTTCAATCTCTTAATTTAAGAATAATTAATTCTTTATTTTATTATTTTATCAACTTTTTATTTGAGAAGACCTTGATCCAGTAGTTTAAACATCACTATGTTAGTTCATCGTTGTGGGTCATGATTGTAATTTCAATGATGAATTTCGCTTTTATGAGGAGGACGCTTTTGGTGTTAACTTTTTAGAGTTTACACCAAGTAAAAAAAGGCCCACAAGAGAGCACGCTCAGTCGCTCAGTTCCTTCTCCAAAGTCCAAGCCACCACCACCACCCACCCCATATCTCAGAGAGGGAGAGAGAAAAAGAAGGAGGAGGTTGTCACTTGCAAGCATAAACATGTTCAGGGACGTATCGAGCTGCAATACGTACAATTACGGTGATGCCCTCTACTGGGACGCACGCTACGTCCAAGAAGGTGGCTCCTTTGACTGGTATCAACGCTACTCTGCTCTCAGACCCTTCGTCCGTACTTACATCCCTCCTCCCAATTCCACCGTCCTCATGGTTGGTTGCGGCAATGCTGGTCCGTCCTCATTCCTCTCCTTTTCTCTTCTATTCTATTTCCCCCAATTCATTCTTAGGGCTTTTCTAATCTCCAACACTCTCATTCATTAGATTCATTTGCGACATTTGCTATCATTACTACTACGTGTTAAATTCTATATATTTTGTGTCTGTTGATAAATTATTTGATATACGTTGAGAAATTTAGATGGAGAAAACTGGTGTAATGTGTTTTGCAGTGATGTCAGAGGATATGGTCAAGGATGGTTATGAGAGCATCACTAATATTGATATCTCATCGGTTGCCATTCACATGATGAGAACAAAATATGATCACATCCCTCAGCTCAAATGTACTATCTTTATCTTATCAATCAAGCAATCAGTCGCATTATTTTCATTTTCTTAACTGAATACAAGAGCTGTGAAACTCTGTTTCTAAGTTTCCTTCATGAATAGACTTGCAGATGGATGTTAGGGATATGAGCTTCTTTCTGGATGAATCTTTTGATGGTGTCATTGATAAAGGTATCACTTGCAAACCTTGTCAAAATTAACGGAATTTTGGATTATATATATTGGGTGCATCTGTCTCAACCTTTTTTTGGGCTAAAAATAACCTTTTATATGTTGGAAAATATAAAAATGATCATAACTTCAACAAATTATGTTTCCTGTAGAGTAGCTTTTATGAAAATTAGATTGCAGTTGGTTTGCATTTTCATTTTCTGTTTTTATTTTTAGTGTGTTCTGTTTTCAAAATTTTGGGAAGGAAAAGAAGAAACAGTGAAAATAATAAAACAATGTTTTCTGTAGTTTTCACCTCTTGTTCTCTCTTTTCTTCGCAAAATTCTGAAAATAGAAAGCATTAAAAATGAAAACAGAAAATGAAAATGCAAACCAAACACATCCTTAGTTTTCAGTTTTTTCAACAGTATAAAAAATCAACTTGTAAATCACTTCTTTTTAAATATTAGAAACTAATGCACTCTTACTTTGTTATCCATCTACTAATTATACTTTTGTCTTGGTATTCCATCTGCACTTGTAATCCGTTGGTTCTTGGTCTAGGAACTCTTGATTCATTGATGGTATGGTGCTTACCCAGTTCTGCTTATAATATTCTTTATCTACATGCTTTGATCCTCACATTTGCTTTTATGTACTCTAGTGTGGTAGTGATGCTCCAATTAGTGCTGCCCAGATGCTTGCAGAAGTGTGTAGGTTGTAGACTGTAGTGAGAACAAATTTTTTCCTGATATTTGTGCTGCAGTATTTAATTTCATGGGCATGCTTCATTTTGTGATTCTCACTAGTAATGGCTATTTTGTTCTTTGCAGGGTTCTAAAACCTGGAGGGACTTATATGTTGGTAATTTTATTTACACAGACAGGACTTTGTTTTTTATTAGTGTCATGTCAATTATTCTAGGAATTTAGAGGATCTAATTAATAGCTGAATTGCCATTTCAGATAACATATGGTGATCCAACAGTAAGGATGCCTCATATAAACAGACCTGTATACAATTGGAAAATTTCATTGTACAATATCCGTAAGATTTCATCCGATTTCACCTATTATCTTTTTTCTTTACTCTTAAATATGGATAACATTAAAACCTACTAGCCTGCCACTTTCCTCTTCAAGTATGTTTGGTCTTGCTAAGTTGCTATTGCATCATGTATCTTAAAGTGTAGACTAAGAGTATCTTTTGTTTCTATCCTTATCTGGAGAATATATCAAGATGGTTGAAAATTAACTGCTTTTTTTGCAAGATAGAATATCTCAATATTTGGTAATAATGTTTCTTTCTTGACATCTCCAAAACATGGAATCCACTATCCAGCACTATTTTTCCTTCTCTTTTATCACTATTATATAATGATTATTTACTGCCTCCTGTTTTGTACTATGTGTCAGAGTCAATATTATGCTTTTGTTGCTGGTGTGTTAACTGTATAATCCATATAAGACCATTTAGTGGCTAAATGTATAGAATATGGAAGAAAAATTGATAACTGATAAGTTTTAGGCAATGTTTTACCGAAGTGATAATAGAATTTGGAAATTAGATGAAATTTTAGGGGTATTCAAGAGATATATAGTACATTTGTATATCAATTTTTTGCGCTTAAAACAATTAGGATGGTTCTTCTGTGAAATGTTCTGTCGTTGATGAATTATATATGAAGCATATTTACATAAGAATTCTTATTGCCAAATGCCTATAGACAATAGTTGTGGAGATTTGGTTTAGTGCTCTTTTTATGCACACATTTTCTATATCCCTGCAGCCAGACCAGGATTTCAAAAGCCTGAGAGTACTAGTTCATCAAGAAAATCATATTTAGATCCCATCCCTCTGACCGAAAAGGGCTTACTTCCTCCAGATTTCATTCTGGAAGACCCAGATTCTCACTATATATATGTTTGTAGAAAGAACAACAACACAGAGATGGACAATATACCACCATATCGACTAACAGCTAATATTTTATAGCCCGGAGTTTCCACTGAAGCACTGTCGAAGGTAGTATTTATCATCTTCACAAGCTTTGATGTGGATCATAGTCACTTAAATATGGTTGCTCTTGTCATTTGTACCATTTGAATTAGTTACCACCATCATTGGTGGATGTTGTAATAGTATTTTATTCTCATAAATTAGAGTAGCAGTGTTTAGCTTGTAGTGATGATTGATATAAATTAAAATATCTGAAGAAACGAGACAAAAATGACTGATATTTTTTCCCTCTGTTATTTTTTCACGTGTTGTATCTGTTGTAATTGTGACATGTAAACGCTGTTTTCTTTTCCCTAAGCTTGATTACTATTATAATTATGCTTGTACCAGAACCATTATTCTTGCCCATTTCCTTTAAAGAAGATGTTGCTAATGCATCCATTAAATGTGGCAATCCATTACCATATTTCAAACAGGGTTGGCACCCTGTTGATCAACATGGCTTAAGCTAATTCTCTTTGCTTTTGTTGAAGGTTGCTCTGATAGCAACATCAGAAACTTCCTTGCTTTATGTTTGGGTTTTGAGAGACTGAGGATTGTACCAAGGCGCCTTGGTGCTTTTGGAATGAAAGGGCAAATTTTGTTGGTGTTGCATCATCATACATGCATGGAGTAAGGCTCAAGGTGTGTTGGTTTTTCTATACTAATAACCAGATTTCATTATGGAAGGGAAGAGAAGGATTTGAAGTATTAAGTGAAGTCCCTTTTACTTTTGAACCCGTTTCCATTCATTTTATCTCCCTCAAAAACTCTAAATGTGCTAGCAGAGTAACTGGATTTGGCTCTTTAGTAACAGACACAGTAATGCTTGAAACTTGAGCACAAGAGAGAAACTCTAGTGGTAGTTCTACCGAAACAAACATCTCACACGTCTCACATCATACATCATAGGCCATAAACATTGCTTGTTCAACCATTTATTGTTATCAGCTTGGGAAAAGTCATAAACACCCTGGAAATTTTCATTACTTTGTGTTGTCAGTGACGTGGAAGTAATGAGTTAGAGGCCCTTGGACGCACCTATATCTCTTAACGAGGACATTTATTAAGGCATCAAATGGAAATTGATGAACCGGTAGCCACTTGCTTCTGTCATATTCATATAGTTGGAGTGTACCAATTCATTTCGGAACTTCTATCAAATCATATGATTGAAATTTGGTGGGAACTAGTTTTCCTTTTTTTTTTTCTTTTCCTCTCTTCATTACTTAAGTGAAGAGTTTATTTATTTGTTGAATTAGTGTATTTAAAGCAGGCACTTGGAAAAGGTTAGTCACTGTTGGAAAAGTATAATGGGGAACCCCATTTACCCCTTTCCAAAGATGGAAGAAATTTCAACCCATCAATAAGCTCACTTCCAAGTTTCATCATTGGCCATTTGACTTTTGAAGTCCTTGCCGTCCTTGTTATTACTATAACTGGATCAAGAGAGATTTTATTCTTTTTCACAGAAGAAAACATTTTACTTATCCTCCATAGTCTATATAAAGTTTGTCTTGATGTTAGGTCTTTGAAAAATCAAACATAAGTAAATTGGTTCCTTAAATATTCAATGTCTTGATTTTGTCCTGGAAAATATTAATGCAAGTCAAGTTGGTTCTTTTGTTAATTCTTTTTCTGATATGTCATTGATTATTGCTGATGTGTGAAGTAAAATCTGTCACATGTCAATTTTTTAAATACGTTACATGACATTAGTAGAAAGTTAACAAAAAGATCAACTTAAATTAAAGTGACATTTTTTAAAAGCAAAATTGGAGTATTAAATCTTTGAGAAACCAAATTAATTCATTAGTAACCTTTTAAGAACTAATTTAAACATGAACTGGTACAAATGTCTGTTGAAGACATAAATATATGGACCAAAAGGATGAGTATTAAATTGAAAAAAAACAATGGATGGGCCATTATGCAGAATGTTTAAAGCAAAATTATGGAAGGGGCCCACTATCATATTCGAGCCCCTTGTTTCTCACGGTTAAGTGCTATCTGAGTTCTGACACAAACTTGAACCCTCCTTGTCTCAGCTAGTCAGCTAGACAAAGTCACTAGTCTTCCTGGTTCCTCAAAATACACACATCACATCAACATGCAAAAAGGTTTTTGACATTAATTAGGTAGTGTTAAGAGAGAAAATAGAAATTGAAAAACAGAAATTAAAAAATAAAGATTGAATTAAGTTTTTATATTATGTTTGATATAAAGTGTATAGACTTGAGATATATTTCAGTATTTTGTTTGATTTAAGATAAAAATAAAAATTTAAATAAATAAAATTATTAAAATATTCTCGTTAAATAAAAAAATTAAAAGAAAATTCTATTCAGCTCTAACCACCTCTCTCTCTCTCCGGCAATATCCAGCGACGGCCGTTGTGTTCGAGTTACGGCGGTGTCGTGTTCGCCGAAGGTCTTCGTCATATGTTTGAGTTCCAGCCCGGCGACGACATCGTACCTGTCGAGTGTCGTCGTGTTCGAGTTCCAATACCGTGCTGTGCCGTGCCACTTCTTTTCGGGTTGTTTCGTCGTATTCGGGTCTGCCATGCCGCTTCTGTTTCCTACTGTGTTCGCCATGCTGCTTTTATTCTTCTCGTTTCTATTCTGATTTTAAAATTCTCGTGTTATGATTATTGTATCTAATTTTGATATATGTTTATGAGATTCTTGTGGTTTTTGGTATTATTGTTGTTGGTGCTGGTGGAATTTGGTATGTTGTTATGGGATTGGTCTTGTTGTGGTTGAATCTGAATTTTGTAGCACTGTTGTCGTTGCTGGCAGAGTATGGTGATGGAGTGAGAGGTGGGGTGGGATTGGAGGTGAAGGATAGATTTGGAATATAAAATTTTGAACGAGGGTATTTTAGGAATAAAATGTTATTAAAATTTTAGTTTTCGTCTTCAGAAATTTTAGTTTCCTGTGTTTTTATCTTTTGAAAATACTGAAGAGATTGAAATTTTATGTCACAAAAATAAAATTTTAGTTTCAGTCGTCTCCGACTACCAAATACAATACTAAGTCAGTAAATTTCAATCTCAAAAATGCTAGTATGCTATGTAAATACAAAATATCATTAATAATATATATTATTTTTTATATCTTTTTATAAAATAATTTGCTACTAAAATAGTAAAATTATATCAGTAGAATAATTAAAATTTTTACAATAATATATATAATCAAATTTTGTTGAAAAACACTGAAAAATTACCAAATAGATTCACATTCATTAAATGAATTATCCTTAAAGAGTATATTTATGTGATGTATATAGGGATAAATTATTATTTTGTATATTTGAGAGTGTAAATAAACTTAGTCCATGATCCCATTTTGAGAGTGCTAAAATAAAATATTTGATGTCTCACTAGATAGTCACTACTTCAGTGTGAGGTTTTTCTCACACCTTGTCCAATGTCCATCCAAGGCTCCTTGACGTGTAACTATCTAAATGAAATAATCATCGTATGTTCCTTTTAGGGTTCTACAATAAGGAACAAAAGATATTGTTCCATGAGAACCCAAATAGCCCAAGTGCCAAAACCATCCAAGACAACACACCCTCTATCTACACCAGCTATTTTTGTTAGAGATAATTTAATTTAGTGTAAAGTATTAAATAGATACTCTATATTTGGGCGTAATTTTATTTTGGTCTTTAAAATTTAAAGTGTCTTATTTAAATCCAAAAAAGTTTTATTTAACTTCAATATAGTCTTACCGTAAGGTTAAAGTTAAATAATTAACAGAATATTCTACACGACAGCAATACAAGAACAAGATTAATAATCTGAAGAACAAGTACAAGCTCCAAAGTTATAAAATCAACCATGAATATATCAATAAATTTATTTATCATTCTCCTTAGTTCTATAGAAAATATTTCATTTAAATTATAAAAAAATAATAAATAAATATATTGATACATCCACAGTTGATTTTGTGCCTCTGGAGCTTGTACTTGTTCTCCAAATTATCGACCTTATCCTTGTACTACTATCATGTAGGACATTCCGTTAATTATTTAACTTTGACATCACGGTGGGACTACATTAAAACTAAATAATTTTTTTTTAAATTCAAATAAGACATTTTAAACTTCAAGGCTCAAAACATAATTATGCCCAAACACAGAAGACCAATTTAATACTTTACCTTTTAATTTAATTTTAAATTATATTTATAATTGATCATCGTTTATATAAAATGATACTTTAAGATTACTTATTTACATATATATATAAAATGACGAATTCAAAAATTTTAAATCATGATAACACATAAAAATTGTATAAACATATTAAAATATATAAAAATAAATAATATAAAAATATTAAATATTAAATAATTTTTTATTTACTAATTATCAATATTGATATATTAATAAATAATAACATAGTTATTAATTTAAATTTTTATAAATAAAACATATAATAATAAAAAATAAAATAAAATAAATTAAGTAAAAAAACCTCAAGGATATAAATTTCAACTAAATAAATTTATTTTATAATGCTACAGTAAAGCTTTGTTTTTATTAAATTAATTTAATATATATTTTATTTTATACTTTTATATATAAATTAGAGTTTAATTTTAATGTATTGACGGTGTAAAATATTTTATACGGTTATTCAATTATATTTATTTTTTTGATGATCATTAACACGATCAATGTAAAAGGTATATCAATATAAAAAGTAATTATTTTTTATAACATGGCATTAGTAATTGCGCACACGTGCAAATTTATTTTACACTGATACACAACTAGAAAATTGTTTATTAAAGATGAATTTACAAATAAATTTGGTCTCTTTTACCGGCGAATTTTTGGTTACCGCTGAAATTATCAACGGATTTTGTCCCTCTGTAAAAGTCTCGTTGAAAATTACTTATCGATGAATTTTTTTCCGTCAATAATTTACCAACAGATTTTTCCCATTACCGACAGAATTTTTCTCGGTAATGGTCCCCTCCGTTCCCTAAAAAACCGTCAAATTTTCTGTCGCTAAATTACCGACAATTTTTTTCCGTTACCGACATATTTTTCCTCGATAATCATCACTTCAATTTCGCTTAAACTGTCCAATTTTTTGACAGATTTTTCGACGGTAACTAGCGTCAGATTTCCTGACAGTTTTTTCGTTAGTAATTGGAACCCGAAAAAAAAAATTCCAACTCTGAATACAGACGAAAAATTTGTCTGTAAATATGTCAATAAAGTAAAACAACATTTTTTTTTAGATTTTTTCATTGCAAAATAAACCTAATTTTATACAACATAAATATAAATGTAAACAATTTTGTTCTCATACTTGTAAATTAAAAGACCTATGCTGCAAGCAACTCCTATTCAATTCCTAACTCATTTGAACAATTTTCACTACTCTAATAATTAACTTGTAACAGAGAATTCATTAGATGAAGTTGGTGAAGGAGGTCTGGTGTTAATTCCACTTATCTCATCTGCAAAATTCACTTCACTTGCTCTTTCTGCTGCTAATTCTTTTTCTTCATCATCACTATTTTTCTCACAAAAAAATTTTGTCTTCTTGTTTCTCCTCTTATCCTTCTTCAGATATATTTTATAGCCAACCCATAATGACATTATCTGTTTCAAAAATCACATGTTATAAAATATCATATAATGATTTAATAAAATATATACCAAAATCATTATTCAGATAAGATAATGTGACACAAAAGTATTAAGAGAAAAAGGAAGAAAAGATTTGATTATTATTCATATATGGCAACATGATCTTTTATTTTGCATTTAGATTCTATCTTTTAAATAAGGGTTAAGTTCGATTTTGGTCCCTAACGTAGGGGTGAAAAATTTGTTTCGTCTTTAATTTTTTTTTGCTACAAAATAGTCTCCAAAATTTCAGTTTGTTTTAAAATCGTCCTTTTTACCAATTTTATTTTTTTTATTACCAAATTATTCCTCATTAAAAAATTATAAAATAAAATAAATATAAAATAAATAAAAAAGAAAGAAAGAAAGGGTTACAGAGAGAATGGGGGGAGAGAAAGAAGGGAGGTGGGGGCGCGAGAAACAGGGAGGGGGGAGGGGGAGGGGGAGGGAAGGGAAGAAGGGGGAAGGGAAGCCGCCGTCCCGCCGTCCCGCCATCGTGTCCAGATCAACCGTGACCCTCTCCCCTCCTTCTCTTCTTCCCTGTCTCGGATCTCCTCGAATCAAAGCTCACCGCCGGTGAGCCTCTCCTGCTTCACCACCACGCAGCAACGTGGAGCCTCCCCTGCTTCACCACCACGCAGCAATGTGGAGAAAAAGGGTTACATAGGAGAAGGAATCAGGGGCGGGGGAAGAGGAAAGAGGAAAGGAGAAGGGGAAGGGATCACGAGGGGAAAGGGGGAAGGGGGAAGGGAGAAGGGGGGAGAGGAGGGAGCCGCCGTCGTACTGGGTTCGTCGCTGCCGTTGAGCCATCGTCGCTAACCCCGAAGGGAGAGAGGGATGTGCGAGCTGAAGGATTTGCGTCCTCCACTGCCGCAGCTGCCGCCACTGCCGCTGATCCTCCTCCTCCTCTTCTTCTTCTTCTTCTTCTTCTTCTCTTTCTTCTTCTTCTTCTTCCTTTCTTTGTGAACTGAATTTTTTATTTGTCTTACATAATCTAAATTTGTTGTGGAATTTGTTGTGAAATATATTCTGATTTGGAATATCTGATTTTTGTTGTGGAATTTTTTTGCTCGTGGAATATTGAGTTTGTCTATTGATGATATGGATTTTGGATATGTTGATGTTGCTGCAATGTCATGCTATGTTGATTAGGTGAATTTCTGTTTCTGATTTGGCTTGAATTTGGAATTTTGATGATGCTGAGGATGTTCTTCTGCGTTTGTGTATCTGCTTCTGGGTGTTCTTCTGCGTTTGAGGAAGAAGATGGGTGTTGAGGAAGAAGATGTGAGGGAGGGGTATTTTCGTCCGACGGACGATTTTAAAACAAACTAAAACTTTGGGGACCATTTTGTAGCAAAAAAAAGTTGAAAACAACAAATTTTTGACCCATACGTTAGGGACAAAAATCGAACTTAACCCTTTAAATAATGAACACAAAAGTTTTGTATCTTATTCCTATCTAAACAACTAAATGAATTGTTATTATGTCTACTATTTCTACGTTTCTGATATTGTAGTAGTCATGATTATATAAATTGTGATCATTATTCTGAGATAAAGAAAAGAATTACCTAAGAGGAATTGAAAGTTGTGATGGGGACAAAAACACGAAACTCAAACATAACCTACTTAGTTTTAAGAAACCCAGTGCGGTTCTTCTTCTTCCAAAAACAAACTTAGTCTTGAACCCAATGACTTTGTTGTTGTTATTGTTTTCAAACACACACTCTTTCAGATGAAAGTAAAAGTACTTTGTCTCCAGAAACACCTTTTCACTTGAAAAACAAATATAATGGAATCTTAATTATATGATTTTCAATAATTAAATCATTATATCCCCAGCATGCGTCTCGGTAACAATGGAATCTTTAATACTTACGCTAGTGACTCATGCAAATCTGATTTCACTTCCTCTATATATGCACTATAAAAATTATTCTATTTTACACCTTTTATATATAATAAGCTCTTCAACAATAATTAATTACAGATGGATTTTTTGTTTGTAATAAATTTAAAGTTAAAATCTCAATTTTATAGATAGAATTACCGATAAATTTATAATTTGTTAGTAATATTTTGAAAAAAATTTTAACTTTTTTACCGACAAAAAATTTGTTAGAAATTTGTCGATATTTTCGACAGTAAAATTTTGTCTGAAAATTTTATCCGTAATATATTATTTTTTAGTAGTGATAATGTATCAAAATTTAATTCTAAAAATAATAATAAAATTTTTTAAAATTTTTAATATATTTAATACATTGAAAATGTAAAATATATATTTTTTAAATTTTTTGTTAAACCTTTCTTTTTATGGTGTTTTTAAAATGTATCCTTATGACATATATAGGTTAGCAAAATTCTTAAGATATTTTAACACAATATTTAATAGATAAGTTTTTTATGTGGAGAGAAATATAATTTTTTAATAGAGACACATATATATTTATCATATATTTTCGTACATTTTTTTAAAATGTTAATGGGAGCACTTGCCCCCATAATTTATATAGTACATCCGTCCCTATATATATAAGTCAAGTATCAAAATTAATTATTAATATAAAATATATGTTAAAATATAAAATACATATTAAAATAAATGAGTTAAACAATACATTTATTTATACCTAAATATATAATAATTAATTTTGATAGTTGATTTTAATGTACAAATATATATACTAAAAGAGGAGTTCAAAAAGAGTTCGATAAATGGTGCAAACCATGACAAGCAGCGCTCATTGTCAAAGTTTTGGACAAAATAGTGGACTTGGGATACATGGAGCAAAGACTCAAAAGAGATTAGGTGAAAAAAGATAATGTTAATGTTATTGATATAGATCATGACTATTTCTTAGTTGATTTTTTGTGTGGAAGAAGCTAAAGGTTAAACTGGTAGAATTTAATGCATTTGAGATACAGAAAAATGAAAGGTAGATATTCTTCTTCATAATACTTAGGGGTTAAGTACTGTTTTCGTCCCTAAGGTCTGGGGTGAAAATCAGATTCGTCTCCGACCTTTTTTGTTATTAAAATCATCATCAACGTTATAAAACGTTATAAAATCGTCCTTTACTACTTCAATTTTATTATCTTGACCAAATTACCCTTTATAATTAATAAAAATAATATTAAAAACAAAAACAAAAACAAAAAACCCTCCCCCCACTCCGTCCCCATCCCCGTCCCTGTTGTTTCTTCCCTTCCCATCCCCTTCCTTCTGCTCTTTTCGGACTCCCTCCTCCTCCCCCTCCCCCACACAAAAAACTCCAATTCTTCTTCTCTCCTTCAGCAACAGCAACAACTAAATCTAGCAACAACAATTCTTCTTCTCTTCTTCACCAGCAACAACAAATCCAGCAAATTCAACAATAACAAATTCAGCAGTAACAACCACAAAATAAATCACTAAAAAATTTAAATTTGACAACAGTTCAACAATCATCAATTGCACTTCAAATCTAAAATCAGCAACCACAGAAATTAAAAAGAATTAAAAAAATGATGTTTATGTTCTTAAATCTTAGCATGTCGAACACCGAAGCCGAGCACCGCAAAGAGGAGGAGGCTCCCGCCGGCGAGGACGAGGACACCGGAGCTCAGGTAGCTCTAATCGTCAAATTCGAAGAGGTCACCGTCTCCACTGGCGAAGAAAACGAACATGCTATTCTCGATCTTAAATCCAAGCTATATCGATTCAATAAGGACGGGAATCAATGGAAGGAGCAAGGTGCTGGAACAGTGAAGTTCCTGAAGCACAAGGAAACTGGAAAGGTTTGCCTTCTCACGAGGCAATCTAAGACGCTCAAGATCTGCGCCAATCATTTGATTCTACCTTCGATGAGTGTGCAGGAGCACTTCGGGAACGAAAAATCATGTGTTTGGCATGCTAGAGACTTCGCCGATGGTGAATTGAAAGATGAGCTTTTCTGCATTCGGTGCATTTTGCTGTCGACGGAGACGACGATGTGGGACTGGGCGGCGAAGTTGTGGACCTCGTCGGGGAGAAGAAGGTAGAGAAGGAGGCAGGAGCTGAGATGGTACGGTGGCGGAAAGAGAGAGAAGAAGAATTGGGGTTGTGGTTGGGATGGGGGGTTCCGAAGAAAGAGGTAGGAGGAAGGATAAGAAGAAGGGGATGAGAGGGATGAGAGGGAAGAAACTGAAGAGATGCAGGGTTTGGGTTCGGGAGGGGGGGAGGGGGTTGTTTTGTTTTTTTTAATATTATTTTTATTAATTATAAAGGGTAATTTAGTCAAAATAATAAAATTGAAATAGTAAAGGATGATTTTATAACGTTTTGTAACGTTGAGGATGATTTTAATAACAAAAAAAGGTCAGGGACAAATTTGATTGTCGCCCCAGACCTTAGGGATGAAAACAGTACTTAACCCTAATACTTAGTGTGTGCATATGAGGGTTGAGGGGAGTGAGTCTAGGCCATGGCTCCTCACTGTCATTTATGGAAAGCCTTACAAAATTGCCAGACAAAATCTTTGGGGTACTATTAGAGAAATAAAAAATGGTATCAACCTTTTCTAGTGTTTATTTGGAGATTTTAATATTTTTTTACATGATTTTAAAAGGAAAGGTCGTGCTGGTTCTTAAAACAGAGGCGCTTGTTTTAAATTTCAATCTTGTATTGCTAACTGTGATCTTATTGATTTGGGGTACAGTGGATGGGGGTTTACTTGAAAGAAAGGAAATTTGGTTGAACATTTAGATAGGGGGCTCAGCAATCTTGAGTGGCAGGTTGCTTTTTCGAAAGCTAAGATCAAGTACCTCCTCGTCCTCAAATATGATCATGCTCCCTTTTGCCTTCAACTTTCTCCCTCAATCCCTCCCAACTTGAGGAGTAGACATTTTCAGTTTAATGCAGCATGGCTCAGTCATCCTGATCTTGATAATTTGGTAAGTAGTAGCTAGAAACTGTTAGATTGTTGGAATGATTGTATTGATGATTTTCAAAAATCGCTTAAAGTGTGGAACTCCAACGTTTTTGGAAACATTAATAAAAAAAAGTCCAAAATCCTCAGAAGATTGCAAGGTATTGCTAATCGCCTCAATAGAGGAAACAACAACTTTTTATATGAACTTCAAGATAGTTTGTGGCGTGAATATGAGGATATTTTAGCTCAAGAAGAGTTATTGTGCTTCCAGAAATCTAGATGTAAATGGATAGAATTCGGACACCGTAATATAAAATTCTTTCATGGGACTACAATGGCTAGAAGAAAGAGAAATAGGATTGATGCTCTTCAAGATGATAATGGAGTGTGGGTTAATGATGATTCTGCTCTTGAGAATAAGACTACTACCTTTTATACCACTTTATACATGGATGATCTTTCTGATATCCCTTAAGTTTTGAGGCGGGCCTTCCCTACCTTAAGTAATGAGGATTTAAATTTGATTGGTAGCATTGTGTCAGAATGAGAGATAAAAGATTCCATTTTTAGTATGAAGAGTATCAAGGGTCCAGGAAGAGATGGTATACAGGCGGTCTTTTATCAGAATAAATATGACAGACTTTGGATGGATCTTTGTAGGTTTGTCACGGGTGTCTTCAATAACCCTCATGAGCTGGGTGGTATTAATGAGACGCTCATCACACTGATTCCAAAAGTTGAACCCATCACCAGTTTAAAGCAAATGAGGCATATAAGCTAAGCTTCTGTAATATTTCTTACAAATTTGTGACAAAGATTCTTGCAAGGAGTCTTAGAAAGGTTATGGAAAAGTTGGTTAAGGCGATACAAAGTAGTTTTGTTCCGGGAAGGCATAGCACTGATAGCATTATTATCACACAAGAGGTTATTCATTCTATAAGAAACTTGAAAGGAAAGAAAAGGATGGATGGCAATCAAAATTGACCTCGAAAAAGCTTATGATAGGCTAAAGTGGAGTTTTATCCAAGACACTCTTTGTGATATTGGGTTACCAACTCACATTATTAACTTAATATATTCCTGCATTTCTTCCGCTAGAATGAGAGTGCTTTGGAATGGTGAAGAGTTCGGTGAATTCAAGCCTTCAAGGAGTATTCGTTAAGGGGATTCATTGTCTCCGTATTTATTCATTTTGTGCATGGAAAGGTTGATTCACCTCATCACTGAAGCGGTTAATCTTGGTTATTGAAAACCTATTCACCTTAATAGAGGTGGGCCTAAGATGCCTTCTGTATTAGCTCTGGTCAGAAAGTTAATCAAGAAAAGACTCATCTCATCTTTTCAAGTAATGTAGGCCATCGAGTTAGAGAAGACTCATATCGTCTTTTGTTGCATTTCAGAGTGACTAATTAGACTTACCAAGAAATTTTAAGCAAGTTGAATGTGATACTCAGTAATTGGAAGGAGACCTCTTTCTCCCTTGTTGAAAGGATTACTCTAGTAAGATTTGTTATTTCCTATCTATTTTACCTAGTTATGCTATGCAAATTGCTTTTATTTCGGGTATTTACTTGTAATGAGATTAATGCTAAATGCAGGAATTTTTATGGGGAGACTTGGATCAATAGAAAAAAATCCATCTCATTAGTTGAAAAAAAATTAATAAACCCAAAAGCAGAGGTGGGTTGGGAGTTAGACATGACAAAGACCTGAATCATGCTTTTATGATGAAGGTTGGTTGGGTTTGATGGAGAAAAAAGATTATCTTAAAGCTTTAGTCTTGCATTCCAAATACAAATGTGGTGATGATGTGCTACCCAATATAAGGAAGAAAAGCAACGATTCTAATCTTTGGAAGGGAGTCAATGCTGCTTGGAATGATGTTCAAAAAAACAGTATATGGCGTATAAAAAATGGGAATCAGATCAAGTTTTGGGAGCATCAATGGGTACCAAATATCGGGAGACTGGATTAGCATAACTTGCAGGTAACTAATCTTAGTGATTCGAATACATCTTTAAATGATTTTCTCTCTGTTTCAGGCATCTGGAACGAAAAGAAGCTTCGAGAATCTCTACCGAATGAGGTGGACAGAAGAATCATGGCCTTGGCTCCACCATCTCCATGGAAGAACAATGAAGATAGTAGTGTTGCTTGGGCTCGAACTACTGATAGTTCCTTCACTGTTAAGACCGCATACCAATCCATCCTTGATGATCATAAGCCTCCTGACAAGATTTTCAAACTCATTTGGAATTGGCATGGACCGGTATGCATTCGTTCTTTCTTGTAGCTCATGGCTAATGAAGCTGTTCTTACCAATGTCAACTGTGTCCGAAGACATATGACAGATAATCCGAGATGCATTCATGAAGAAGAGATTGTTCTCCACATGGCTCGAGATTGTCCCTTTGCTAAGCAGACCCGGAAGTTAGTTTTTCAACAAGAGATCCCACAAGATTTCTTCTTTACAAATTTTAAGAAGTGGCTTAATGCAAACTTGTGCTACAAAAAATGATTGGGTTATGTGTTTTAACACAATTTAATAGATAATTTTTTTAATATGGAGACAAATATAATTTTTTAATGGAGGCACACATATATTTATACATATATTTTTGTACATTTTTTCAAAATATTAATGGGAGTACTTGTCCCCATAACTTATATATATATATATATATATATATATATATATATATATATATATATATATATATATATATAGAGAGAGAGAGAGAGAGTTAATGGGAGTACTTGTCCCCATAACTTATATAGTACATCCGTCCCTCTATATATATATATAAAATTAACCATTAATATAAAATATATGTTAAAATATAAAATACATATTAAAAATGAGTTAAACAATATATTTATTTATACTTAAATATATAATGACTGATTTTAATAGTTGATATATATATATATATATATATATATATATATATAGACACACACACACACACTAAAAGAGGAGTTCAAAAAGAGTTCGATGAATGGTGAAACCATGACAATCAGCGCTCATTGTCAAAGTTTTAAACAAAATAGTGGGCTTGGGATATATGGAGCAAAGACTCAAAAGAGATTGGGTGAGAAAAGATTATATTAATGTTATTGATATGGATCATGACTATTTCTTGGTTCATTTTTTTGTGGAAGAAGCTAAAGGTTAAACTGGTTGAATTTGGTGCCTTTGAGATACAGGAAAATGGAAGGTAGATATTCTTCATCATAATACTCAGTGTGTGCATATGAGGGTTGAGGGGAGTGAGTCTAGGCCATGGCTCCTCACTGCCGTTTATGGAAAGCCTTAGAAAATTGCCAGAAGCATAGCTGTCAGAACCAAATCGGTGATTGAACTGATTAGATTACTGGGTCATTAGTTCAACCGGTGGATCACTGGTTCAACCGGTTATTCCAGTCCCACATAAGTAAAATATATAAAATAACCAAAATATCATCAACATGAATAATATACAACAACTAGGACTAAATGACTAATCTACAGGAATAATATACAACAACAATCTACTAATATAATCAACAATATAATCAACAAAAATCAAACACTTTAACAAAAAATTGATATTGCAACAACAATCTACTAATATTACACTATAATCAACAATTTACACCAACAACATAAAACAAAAAACTGAACAATCTAACAGAAATCAAACAGAAATCAACATAGATAATCAACATCATCAATCAATTAATTCTAACTAAAGTACTAACTCATTGAAATTTTGAAATACTGATTAACTTTAAAAAAATGAAAATACATACCTTATGGCTGATGCACCGCCGGCAGAGAAGAGGGAGACCGGAGAAGAAGCACGATGCCGACGACGACGACAGGGACGACTAGACGACTGGACTGGCAAAAGGAGGACGAGACACACAACGGAACAGGACAGGAGACGACAAGCAGTAGCAGTAGTAGGAGGCGACGGACACACAAGAGCCGCCGATGTCGCACCGTTCCATGGAGGTGGCACTGGTTGTGCTCAGGTGGTGCGAGAGGAGACTGCGATCATGGTGAGGGGCGCTGGCTAAACGGATCTCTCTCAATCTCAGGTCTCTCTCATGAACTTGGGGAAAGGGAATGGGTTTGGGAAAGAGAATGGGAGGCTTCGAGCTAGGGTTTCTTTCATTTTAGTTTAGTTTTTTTTATTGATCGAAACGACGCTGTTTCACTTGAAGAAAAAAAAATTAGAATTCGAACCGGTCCGGGTTTTTTCAAACTTGGCAGTTCGCTGGTTTTTGTCAAACCTGGTTGGTTCAAACTAGGTCTTGCTGGTTCTCTTTCTTGTCCGGTCAGCAAGCTCACCCAGACCGGCTTTGTTATCGGTTCATCGGATTTTCGGTTCCACCGGGCGGGTTGGTCCGATTTTGATAATACTGGCTAGAAGAGATCTTTGGCGTACTATTAGAGAAATAAAAAATGGTATCAACCTTTCCTGGTGTTTAATTGGAGATTTTAATGTTTTTCTACATGATTTTGAAAGGAAAGGTGGTGCTGGTTCTCAGAACAGAGGCATTTGTTTTAAATTTCAATCTTGCATTGCTAACTGTGGTCTTATTGATTTGGAGTATAGTGGATGGACATTTACTTAAAAGAGAGGCAGTTTGGTTGAACATTTAGATAAGAGGCTCAGCAAACTTCAGTGGCAAGTTGCTTTTTCAGAAGATAAGATCAAGTACCTTCCCATCCTCAAATCTGATCATGCTCCCCTTTGCCTTTAACTTTCTCCCTCAATCCCTCCCAACTAGGGGAGAAGACCGTTTCAGTTTGCTAATCGCCTTAATAGAGGAAACAACAGCTTCTTATGTGAACTTCAAGATAGTTTGTGGCGTGAATATGAGGATATTTTAGCTCAAGAAGAGTTATTGTGGTTCCAGAAATCTAGATGTAAATGGATAAAATTTGAATATCGTAATATAAAATTGTTTCACGGGACTACGATGGCTAGAAGAAAGAGAAATAGGATTGATGCTCTTCAAGACGATAATGGAATGTGGGTTAATGATGGTTCTGTATGGCCATTACCTTTTATACCACTTTATACATGGATGATCTTTTGGATATCCCTTTTGAGGCGGGCCTTTCCTACCTTAAGTAATGAGAATTTAAATTTTATTGGTAGCAGTGTGTTGGAATGGGAGATAAAAAATTCTATTTTCAGTATAGGGAGCTTCAAGGCTCTAGAAAGAGATGGTATATAGGCGGTCTTTTATCAGAATAAATATGACAGAGTTTGGATAGATCTTTGCAGGTTTGTCACGGGTGTCTTCAATAACCCTCATGAGCTGGGTGGTATTAATGAGATGCTCATCACGTTGATTCTAAAAGTTGAACCCATCACTAGTATAAAGCAAATGAGGCCTATAAGCTAAGCCTCTGTAATGTTTCTTACAAAGTTGTGACAAAAATTCTTACAAGGTGTCTTAGAAAGGTTATGGAAAAGTTGGTCAAGCCGACACAAAATAGTTTTTTTCAGGAAGGCATAGCAGTGATAGCATTATTATCACACAGGAGGTTATTCATTCTATAAAAAACTTGAAAGGAAAAAATGGGTGGATGGCGATCAAAATTGACCTCGAGAAAGCTTATGATAGGCTAAAGTGGAATTTTATCCTTAGTAATTAAGCCCTGAAACGCCTCAGGAATTGAGCGCTTCATGATCATAATGCTCATTCGATTTGATCTGTCTCACTTCTCTATTTTAACCTCATTGAGATTTTCCGAAGTAGAAGTGGGTTTCTCCTCTCAAAGTGCTATATCCAGATCCATACAACCGAGGACAATTTCCACGATATCCTTCCAAACCTTAAAGTTTGAACCATTCAGCATAGGAATACTGCTAATTTGTGCAGAAACATTAGTAGCTAAAGCCATAGTTTCTGGATTAGAACAAAAGAAACATGTAGTAAACATTAGTTAAATAATGGAAAAAAAAGGTCCATATTGAGATATCTAGAACAACATTACTTTTTAACTTTGGATAGAAAAATTAACTGTAAGTGATACTCTCATTGCAGTAATCAAATATTGTCAAAATTTCTGTCACACATTAAGCCTTTCTTTGGACCGACTTAATGCGCACATGGAAACTTAAACTTCGCAACCTATTTATTATCGCATATATTTTCTATTAATTGGCCAAACAATAACCTTCCTTTAAGTCGATTATTGATCGCATAATTAATAGAAAATAAACAAAAGTGTATAATTCTTATTATTTGGCCAAACAATAAATTTCTTTTGGGCCGATTACTGTTTGCATAAATAATAAACATTATTTTCTATTACTCAAATATTATTAATGTGTAAACATAACTTGGCCAAATATAAATCTTTCTCCGGACAAATTAATATTTGCATAAATAACATATACATAATAATCTTTATATCCAAAAAGATAATCAATTAACTTTACATCAAAATTAATGGTATACATACAATTAAAACGAAACAATTATAATTCAATAATACTCTATTGATTTAACAAAAGGTAAAAACCGTATATAAATCATCAATTAATGAGCATCATTTTATATAAAAAAATAACTAAAACATGCTCTATATATATATATATATATATATATATATATATATATATATATGTAAATGGCCATGTCATATATATAAAAGCACTACAATTCAAACGACATCTACCGCGTCAAAAGGAGAATTATATATTATATATGTGCAACAATAATTGACAGAACCGTAAAAGAATATTGTGTTCACCTACAGTATATGTAATTTTGCGGTGCGATAATATTAATGTAAGCTACGCAATATTAACATATTCCAAATAAAAGAATAATAAAATTAAATATTTTGATGATCAAATTATAGATATTTTTAATATTATTTGTTAGAATAAATTATTTTATTAATTCAGATCACTTATATTGAATCACCAAAAATATATCACAATGCGAAAGCGTACTTTTATTCATAGAAATCAGAAATTGATGAAAGAATTGTCTCAGTTTTGTAACTCTTTCGATCTTCCTCAACCAAAGTCTTCTGTATCCCTAAGAGGACTGAATTGTGACTCTTCTGACGGAAAAAGAGCTACAAAGGCGACTTTAGTATATTGGAAACCGAATCTCTGAAGACACTATTTATATTTGAATATGGCACTATTAAAGTATTAAACCCTAAAACTCAAATAAAATAGTAACTAAAGTCTAAAAGATAATATATCTAAAATTCAAAAAGATAATTATCTAAGGAACAAAAGATAATATATAATTTTATTCTCATTTAATTCCAAATCAAAAATAATCATAACTTATTCAATTTAGCACTTATAACAATAAATGAGATCATCATTATATAAATTATTTAATTTAAAATAACATAATTTGTGATCATAATTAATATATGTATTGCCCACAAACAAATTAAGAAATTAAAATAATATCCTAACATCTTACTTTCCCTCTTTTCATAACAGATCGCAGACAACGTGAATGCCAATATTTGCTATAATAATCAGTCTTTTCACATTCAAACAATTCTAACTCATGTAATACTTCAGTATCTATAGATGATGTGATAACATCTATTTTTTCTTTATTTTTCTAGCATAGAAAAATAATTTCTCCCAAATTTTTTATTAAAATTATTTATCTTAATTATTAAATTTTTACCTTATTTAAACATCGTAACTCAAAGTCAAAGTTACTTTAGAAAAGTCAGATATTTATATTTAATTGGCAATTTGCTTATATTCACTATAGCCATGGTAACATAATAGGTACCTAAGAACGCAGCTAATGTGTATCCTCAAAATAACGTAGCTCAGAGAAAGAATAAATTAATATGGCTTGTCAATTTGGCCAGATTTCATTTGATTTTGTTTCATTTTTCAACCCTCTCTAGTTTCCTATATTGGTAATCGGTTTATACTTCATCAATTATTATAGAGCTCAACTTCTTTCTATATATTCTCTTTCATACGCACTAAGCTTGAAAATGGAAAAGAAATAATATCACATAGCCATCTAAAACGCCTTTACTAATTGGGATTTGTTAATAAATGGTTTTCTAATATAGCACTAAATATTTTCGACACTACGACTGAAAATTAGTCGAAATAAGTTGAGTTAGACCAAGCTCAAGTTCAACTCACGAAAATTGAACTTAGCTCACGATTTAATTGTTGAACAAATTTTTTAAATTCAAGTTCGACTCAATAAAAACTCACAAGCTTGTTTGAACTCACGAGTTGGCTCAAATAACAGGAACGTAATCTATAATTTTATATCAATAAATTATAATTTATATATATTAAAAAAGAACAATTTTATATGTTGTTTATCTATCAATTATAAATATTTATGTCCTTGATAAACCACAATTTTATGATTTATTTTGTATTAAAATGAGTAAATTTTATCAACTTATCCTACATTTATATATTCATTGAAATAACATAATTTTGTGAATTCCTCCTAAATTGTGATTAAGATTAAAAATATGATTTTTTAGGGTTTTAAATTGCTAAATTTAATTCACTTTAATTTCATTCAATGCCACAATGTGTTTGTTGAGTGATTTCAGTCTTACAAAACAAGGATGGATTGAAGAAATGAGGAAAAATCATATAAAAGTGGAGAAATTTATGAAGAAATGAAGTTTAGAGCACCTCAAGTTTGTGCGTACACATGAATTTCATGTTGCGCGTATGCGTACGCATGTTATGAGAATTCGCAAATTTGTGCGTACGCATAACTACTAGCACGTGATTTCACTTAAGTAAACATGTGGGTTGCGATTTTAGACCTTTTCAAGCTCAATCCAACTCATTTCTAAAGTATTTCAAGCCAAACTTAAGGACGATCAAAGGGAACAATAAAGATAGTTTTAGTTTATGTTTAAAATAGATTTTTAAAGAGAAAAACTCTCTTTTCTCTCTAAAATTTAAAATTTTTTAATTTAATTTTTTTAATTTAAATTTAAATTTTGTTTTAGTTTAATTATATATATATATTTGTTCTATTGGCCAAATTTTTTACATTCGTCCCTGTAAATAAAGGATTCTATTTTTTTTTTTCAAATTTGAAGGAATGCGGTCTTGTTCAAATCAGAACTTATTTAGTGTACCCGGATATTCAAACTAGTGGATAGATATGTAAGAAGCACTTGTCAGTAGGGTTGCACACGAATCAGATCAGATTGGATATAGCTTATAATTCTATTTGATTTGCATTATATTTATCGGATTGGATCAGATATGATATCCGCATTTTTTCAAGTTAGATCAGATCGGATCGGATATCAGGTATATCCACATAATTCAAAAAAATTGTTTTAAGACCCTTTTTTGTTCTAGAAAATCTATTTTTTTTACGTGTTTAAGCCTATTTATTCTTAAAATATTATCAATAAAAGTTCTTTTGAATAACAAAAGAAAAATAATAACACAAGATCTAAGTTTAATTATTCTAAGTTAAAGTACAACATAAAAAATTAAAAATAAGATACCATAAATTCATAAAACAACACTAAAATTCATATTACATTAGGGTTTACTTTCTTAAACTATGATATTTATATAAGACGTGCGGATATGCGAATCTGCGGATCGGATCCGTGGATGTCACTCATATCACTGCCAAATCCGCAATCCAGTCCTACCATAGTACGGATTGAATAATATCCGTAAAATTCGGATTGAATGCGGATAATTACCATGAATATACGAATATTATCCGATCCATGTGCAGTGCTACTTTTCAGGAATTACCAAAACATACAAAAGAATATAAAGATGTGTTTGATTTGTAGTTTATTTTATTATTTTTCTTAATACTTTTATTTAAGAATTTTATGAAAAAGAGAAAATAAGGTATAAAAAAGATTTTTTTTATATAAAATTTTAAAAGTATAAAATAATAAAATTAAAAATAGAAAAAATTCAAACCAATCCATCTTAAGATTTTTTTGAGTTCCTGGTATTTGGTTTTCTTATTTAATTAAAAAAGTTCATTATTTTTATTTTGTTTTATTCGTTACTCCGCTCTTCAGAATTATTGTATTATTAGATGACAGTCTCTTTTGTAAATTGTTTAGGAAAGTCCATCTCTTTCTCTTCTTGAAAACATTAAGAGTCTACTATATATTTCATACTCTTTACTAATGAATAATATTTTTTTATAAATTTAATTTTAATATGAATAAAAAATAATTTTATATGTACATTTAATTACATAATATTATATAAATAAAAATAATTATCTTTTTATATTAACTATGTAAATGATCATACAAAAAAAATCGACGTAATTAAGTGAGTATTTTCACATTATTAGTATATATTAAAATTCTTTATATATATATATATATAAAAATTTCTGTCTAGATCCAGAATTGTTAATCAAAATTACTTAAGAGTATAATCGCTCATAAAGCTGAAAATATATGTGCGAAGAGACAAATCTCACAAGTCACAAGCAGCTGGCTACATTCTCTTTACCATTAATTTCTTTATATTATTTATATATTAAAGTAGAGTTTCCCTAGCTAAGTCCACTTGCATGGTGGACCAAACAATAATGAAAGAGAATGAAGCAGGATTGGATTGCAAAACTGCCTAGCAGAATTTTTTCCGTGTAGCTTGGCAGATAAGCACAACAAAGACATGTAATATCTTTCCATCTTATTTACATGTGTCGGCCAATTTTATTTTAACTTTTTAAAGCCAGGAAGATAGATATAAAGCTAAGTATTACATATAGAATTATAGATAGATAATCATCATACTTACTTGATGCAAATAATTTCAAAGACGGATTTGGAAAGCTATATTTTAGTTGAATTAAAACCCATTTAACTTAAATTTGGCTTATTTGTTTGAGAAAAAACTAAAACAAATATTTGAATAAATCCAATGTCCTGCCTATTTTTTAATTTTTGGTTAAACGTGTTACTAAAAATAACAATGGATATTAATAACTACCGATAAGAAATAAAATAGAAAAAAAATATATATTCAAGTGGTATAATGCAGGGGTGTTCAGATCTAAATCGATCCAAACTGCACTAATTCGGATTTGATTGGATTCTGTTTTTTGCAAATTGCTAGATCGGATCGGATTTCATATTTACTTTTCATAACCGATCCAATCCAATCCAAACCGTACAATGTGCTATAATATTATTATTTTATTATTATATTTATAATTATACTTTTAACATGTTTAATTTTTTATATTATTTATGTATTATTATTATTTGATAAATATTTTATGTTTAAAATGTTATTTATTTATTTTAACTAACTTATAATTTTATTTTTATTGTTATGTTATTGTTGGCTTTTTAAAATATTGTTAAGACTTGTTATGTCATTATTGATTATTTAAAATTTGATTTTGAGACTTGTTATATGTATTTAATTTTAATTTATAAAACCACAAATCCAATCCAATCCAAACCGTTTGAAATTGGATCGTATCAGATCGGATCGGATTTAAAGAAAAATACACATCCAATTCAAACTGCACCGCAAATAAAATAAATGTTTGAATCAGATGAATTTTTTACTCAAAATTAATCCAAATCGCACCGCAAACATCCCTAATATAATATATGAAGGAGTAAGTCAAATAAGTACATAAAAAAAAGTAATTGTTTAGTCATTGTTTGGCTAAATTATTTATGAAGCACATCCGTATTAATATACAATTTTATTAGATAGACAATAATTTTTGTAAATAATGTGAATAATAGATTTTACAATTGATTCAATAAAGTAAAAAAATACGCTACTTTTAAATTATCTCCTAAATCTTAACATTAGGATAACTATTTGCACATCTAGTGAATTGAACATCCAATTATTATTAACTGATTATGAGTAAATCGAATAAAAAGAAATAACTATCCAATTAAAAATAATAAACATAATCATCAGCATATATATTGAATTGAACATATTCATTATTCACATTATTTAATATTCTCATTATCTACCTATACTTTTTTTTATTAATATACAGATCACTAAGTGATTTCACTTGCAAAGCAACTCAACAAATTACACCGTGCAAATTTAATTTATATATAGTAAAGTTTCTTGAACAAAATTTATCTTCTCTCTTTTTTTATTTTTAAAAAATAATATATATTAAAAATTAATTATTAAATCAGTAGTTGTTATGTATTTATGTATAAATATATGTAACATCCTAATTTTTAGTACGTCATGATCATACCAAAAGTAAAGTAAGGCGTTACTAATCTGTTTTCCTTATTTACTATTTAATATTGACCCTTTAGTTCGATTTTGCGTTTCAATTTTTAAGAAAAAGCCGAAAAGTTTTGTTTCTATTAATTAAAATCATATGTCAAAGATCTCCAAGCAATACTAATTACATAGTTAGTAAGAATAATAAATATCATACAAAAGAATTCAAATGAAACTCAAATACAACTTCTATCCCTCTGTATAAAATAAAATCTTAACTAACAAAGGCGAGGGAATTCTAGGAAAGCGACTCAACACATAAACTTAACTCAAATAAGACTAATAATCGTCCGTAGCTTCAAACTGAATTTTCGAACTTGTGTCATTGAAAGGGTGGAAGATTTTGGGGTGAGAACAAACCACGCGTTCTCAGTAGGGAATGGGAATGCTGTAAGAGTAATGAAATAAAATGCAAATAATTAACTTTACTCAATAAAATTATATTTTTATCAAACCTTTTGAAAATACTTTTTACTATTACTTTATAGAATTAATTACCTTCTTTAAATTTTCGAACTTAAGACAAATCTCAATCACAACCTCACTTCTCAGTCACCTCAATACACAGACTAATAGCACAGGAAACAGATCAATACACAAACAAATAGCAATAAGACAAACAGTACAATCACAGAGAGACAAGATAAGCAAACATAATCAAATGCAAATGTGCAAATAATGATGATGCATGTCTAGTCCTATAGTAGGTAATGAGCTCATTTGTCGGTTTCGACCCACACCCGACGCAATCCAACTCGCAAATCAGATAAGGCATTCCAGCGGCATAACCTCTGTAAGTTTCTACTTCTTGCAGGCGCTGATTCTCCAGCTGAAGTATGCCGAACATGATCTCTGCAAGGACTTGCAGGCGCTGATTCTCCAGCTGAACCATGTGCCACTTTCTCCTGGAAGCCATTTCATACACACGGGTATCCCCGCACAATCATTCACACATAAAGCCCACGGCCTCCAGTGAGCATTACGTATCACCGTCTTCACTGAGCCGTCTCTATTGTGTCAAGTGAGCGTTACGTATCGCCGTCCTCACTAGACACTTGGCACTAAGGCCCAACAACACTCAATATCCTTTCAGTCACTGCTCTCTGCTCTTCTATGGCAGAGGTCCCTTTACTTAATAAACTGGATTCAAGTCATTTTATTTTAAACCAACACCTCTCTTTATAACCTTTCCAAACCTCCGAAACCACTTTACTTACAATAAGTTCTTCTTTCATACAAAAACCAGTTCTTTCTTAACTATGATTTTTCCAACTCAAATTCAAAACCATTTCACATTTAAACCTCTTTAAAAGAATCATTTACTAAATAAATCTCACGGCAGGGTCTCGAGACTTTAGGGAGGACGACAATCAAACTCAAAACATAAAGTCTTTTTCAATAAATCAAAAGCCAAATAATACAATTTCTCAAGTCCAACCTTTTTCTAAATATTTCAAACAAAGTCTTAAGTTTCATAATAAAATTTCGACAGCATCTCTCCTAAAACTCGAACTTTGCCACCCTTTTCGGGTCCCAACCGAACCATTATCAACCTCTTTTCAAACATTTCCAAAATCAGAAATCATTTTCAAATATCAGTTCAATACCAACAAATCAAACCAACTTTCCAACTCAACAATCAGAATTTTCAACATTCCTAAACAATTAAGAAATCAACTACATATTCATTACATTCAGTCATTCCAAACAATCATAAATTATTTGTAAATATCCACTAGATTTCTATGGCATTTATAAATTAAAACAATTAATTTCAACATGAAATCCCTTACTTTCGTACGAAATCAGAATCAACGACAATTTTAGAGAAGTTTTTTGACCGACCTGTTGAAAAAGAAAACGTCAGAAGTTGTCTGTGCCTCTTAGAACTCCAATTGGCCGAACTCAAGAAGAAGAGGAGCTACATCACTGTTAATTTTTACCGAACAAAAATAATGCCAACGTATAAAAAAAGAAAATACAAACACTTTTATCGAATTAAATTTTTTATTAAAGTTACTAATCACAAGAAATCAAAGCCAGAAGTTCAGAGGTTCCATGCTTTCTCAATCTCTTTCTCTCACGGCTTTTCTTTCATTTTCTTATGGTTTCGGTCATAAATGAAAAGAAACGAAGAAGATTAAGGATAATAGTGATTTGTGGTGGTTAAGGTTGCGTTAGGTGTCAAGGTTGGATATATACATATTGCATTAAAGCCACGTTTCAAGATTATAACGGGATGGTTATAGGTATTAAGGGGTTACAAACCACATTCCTCTATAATGATGATAATAAGAGGCGGGGCTCCTCCAAATTTTTATTAAAAAAATTAGTAATATTTTTTTTAAAAATAAAAAATAGTTCAATTAGCTCAAATACTTTACTATAACTTAAAATATTAAAATTTAATCTTTATTTCTTGTTTTTATTACACAATAATTTTTAATTTTAAACATTTAAAAAAAATTAGATTTGGACTGAAATGAGTGTATTCGTATTTCGCAACTCTCTATTCAATAAGCAACACTCATTCTATTTTTGAGTTTAAATATAAAAAAATTAGGTATTTTTTATTTATGTAATTTAATATTATTTTATATTTTACTGTTTATTTAATTTAATTTTTTATATGATAAAAAATATTAAAATATTTAATAAGTATTATATTATTGTATTTGTATAAATTGATAAAAAAATTTAATAAATATTATAAATTTTAATATTTATCCTTCTAACTTTTTTTTTATATATTTTATAGAATATATATTTAAATTTTTATATAAAATAATCATAAAAAATAAAAAAATTGATACATTTTTTAAGAGGAAGACTAATGTTCAAGAAGTAGAACATATAACTTTTATAATATTAACACCTGTAGATAGTTTTTCTACTTTAATGAATCACGAAAAAAGTAAGATATAATCTTCAAAAGTTTAAAGACTTGCATCTGATTAGTTTGACCTTAATTCTTTGGAAGGAGACCTTGGAAAACGGCTTTAAATTTGGCAATATCACCCAAATCAGAGAGATGAGGTTAGACGAACTTATCTTAAATGGAGTCCATATCAAAAGCATCATGACAATTATCTTCTATCTGGCCCTCAAAATTTTGTTTCAAGTTCCGCCACTAATAATAATAAATTATTATAAGTGAATAGATATAGTGTGTGTTTGGATTACAGTTTGCAAACGGAAGTTTGCATAAAATTGATTTTGCAAACTTGATTTTGGTCAAAAGTAGGTTTGTGTTAAAGTGATTTATGTTTGGTAATTTTTGTATCAAAATAGATTATAGTAAAATAAATGTTGTTTGGTTTATACCATTCAAAATCACTTTTAAATAAAAAATTACTAAAATGGACATCAACTTAGATTTTTTTTATATTATCCTATTGTTTTAATTTAGATATTTAAATAGATTTTATTAGTTAATTTTATAATAAAATTAATATTTACTTACTAAAATAAAAATAACATATAAAAATTAACAAAATATTTTTTTAAATAAAAATAAAAATTATATATTTTAGATATATATATATATATAAAAGAATATTTAATCAAATATGTTACATTTTTTAAGTATTAAATGTTACTTTAGTATTTTTTTACATCGTACTCTTATTCTAGTACTCTCAATAATCTTATTCTTAATATTAATTTGAAATCCAACGTTTATGATTTTATTATTATATATGATTAATTTTTTATTTAATTTATCTTTTTTAATGGAATCATAATCTATATTATAAAAAATTACACTAAAATATAGTATAGGAGAATTACAATTATAAAAGATAGTACTGAAAATAATAAAAAAAAATTAAATATTTACTTTATAGTGATTGAAACAAATCTAAAAGTTCTTAATGATCTTTTTATATAATATATTTTTAGTATTTTTAGTACTCTTTTTTTAGTATGTTATAATTTTTTACTATTATTATTATTTACAGTTAATTTTTTTATTTAATTTACTTTACTTAATAGAATTAATAAATCATATTATAAAAAGATAATAACAAACATAATACACAAAAATCACGATTATAAAAGTGTATAATGTCAAACAAATAGTTAAAAAAAATAAAAATAATAAATAATAGAAAATTAGAGCTCATATAAATAGAAATAACAAGAATTTTATAAATAATACAATAACATATACAAAGGATAAAGTTGGTAAAAAGTAAATAAAAGGTTAGTATCTATGGCTAAAAGCCCGTTAAGAAAACGCAGAAGCTAAAAATAGTTGCTTCTTGTAAACGCTGGTTTTGGCAACAGAATCACTTCTGTGTTCATGAGAAAAAAATTTGCCAAACCAAAAGTTGAAACTTTCAAAAAATTTAAACGTGTTTCTTCCCTTCCAACGGGTTTCCCAAACACACCCATATTATGTATAAATGTAACAAATCTTTCTTTGTTTCTTCTAGGGCTTCGGCCACTTCTTTTTTTTTTTAACATTAATAATAATAATAAGTTTAATTTTATTTATTAAAATAATTTTAAATAAATAGTTTAAAATAATAAAATAAATTATAATTAATTTAAATTTTAATAGTTATAAATTAATTTAATTATTTTTAATAAATTAGTTTCTAAAAATAAGAGACTCCAATTTATAAAATAAATTATAACTTAGGAAGCACCGATACGACACGCGATACGGACACGACACAATACGGATACGCCGATACGTTCTTTTTATAAAAAATTGGATACGACATGTTTAGGATACATTGTGAATTAAAATTTAAATAATATATTAAATTAATAAAATATCATATTGTAAATATAAGAGGAAATATAGTTGCATAAAAAAGTCTCAAAATTATGCAATTATTAAAAAAAATAAAAAATTTTAATCTACTCTTGCCATCTCACTAACAGAAAATGTATCAATTTCTTCTCCTCCAAATCCATCATCCGCAAATACCACAGCTTCTATGTTTGGTTCATCTAAAGATAAATACGAAACCTCACTCAGATTTGGACTGTTGTTATCAACTCTGACGTCCCACATGCTGGTATCTCCTTTTTTATAATCTTCACTCATTCTAGATAAAAGTCAGAGATTAGTATGAACATATACCAAATTTTTTTTAAATTTAAATTTTGATTTGTTTTTATTTTAAAATATTTTAAAATTAAAAAAAATCGGTTAATTGGGCCATAAAACCACAAAATCGGATCGGACTCGTTCGGATTCATGACAGCTTCACCAAAATTCTGCACCGCAAGAAGACACGCCACCGATACGCTCATGTGAAGTATCCGTCAAGTGTTGGTGTCGGATTCGTATCCGACACAAATACGCCGACACCATAGGAAAATTCGTGCTTCATAGATTATAACTTATTTATATTTATATTTTAAAAAATGTAAATCGTTATAATATACATGTTATTTTATATATTTTTAATATATATTTTATTGATTAATTTCGCATATCTGTAATATAGTTGTACAAATGATTCAACTATATATATATATATATATATATATATATATATATATATATATATATATATTTTAATGTATACTTTATTTGACGTATATATATATATATATAATAACTAATTTAGTTATTAATTCTTTATTTATAGATATAAAATTATTTATCGTATTTTTTTCATATATTTTTTTTAAACATAAAAAAAGTGTGTTTAGTAGTTAAAGTGTTTGTTTGAGCGTCATTATTTTAAGGGCAATTTATGTTAAATTGTTTCACCTTGAATATTACGCAAATGCATTGTTTTCAAATCCAATACGCAAATACATTGATTCACATATCTATATAAACCGCTACTGACAGTAGCGGTTTACAAGTGTGCATAAACCGCTACAACCAGCCGTGGTTTACGTGTTAAAAGGGTAATACATAAACCGCTACAAGTAGCAGCGGTTTACGTGTGTGCGTGTGTGAGGGTAAACCGCTATAGGCTATAGCGGTTTACGTGTAGTGTGCTGTGTATATAAAGCGTGGTGGTAGCCGCGGATTATTCATTTAGAGGTGTTGTGAAGTTTTTTAGAGAGAGAAAATTCTAGAGAGAGGTCAGAGCAAGTTGAGAGCGGGTCCGAGGTATCTCAACGGCGACTTCCGGTGAGTTATCATGGCAGACAGGACCTTGTACCAACTGAACGGTGTTGTGTATATTGCCGGTTCTATTGGTGACGAGGTTAGTTAATAATTATTTTTTTCTAGGCTTTGCATATGTTAGTCAGAAAAATGGTATGTAAGGTAGACAAACTAGAATTTATAGATTATTCCCTCTAGTTTGAAATTAGGCTTCGCATGCTAGGATGTTAGTTTAATGGGTTTGGTTTAGTATTTTGAGTTTTTCTTGTTAAGTTATAAATATGACTACTTAGCTTAATTTCAAACCCCTTCAATGAATGTTATTCTACATGGTGTTGGTTTAGTTTAGGGAAAGAGACAGTTGACGTTAGTGAATTATTTTAGTTTGGTTAGTGTATTTGTATGATATGAAATTTTTAATTTTAAAGCTTTATAATATTTTTATATTTCTGGCTGTTATTTATTCAAGTATGTGTGTTGTTATTTTTACTATCGTGATTAGGGAAAAATTTTTTTAGATAGGAGAATTTGTTGATGGTTCATCATTTGTTGATGGTTTAAGATATTTGTATCCAGTTAGATAGGGAAATTTTTTTATGGATAGGAGAATTTAATTGGACTTTGTATTTCTTTGCTGTTCTGTGCAGCCCACTAGGTGTATATACAGTGTGAGACGGCAACAGAATATGCCCATGCATGAAAGGATCATCCCGTATTTAGAGAGGGATGGATTGTACCATTTGGCCAGGCTAAACAGCCAATGGTTCTGGTTGGATGAGCCATTGGTTAGTGCGTTCGTTGAGAGGTGGCGTCCTGAGACGCACACATTCCATATGCCTTTCGGAGAGTGCACAGTGACATTGCAAGACGTGGCATTTCAGCTAGGGCTGCCTGTGGATGGGGAGGCTGTGAGTGGTTACCTTGGTGAGTTTGAGAAATACATGGAGGGTGGCCGACCAGCTTGGGAGTGGTTTGAGGACCTATTCGGTGAGCGGCCTCCACCGAATAAGGTCAAGCAGATGACAGTACACTTTACATAGTTCCACGAGAGGTTTAGGGTGCTACCACCAGATGCGAGCGAGGACACTGTCCGCATCTACGCACGGGCCTACATCATGATGCTATTATCGACTCAGTTATTTGGGGACAAGAGTGCGAACCGGGTACATATACGGTGGTTGCCATTTGTGGCAAACCTTGATGACATGGGAGGTATAGCTGGGGGTCGGCCGCTTTGGCATGGTTGTACCGATGCATGTGTCGGGTAGCGAACAGAAATGTGACTAACCTTGTGGGTCCGCTCCAGTTGCTACAGAGTTGGATATTCTGGCGGTTTCCGTCTTTGAGGCCGTCTGGGTTTGAGGTTTTCTCTTTCCCGCTGGCATCCAGGTATGGGTTATGTTTTTTTAATGCTTAAAAATTTCATGGGCGGTTTTTTAAGTTTGTGTCTCATATGACTTAAATTTAGGTGGTCTACCTACTTACCTCCTAACGATGGCAAGGAACAGAGGGTCATAAGTTATCGGCTTGCATTGGATCGATTGACCGCTTGTGATGTAAGTTTTATACCAGTTAGAGTTTCGTTTTTGGTTTGCTCTCTAGTCGTGACTAGATATATACTTGTTGTGGTAATGTCTGATGAGTTCTGAATTTTCAGATTGTATGGGAGCCCTACTCTACGCTTGATGTACTTGCCGTTATCCATCCAGAGATACTTACAGAGGAGCATAGTCGCATATGGCGAGCGGTGACTACTTTGATATACTTTGCGGTCATCGAGTGGCATCAGGTTGACAGGGTTGTTCCACAGCTGGGTGGAGTACAGCATATCCCAGAGGTGGATTTGAACGTAGACTGGCTGCATGCTAAGGACGGGAGGGGAGGGGATAGGTGGTTCCCTCATTACTATCAGGTCTGGCATTTACACTGGGGGAACAGACTTGATGCAGTCATTTCCATTGAGCGAGTGGCAGATCCCGGCCCCTCTGCTAATTACTTAGATTGGTGGTACCGCGAGGCTCAGCGGTTCCTTAGCCCAGGGGCAGCATTCGCGGATCCCAGAGGCACCCAGATACCTCCAGAGGCATTTCAGAGAGGGTCGTCCCAGGTCCCACGCAGATCACAGCTACCTGATATGCCGGATAACCGCCGTGTTGAGAGACGCCATCGTGTTGGTACTAGGGACACCGGTCGAGAGTGGCGATGGTTACATGATGCGATGCAGGAGGATGATGCAGGCGGAGAGAGTAGAGATGGGGGCGATCACCGTGTTCGTCGGGCTAGTGCCAGACGTGGGAGAACTGCGGATCCCACGCAGGTCGATGGTGGAGTTAGTGGGACCGCAGCGACTGAGGCTGGAGGGGAGACATTCACCAGCAGATCTTACTCTCCGATGCCAAAGCCCAACTCTCACATGTATGCCCAGCCTCAGACGTCGACGATGACTATGGATTTAGATGATCAGCTGGTGAGTTCAGAGTTTTATGCAGAGTTTGCTGCGATGATTAGGGATGATGCTGGCACGTCCCATGTGCAGTTTGATGCCCAGTCTTACCAGCCGCAGATGCCGGAGGTGCAGGTCGAGACCGCAGCTTACCAGCCACATATGACAGAGATGCATTCCCAGCCACCTGATTATCAGGGTCAGTATGTGGTGGATCTTAACGAGCCTGCAGGTAGCCCATTGGATACTTGGTTCACCATGGGGGGCACCCCCCAGTCCGCGTTTGGGTTAGACCATCCAGTTGATGACATTGGACAGGAGGCGGCCCGACCGACTCTAGTCAGGCGTCCCACTCGTTGTGTGACAGGATCTCATCTCCTTGGTGACTTTCATGATGCAGCCCGGGATGATCGCGATGATTAGCACCATGTGTTGTATTTTTTTTTTCGTTATGTGGTTTATGTTCCGGTTACGGACTTTATGTTTATTCTCGTTGGATGACTATTATTTTGGTTTTTTTTTTTTACTTTATGTTTATGTTTATGGATTTTATGTTTATTGATCGTAGAAGTATGATGGAAATAAACCATGATAAATCTAGAAAAGTGATAAATAACTACTTGAATTAACATTAACACTTAAACCAACAAGACTTAGAACTCATCACTAATACAAACAGACACATTTGTAATAACGAAGACTAAACTCAAAACTGGCAAAATGACGCGTAAACTAACACAAACGAACTAAATCATGATAAATCTAGATGCCGCTAGTAGAACCTCGTTGAGGGCAACCCCTTCGAGTATGACCGGGCTGCCTGCACAGGCCACACCTCTTAGGTCGGCCGGTGTCAGCTTCGTCCATGTTGTTGCGGATGCGGGTGGACCGTGGTCGTCCTTCTCTTGCCCTTCTCATGCCCGGGTCGGGGATCACAGTTGGCCCATCATATGGGGGCCAAAGCCCCTCTGGAATACAAGGTGACTGCGCACAACATGCGAGGGCATGGCAACAGGGATAGTGCAGCGCCTGGAAGTATCCACAATCACAGGTGCGATCCCTTAGAGAAACCCGATAGCTACCCAGAGAGAATTTTCCCGTGAGAGTCGTCTTAGCCACTGTATAGTCAAGGTGATGTCTATCGAACACAGTCACGGTGAAGCACCTCAAATCCTTTAGGTTACGCTCAATGGCCTTAACTAGTGCCTGTGAAAACCGCTGCCCGGACCCTAACTGTGCCTCTGCCGTGTGCCCCCGGACAACAAACAACTCCGCCAGCCGGAGATATGTCGACTTAACCAGAGACATCACTGGTAGGTTTCTTGTGCCCTTCAAGACAGAGTTCACACACTCAGAAATATTGGTCGTCATGTGACCATATCTTCTCCCCCCATCCTTGTGCTGTGTCCACCTCTCATACTCCATTCTGTTTGCCCAATCGCACATGGCTGGATTCTCTGTCCTCATTATATCAAACCAATGGTCGAATTCTGCTTCCGTCTTCGCAGACACGGCATTTACCAGCCACCTCCTCGCATCCTGTCCCTTGAAAGTGAGGGCAAAATTTGCAGCAACATGCCGAATACAAAATGCCCGATAAGCATGGGGAGGTTACCAACCACTATCGGGGGACTCTAGTGCAGCCTTGATGCCGTTGTGTCTATCAGAGATCACGAGAATACCTTGCTGTGGAGTTACATGTCTTCTAAGATTCGAAAGAAAGTATGACCAAGACTCTGCATTTTCCCCCTCCACGAGTGCAAACACAACAGGAAAAATATTCGAGTTACCATCCTGAGCGATCGCCAACAATAATGTCCCGCCATACTTGCCATAGAGGTGTGTTCCGTCGATACTTACGAGCGGCTTACAGTGGCGAAATGCCTCAATACACGGAGGAAATGTCCAAAACATCCGATGAAAATAGACTCTATCTTCATCAACTTGGTCACCCACTCTAACCGGGGAGGTCTTCAGCAGAGCAACGGAACCTTCCATCGTGGATGTGACCCCAAGGATCCATCGAGGCAGATCCGCATATGACTCCTCCCAATCGCCATATATATGCGCTACTGCCTTCTGCTTCGCCAACCACACCTTCCGATAACTAGGCCTGAATCCATATGTCACCTCCGTTGCCTCTTGCAACACCTTAATCGACATCGACGCATCAGCTCTAACCAATGGAAAGATTCTCGCACAGATGACATGATAATCAAGTTGCTTGTGGTCGCTTGATATCGATGTGGCCATACACGTGTGCGAACCGTTGTACCTCCTAACTTCCCATGTGCTCTTCCTTTTCCGCATGACTATCCGAATCAACCACGTGCACTCGTTACCAAACTCCTTGCATCTCCCTTGGTATTTCAGATTGTCGGACTCCATTACCTTGTACTCAACTCCACGCTGAATACTATAATCTTTTACACTCAACACGGCTTCCTCTTTACTTTGGAACGATTGGCCAATCTGAAATTCAATCAGAGGTGTCCCATCATGCATCCCCTACCCATCGAATGTTGCATCTACATTCTGGTGTTGGCCGATGGCTTCCAAGTTCAAAGAAGAGAGGTGGGGAGGGTACTCTTGTGTTCCAGAACCGGAACCTCCATGGGTTGAACGTGTAACTCTTGGAATATCATCATCACTGTCCCCACTAATATCGACAGGCTCCTCATCCGAATCATCGTCACACAGTGCATTCTCAACTCGATCCGGTCCGGCATCACATTCAAAATCAGGCACAACAGGAGCAACATATGCATGAACAGCCCCAGTATGTTCGGGCTCAAGAATCAGAACTGCCGCTGCTACCACAGGCATCGATGTCGATGCACCACCGGCTGTGGTCGACTGAGGATTCGGTGCCGATGTCCCAGAGCTATCCACACCATCTTCCAATTTCGCAAGCAGCTCAGGTATCCTCACCTTCGGAAAACTACGCCTGCAGTGAAACAAGACCTGCAGGTCTT
Organism: Arachis ipaensis; assembly: GCF_059453495.1. Taxonomy (NCBI): domain Eukaryota; kingdom Viridiplantae; phylum Streptophyta; class Magnoliopsida; order Fabales; family Fabaceae; genus Arachis; species Arachis ipaensis. The sequence goes on from NC_142438.1 coordinate 13,238,317, forward strand.
CATCCGACCCGATCACGAAGGTCTCATATCTCACACCAGTTGACACAACGGCAATGGGAATCTTGTAAAATAACTTTTTTACCTACTTCGTCCCACAGGTACCGAGCTTCCGTAATATGCTTAGCTTAATCTCTGCCAACGTATTCGACGATCGGATAAAAATACTAAGCGGTTCTCTATCTGTGAATTTTACACCATGCCTTTTGCTCTTTTGGATTTTTCCATAGCAGTGAACCAGAGCCACAAAACTATCCTCCCCCTCCATTTGTGAATAACACTCTACCTCTCCACATTTGGCCCCTCCATGGTTTATATAGGCAGCCCCATTCAGCCAACTACACGTAAACCGCTATAGCCTATAGCGGTTTACCCTCACACACGCACACACGTAAACCGCTGTTACTTGTAGCGGTTTATGTATTACCCTTTTAACACGTAAACCGTGGCTGGTTGTAGCGGTTTATATAGATATGTGAATCAATGTATTTGCGTATTGGATTTGGAAACAATGCATTTGCATAATATTGAAACTGAAACAATTTACCAACGTAAATTGCCCTTATTTTAATAAAAAAAGGATCTTTTTTCAATAAAAACAAGTTTTTTTATTTTTTAACGTGTTTGATAAATTTCTAGTAGTAAAAGTAAAAGTACTAGAAAAATAAAAAAAAAATATCTTTTTTTAGAAGCTGTAATTTACTTTTTTTAAAAGATATTTTTTTCTTAAAAAAAAGATATTTATAAACAAAAAAGTACTTTTATATCGTTATACCCAAACATAATTGATAGATAAAAAGAGTTTTTTGCATGAGATACTCAAACATAAAATTACTTTTACTTTTCCATAAGATCTTTTACAAAAAAATAACTCAAAAAAAAAAAATCTTTTTTTTAGAAACTCACCCAAACAAGCTCAAAATGATAAGTATTTGCTATTCTTTTAAAAATATATCTATTATGTATGTTTCATCATGATATGAATATTCACTTAAATAAATTAAATAATTACTCACAGAATACATTTTATATAAAAAAATTGGAAACCATCAAAAGTCACATGCAACCAGTGGCGGAGCTTGAAACAAAATTTTGAAGGGCCAAAATTTTATAAATATGATTATTTTTTAAGTTTGTTACTAATAAAATAATAAATACATAATTCTACAAATAAAAAATAGAAAATAATTTATAATAGTACTCTCCTTCTTAAATATTAGCGTTCCTCCTAAAAATGCATCAATTCTTTAATTTTTTTATTATTATTTTATATAAAAATCTGAATATATATCCTGTAAAATATGTAAAAAAAAAAGTTAAAAGAATAAACATTAAAATTTGTAATATTTTTTGAAATTTTTTTATCAATTTATACAAATAAAATAATATCAAAACTTATTGAATATTTTAAATATTATTAATCATATAAAAATTAAATCAAATAAACAGTAAAATATAAAATAATATTAAATTAATTGAATAAAAAATACATATTTCTTTATATTTGAACTCAAAGGTAGAAGGAGTATTGCTTGTTGAATAGAGAGCTGCGAGATGCGAATAGAGAAGCTGCTAGCAAAGCAGCATGTTTTTTATAATGATTTTTATCTTTTATTTTTTTAGATTATATTTTTTTTTATTCTTATATTTTTTGTTAAATAAGTTATTTTATTTGATTTGATTGTTAGATGACTTTTTTTTATGTTTATGTTTTTTTGTTAGATAGCTTGTTTATTTGATTTGATTTTATCTTTTAATTTTGATGTGTTATGAAAGTCAACAAATCACAATCCAACATGTTTTTTATGTTTAAAATTAAAAATTATTGTGCAATGAAAGCAAAATATTTAAGCCAACCAAACTATTTTTTATTTTTTGCAGAAACACTGCTAATTTTTTTATAAAAAATTGGGAGATCATGGCCCCTTTATCTTAACTAAGCTCCGCCCCTGCATGCAACCATATTAAACGACAGAAAAACTTTCAAAGAAAAAGAAAATAATCAAAGAAACTAGATTGCATCATCCAAGTATCAGAGAGAATGACTTATTTCCAATAACATGCCCTCATACTTATAAAAGATATATTATTTTCTAATAATTGTTTGACTAAATGGACTAAAAAGTCAAATAAATCACTGTTCAAATTTTCATAGAAAAATTTGGGATGTATATATATGTTGTATACTCTTTTGGGAAGGAAATTGATTCCAACAAAAAAACCATGACAAAAAATTATAATACATGAGAAGAAAACATGTTATAGAATAATTTATTTACAGAATTACATCAACAAAAAATGAAGTGTATCATATTATATTTGTATATATAAACAAATTATTGATTTAATATTTTATTGAATTTATATATATATATATATATATATATATATATATAGATAGATAGATAGATATAGGTGAATTATAATATGACACTGTGCTATGGTGACTATACAAGTGTTATTAAAATTTTTATATTTTAATAACGCTATTTTTAAACAATACTTTTTAAAAAATATTCTTTAACAATAAAAAATATTACTTTAATTTTAGCAATACTTTTTAAAATACCATAGTTATAGTAGTCATCAAAACATACTTATATTAGAATGATCTCTATATATATGATAATTTTCGTCCCACCTTCTCTAAAATAATATATAATTTACTCTTTATATATATGACATGTCAATTTCTAATTAGATAATATCTTAATCTAATTACTAACTATATTTAAATAATTTAACCATAATAAAATTAACTTGTAATTAAGTTATAATTTAAAATGAGTCATTGTATAATTTTTAAAAATATTAATAAACAAAACTCACATTTTCTTAAAAAAAAATTTCCATGACACAAAGAAAAGAAAAAACTTATTTGTTCTTCCTTGTAATCTAATGGTTAAAGTACACCATCTTTTTCATGACTTTTACTTCACTGTAAGAGTATGGTCAAATAATCACTTGTTTTAAATAATAACAAAAAATTTTAGAAGTTCAATTCATGATAGAGAGAGCCATTGAGGAATAAAATGCGGGTCACTCATTTATTTATTTATCTCACCTTTTAAATAATAATATTGAAGAATTAAATTTTTTTTCCGGGTGGAATGATTAGGAAAAAAAAGGGCATAGTTATTTTTTTTAGAAATTATATAATTACTCATTTTAAATAATAATTTAATTATAAAATAATTTTATTATGCATAAGATATTAATTTTAATTAAATTAAAATAATTCAAATTATTAATAATTAAATTAAAATATTATTCAATTAGAAGTTAACCTATCATAAAAAATAAATTACATATTATTTTAAAAAAATAGAGATAAAGTTCAGCTATATATATGTTTCACTATCTACTCCACACATCTTGAATGTTTCTTTTTGAGGAAAAAAAATAGTGTGGAATAGTCAGAAAGTCCACACAACATAGAAGTCATCGACTTTAAAGTTGAAAGAAAGCGATAGAACCATGCGCTCTGCCCTCTGCCTCTAACATTAAGCAAAAGGACAATCACCAAAAGGCAACTTCCCTCCCATTCATTTACTTCACTTTTGCCACATCTATAAACCAATTTTGGAAACCAAATATTCCAAAATCCCAATTTTATATTAAAATAAAAACAATAAGCACCGCAACAACACTAGTCCAATTGCAATGACTCTCTCTAAATATGGAACTTTACCTCTAATTCTTTCACATTCTCCATTCTCCTAGTTCTATTTTCTTGCTCCTTTTAGGAAAAGTATTTATAGTCAAGCACTTAGCCAAAGCCAAACCAAGACTACTATTTTCATGAGGAAAAGTGTGAAGACTCCAAGTGGGACCCACCTTTTTGAAAACCTTAATACTAACATGAGAAAGATTAAAGGAACCTCTCTACCTTATACTCCCCAAAAAAGCAAAGTGTTCATAATGCCACTGTCTTTTCCCTGAATTAGGTAATGGCTAATACCAAAAGTAGGTGGAATAGACTTCCATATGTGGTAAGATGATAAAATCAGGATCAGGAAAAGAAAGAATAAGTACTACACAAAAAATGGTATATATAATTAACTCAGAAGATTAAAATGGAAACAAGCTATCATATAAAAGAGAAAAACTCTAAATTCGTAAACATCTTATGTTTTATGTTATGTGTATACTAAAATTAGTTATTAAAATTAATTATTAATATAAAATATATATTAAAATATTAAATATATTAAAAATAAATTAAATAATATATTTATTTATATATAAATATATAATAATTAATTTTAATATATAAATAATATTTTTGATACTTAAAATGACATAAAATTATTGTAAGTTGTAACGACTCTGTGATAATATTAAAAATAAATAAATAAATAGATAAATAATTTGTCATCATTTTAAATTACTCTCTTGTAGTCTTTTAGAAATACTTATGTCATGTTTCTACAGGTATGAGTTTAAAAAAATAGTGCCAAATTTTACCAAAAATATAAATGGGTTATTATTTCAAGAAATTTTAATTTTTTTTTGGTGACTAAAAGAAATTTTAATTTATTCGTAAAAACTGTACATAAAAAATATATTACTTTTTAAAAAGTTTATTGGCAACATGTGATATTATAAAAAATGCTAGAGAGTAGAGACCAATATTTTTAGGTAAAAAAATGAAGAATTGGTTAGTATTAACTTAAATATAAGATAAATACAAAAAATGTTGGCCACTTAATATTTATCACTTTTATTTTATCCTAAAAAATGAGTATTTGATATTTTCATGTTGAGAAAATAAAAATTAACATATACAATGACTACCATGATTAGTATATTTCTTGTCAGAGGGTTTATCCTTTTATTGGTACAGAAATATTTTGGAAATTAAAATTTTATTTATGAAGATATATAGAATAAAACAAATATACTCATAATTTATTTTTATAAATATTTAAAAAAATTTTCAACAATTCATATAATAATTAAACAATTTTTTTAAATAATATATATTCTTGAAAATATAATTTTATAAAATATATTTTTAACCTCGAAACAAATGCCGGTAACTATTATAAGTATAATAATATAATATTAAAGGTTAAGAAATATTAGTGTATTAATTTTAAATTTTGAGTATTTTGTATCTCATCATTTCACTTAATTGGAGTTTAAAACAAATTTTAATTTCTATAATGTTTAATTTAAGTATATTTTACACATTTAGATAATTATATGACCTTTTAAATTAACAAAAGAACTATTTTTAAATTTGTCGCTTGAATAATTATGTAAATAATTAAATTTAATTAGATATTTACATAAAAATATCTTACATGGCCAAGCTATCAAAATTAAGTTCTTTTAAGAATTCAATTTTAATTTTGTCACATTATAACTAATGTTTTAACAATCATTTAATCACATCACATAAAATTGTTTACACTAATAATGTTTTAAAAGAAATATGATAGACATCCAATTTTGCAAAACATTTGTTAATGGTAAAAGATGAAAGTTGAAATTCAATACTAAAAATTTGACTAATTTAACTTTTTAATCAATAAACAAATAAATAAATCTATATTTTTTATAATAAAAAATATTCACTAAATAAAAATAATACAAAAATAAGACAAAAAATGTAACAAATTAAATATATTATATGTAAATTTAAATTGAATAAAAAATTAATAATACTATATCATATTTTATAATTTAAATTGGATTGGTTTATTTTTTATAAGTAGATACAAAATTCGATACCATTTATGCATTTTTTCAAAAGTAAAATTTAATATAATTTAAATTAATGCGATTTTGATTGGTTTTCAATTTGAATTAAATTGAATAAATGATTTTATTTGAATAAATTTGAATATGAACATTTTTAAAAATTATATTTATAAAAAATAACAATTTTTTAAATTAATTAACTAAATAATCATAAAAAAACGAATTTAATTAAACGAGTACATAAAAATATGGTCAATCTATTAAAATTAAGTTCTTTTAAGAATTCAATTTTAACTTTTCTTCTCACACTCTTAACAAAAAATCTTATGCACATCCAATCCAATTTTGCATTCTAAAAGTGGGAAAACAACTTTCTATAGTCATCAGTCAAGATGCAAAACATTTGTAAATGTTAAGATCAAAGTTGAAATTCAATAGTAAACATTTGACTAATTTAATTTAAAAGAAAAGGTTCAAATTCAAATAGAGTGTTTAAAAAATGAGTTAAGGTGAGAAAAAAATGGAAAATGGTGGGACCCAGAAGAGAGGCCAATGGCAGCAAAAACACACTAAATGTGGCAAAAAAGAAGAGTCATGCACAACTCTAAATACATACAATAGCCATGCAAAGTTGCCGTTTCCAGGCACTGGCCATTTTGGGGTAAAACCCTCTCTCACCTCTTTATCTTCTCCACCAAATTTAGCACTCTCCCTTTCCCCAAGCAGAAACAAACATTGAAAAACAAAAACAAAAAAAGAAAAAGAAAAAGAAAACCCTTCAAAAACCAGGTTTGGGGTGTTAAAGCTTAGGATTTAGAGAGTTTAGAAAATAAAAAAAGGAAGCACCTTTACATATACCCAGAGCTTCTGTTTGAGAAACAAAGGTGTTTGGATTAAAATTCCAACTGGGTTTCATCAATTTTCTTTGTTCCCATATTTTTTTTCCATCAAGTTTGCGTTTTTGGGCTTTGATAAGCTTATTTTGGGTATAAAAGAAGAAAAAAAGGAGATGGGTAGGGGTAAGATTGAAATCAAAAGGATTGAGAATGCTAACAGCAGACAAGTTACATTCTCCAAAAGGAGAACCGGTCTTCTTAAGAAAGCTCAGGAACTCGCTATTCTCTGCGATGCTGAGGTGGCTGTCATCATCTTCTCTAATACAGGGAAGCTTTTTGAGTTTTCCAGTTCTGGGTATGTATCTATGTCACTTTTAAGGTGTTTCTATGGTTTAACATGCTTGCATGTTACTTTTGATTGTATGAGTTACTTTTTTTTTTTTTAAATTTTATTTGTAAGGTTAGTCTTTTTATTTTGTTGCCTCAGATTTCTTATTTATCATGTTTATCAATTTTTGCATGTGAAAATTTGGTTCTAATTCTGATGGTTTGACTGGTACAGGATTGGTCTTGTTATCGCTGAATTTATTTGCTTTCCTTATTTTGATGTGGTGATTTATTTTTTATTTCATATATGCTTGTTTCAATTAATTTTATTTATTTATTTATTTTGTGTGTGTGAAAGTGATTTCTTTTTAGCTGATTATTAAGTTAAACCTCCCTTTCAGTTTGGTTATTTCTTTATAATCCTATCTTCACTTTCTCTATAGGAAGATATTATTCTGAGTTGGGTTTGTAAGTCCATTTGTTTCTTGCTGGTTAATCCTTTTAAGTCAAGGTGTTTTACACAACTTGCTCAGTTTAATGCATTGCATTTGCATGCTATTGCAAAGGTTACTTTGTTGAATTATGATATTTATGATTACTTGATGAATGAGATTATGAGATAGATGCATGATATACATTATTCAATCATTAAGATGAAACAACTTTGTTTTTTTTTCAAGCCTTTTTTGCTTTGCTTTATTCTGTGATTCAATTGACTTAAGTGAGTTTGAAATGTGGGGACCGTTCATTTCCCACTAAATGCATTTATTCTTCTAAATTGTGATCCCAATTCACAGAATGAAAAGAACACTTTCAAGATACAACAAATGCACCGATTCTTCAGAGGTGGCTATAGTTGAATGTAAAGCAGAGGTACTCTGTTATAATACCCTTTTAGTAGAATAAAATTTAATCTTCAGTTTGTAGTCTATAAGATTATTCTTCTTAGTTGCAGAACCATCAACCAAAGCAATGGTTCATTGGTAGTAGTAATAAAAAATGACATGTCTGTATTATAGCTGCTGTTCTAATCTTCCTTCCATTTGGTACTTGTCTTAGTTTAATTTTTGTATTTTTGTTACTAATAACAAATCTTTTTCTTCAGAAGGAAGATTCTAAGATGGTGGAGGCTCTTAAAGATGAAATTGCAAAGCTAGAAAGAAAGCAACTGTATGTGTTTTAAACCTTTACATTTCTATTTATTACCTCATCGTCTTCTGCTACAAGCGTTATCTCTCGATGAATATTTTCCGCCTGTGACTATAGATGGCTACTGGGTAAGGACATGACAGGATTGAGTATAAAAGAACTGCAACATCTAGAGCAGCAACTTAACCAAGGGTTGTTGGCGGTCAAGGAGAGGAAGGTGTGTCACATTTCATGTTATCTTTGTTCCTTCGCCTTTCCTCAGCAAAGTTCATAAGCAGAATATCATTTTACCTCGTAATATACTATCACTGTTCAAAGTCTTAATTTTGTTTACTCTTTCAGGAGGAATTACTTATGGATCAACTGGAGCAGTCTAGGGTTCAGGTATTTTGAAACTTGAAAAAACTCTCTAAAGCCTACTTGCTTCGTTGAGTGGTGATGCGTGCGACAACCATAAAATTATGTTTTACTCGACTAGTCATTTACATATGATTTACAAGCCATACTTTTTCTATTCAGTTCACTGTTTTATTTAAAGGAAGTCAGTATTTCCTAAATCTACATATGATTAAGTCAATAATAAACATATTATGTTATACCTTTCCTTTCCATATTTGTTGCGATTATTCTTGTCCTCAATGTAGAAAGCAAAGAACTTGCTTGTAGCGACTAGAAATTTGTAGATAAAGTTGAAATCTTTGTCTATTTTAGGATTGACAATAACTTTGTTCTGATATTTGTTTGGTTTATTCTTTACAGGAACAGAGAGCTATGTTGGAGAATGAAACTTTGAGAAGACAGGCAAGTGTTTATTCGCGTTATTGACATGCTTCCGGAATCCTTGCCTTTGTACTTTGAATACTAATACTGTCATCTCTTACAGATTGAGGAGCTTCGTTGTCTTTTCCCGGTAACAGAACGTGTAGTCCCGTCTTATCTTCACTACCCCCATGTGGAAAGAAAGAATGTTTATGTAGATAATGGTGTTGTTAAGTGTACCAGCTTGGCAAGTAACTGTGAAAACGAGAGAGGAGATTCGGACACCGCATTGCATTTAGGGTACGACCTGTATTCGACCTCCGAATTCACAACTAAGCTGCATAAGAATCATGCTATTCTATGATTTTTGCTGCATACAAAGTCCATTATTCTTTATGTTCATGTACCTACATGTTATGTAGATTCTAATCTAATATTTGATTCTTGTTTTTCAGGTTGCCAAGTGATGTTAATCACAAGAGGAAGGCAACCGAGAGAGAAACATTTTCGAATGAGTCAGAAAGCCAAGTTGCTCTACTCTGATCCCAGTTCTGACTTATCTTTCTTGCAACAAGGAAAAGTAGAAGAACTTGAAAGTTGAAACTAATTTAGTGCAGTTATAGTTTGTGCAGTTTCAGTGTAGATCAGATAAGTGGAAAAAAAGTAGGATCCTAGGTGAATCCCCCCCAAGATCAAATCATATAATGTAGAATTTGGCTCTTTTTTTAGATTTTGGCAAGCTTCAGATTCAGATTTCATCAGTTCTACCTCATTTTGGGGTAAACAGGCTTGGGGATTGGGGAAAGTTTTAAGTTATTATGAACCATGCTTTAGTTATCTACAAAAATCAAAAGGATTCTTAGTCTATTTTTCTGTTGTTGCATATTCATCTTGATGTTTTGGTGTCCTTTTACTTTAATCTAGAATATGCCTCAGTCATTCAACCTTTGATTTCAATATTGTCTATGTCAAGAAGAAATTATTTATCTCCCACTTAAATATCATCTTACTTGTTAAACAAGGGGAAAAATTTATTGATCTTTTGAGATTTTAGGACCTTGAAAGTATATAGTTTTTAACTTCATTTAAAAATATTTGAAAATATTTTAAAGATATTATAAATTTATTCTCATGTTAGTAGAATTGAGACTTTTTTATATAATTATATTTAAAAAACATTAATTCCAGGAATACGCACGGATTAGAATTTTGTCTCGCCAACTCAAGGGCGTCGCCCATGAAATGGAGTTGCCCCTCAACTCACCCTCGGCGCGCCCGCGAAATGGAGGGGACGAAGTGGGGCATGTCTAGCCCACCGGCCGCGAAATGGGCCAATTAACTGGCGGCGACCAAGAATTGGGGAGCTTCGTTTCTAGCGTCCGCGAATCTAGTTTGATAATTTTCCATGTTTTCTCATTCTGCTTCCTATATGTCTACCTTTAACTTGCAAATAATACTGGTGACATAGGGTAGATGGAAGATCATCTTGTTCTTTGATTGCCCTTTAAATAAAATCATTGACATGGACTTCAAATTTGAGGATTGAAAAATGTTTGCCTTGGAAGGAACTATCCAAACAAAACCAACCTTTAGTAATGGAAAATCTTTCACATCTGAATCCTTTATGAGACTAAGTATTAGTTAGAGCATCCTTGACCTTCGTTCCCTGTATTTCATATCTATCTATAAATTGGTGTACTCTTCCCATATAAAAGTAACTGTGAAAACCATTAAAACACATACTTAAGATGAAATAATTAATTGACCTTGGTCATGTAGAAAATTGTATAAGTAGACAAACTTCTTGTACCGAAATGAGTTGTCGTACCATTCATTCTTAAGGCAATCCATTTTAATATTCTTAACTTTGGACGTTATGTAAACTTATTACAATATTACTACATATGCAAAGCTTCTACCACAAATGTTGAATTGAAAGTCTTAACACATTGGTCACCAAGGGATATCCTACAGCATTTAAAGAAACACTTTTTGATTGGATGATTTTACACCTTGTGTCATTATATGTCTACTATCTTCTTCTTGACGATTTGTTTTTCTTACTAAAAAAGAAGAAAAGAGAAAATCAATCCCTGGCTGTGCATAATTAACACATCTAAAGTGCAATACTGCAATCTCAGTTATGTGCCACATATCTGGAACACGTTTACGTAGATTTTAATTCTATAAATAATTACATAAAAGTTCTCATAGATATTTTGTTTATCATGTTATGTAATCCAAGTTAATGGCAGTTATTTTCTAGTCCATATGAATACTTCTGAACTTGTTTATGTGTTGATATTTTTCTTTTGATGTCTGGCAGCAACTTTGGTGACATTTTTGATGAAGATTTCTTCATAGAAACACTTGGAAATCGTGTGCATGTGGTAAGAGAGCTCCCAAGTGACATACTTCAGAGGTTCAATAATAACATAAGTAACATTGTCAATCTTAGAGTTAAAGCTTGGTCTAGTCCTGCTCACTATCTTCAGAAGGTCCTTCCTCAACTATTAGAAATGGGGTGCGTTTTTTTCCCCTCTGTTTCCTCACCATTGGTTGGCCTCCAATTCTTCCCAGTGACAATTTCAAGTTTTCCAAATGCTAAAATGTCAAATAATATTCTAGTAGAAGATAGAACAAATGTAATATATTCCTAATGTTTACATGTAGTCTCTTCACTCATCAATATTTTGATAACTGAATATGTTTAATTTAAGTAGGATTATTTGCAGGGAATAAAGTACTAAAACCCACTCAACATAATGAAGTCACAATTAATGGAAGCAATATAAGAAAAATAACCAAATACACAGAAATAAATACCTGATTTTCAGGATCCAAACAAGTACATGTAAATACGAATTCCCCCCCTTGACTTATCTTGAAAAACTTTACGGTACCTGCCATCTTTTCCAAAAATCTGATAGATGAAAGTATTGTGTAAGCTTGATGATCATACTTTGATTGATTCAACTAATGTGTTGTTTGCAGAGTTATGTTATTGAAATCTCATATTCTTTTAAAAATTTAGGCTGGGCGTTTATATAGGCAAATTATGCTCCCAATTCGTGGGCAGTACACATGAAGTGCACCAATTCATGACCGCCGCCCCTGGTTTTCCCATTTCGTGGATGGCAGACACTAAATGGCTGTCCCCCCATTTCGTGTCCGCCGCAGGTGAGTTGGACCCTGCTGCTGTCGCCTCCATTTCGTGGGCGACCGCCTTGAGTTGGCGATGCGTATTTCAGAAATCTATGCGTATTCCTGGAATTAATGTTTTTTAAATATTTAATTATATAAAAAAGCCGTAGAATAGACATTTCTAAGAACCAATTTTTTGTTGAGGTTATTTTTAAGAAATATGAGAAGACAAAAAAAAATTTGTTACCCATTTTCTTTATTTCCATTTTACCCGGGATTTCTTTAAATCCTGCTTATTAGCTCAAATGATGAACAAAAGCTTTGTAAGAATGAGTTGTTTCTGATTTCTGCTCAATTTGTAAAGTGAAAGATCCAATTTTGAAACTCTCACATCAGAGACATGTATAAATATAAATAAGTTATACACAAGAACAACACCTTGGCTACATTAGTGTTCTATAATGCAATGAAATCTTTAGTATTTACATTACTTGTTAAATTAAGATCATACACTTTGAAAACATTACAAAACTTAAAAGACCCTATGAAACTATAAGTCTATACACAGGAAATCAAATCAATCAATCAAACAACAGAATTTTTGGGTCCTTTCTTCAATCTAAGACAATCTATTAATTCAGTTCTCTGTGTCATTACCTTGTTGAACATATCATCCACCATAGTTCTTACAACATCACATAGATTCTCCAACACTTGCAGCTTTGTTTGCATTTCCTTGGCAGCAACATCTGAATCATCAAGAAGAACTTGAGCAACAGAATCATTGATCTCCTTCACCTCCTTCAACACAGGAATTTTCTCCATTATTTGTTCATTGATCTTGGAATCAAGTGTCACAACCAAAGAACCATCAAAGCCACCTAAAATTTCTCTTAACTCCATATATGGCTTATTATTACTACACAAACCAGACAACAAAATCCCACATACCCAAAAGCCAAGACTCTTCATTTCCTTCAAAGCTTCACTAACAACCCATTCTTTGCCACTAAAAATCCTTCCTTGATCACTTTCTTTGCTCAATTCGTTGGCAAAATTGACATTGAAATTGGAACAACATGGCTCAATTGGTTTCAGATGCTTTGTTGCCATAGAAGATGGAAGTGAAGAATCTTCTAAAACTGATAAACGATGAACAAGAGAAAGCCTTGATTGTGCAAGATGAGAAAGTGATGAAGAAATTGAATTGAAAATCTCCAACAAACACAAACTGTAGCTGAGATACCCTTCAATGGAACCAACCTCCCATGTACTTAAAGGGTAATCTATATCCACAAGAAGATTTGCAAAAGCCTTGTTTGTGAAGGGTAAGATCCCAAAACACTTCTCAATCCATGTCAAGGACAAGAACAAGATCTCTGATGATGACGGTCCTCCTCCTGGTTTCAACACATCAAGTGATAAATGTCCTATGAATCTGGAAACCTCGGATCTAAAAGCATGCAAGGAAGCTAAGAACTTCTCAGGTTGGTTATAATGATCATGGTTGGTCTGATTTTGATGGTGGTTGTGGTTGTGATGATTCTCCAGCTTGTTGTAGAGTTTTGCAAAGGTATGTTCCAAGAGTACCATTGACAACTTAGAACACAATACAAATAACTTTGTTGGGGTGAGTTGAGAATTAGAACTATTAAAAAAAAGTAAAAGGCTTTGAAAGTTTGGTTGTAGATGACTTATTGGTTGGAAAGTTGAGCCGATAAAGTTTGGTTTTTGATCTCAAAAAAAGAGCAAAAGAGAGTAGATTAGTATTGGAATGCAACTAGGTTGCGGATATGATCAAAACACACAATTGGTGTTTTCTTTTCCCATAGAGATTAAGGAAAAAAAAAAAACTATGGGCACCCATTTTTGCGGTGGTCAAATAGGTTCATCTGATCTGACCTACATTTTTGGTTAATAGAGGTTGGTTTATGATATAAGTTATGTTGTGGAAAAAAGGGCCCTATGCAATTACTTTGATCAATATACCAAGTTCAGAATACCTAGGGAGGGTATATTTGTCTATTTATATGGGTAATCGTACTTTGGTCCAGTTTGAGGAATCAGCTTAATTAAGCTATTTTTGAAAAAATAGCTTAAACAATAAATGACTATATTAAAAGTAGTTTTTAAATAAATTATTTTATATTTGAATTTTTAATTTTAAAAGTGTTTACTTTATAGAAATATGATAAAAAGTAGTAGTATTACGAGAGAAATTATTTTTTTTAACTTCTTTATAAACTCTTAAATAGCTTCTTAAAAAGGTGCAATTTAATTTTAAAAATTACACCAGATATTAATACTACTACTTTTCATAAATCAAAAACTCAAAAAAAATTACTTTTAAAACTTCCCAAACAGGCTCAAATTGTCACTGTGGTTGGTTATTGCTTTTACTTTTAGAGTTGCCAATTGGAAATAGGGACTTCCCTTGAAGCAGAAGCTTCAGTGGCAGTATATGAGGGTCACTACAATAACGTTTTGGTTCTCACATGTTATATTATATGTCTCACTCTTTTTTTCCTTTTCTTTTTGTCTGGTTTACATCACAAGCAACGTTGTATTTTTTATCATTGTATTTGTTTTGGTAACATCATTCTTAGTTTTTTGTTTTTAGGCTGATTCAAGACTAATTCTCCTATTTTATGATACTAATATAATATTTTATGAGATCCAAAATAAAATTGAATTAAAATTAAAAACTGAATATTAAAGATGTTATAATACATCACTTACAAGAACGAATATTATATCGATGGTAAGATTCGAACTTGTGTTTTTATGAGATACGAAATATTTTTTATAGTATGTTTCACTTCATTCTTATTTAATTTTATAACGTAGTTTTATAAATATATACAGGGACGGACTTAAAAAGAGTAAGTGAAGCCATGGTCCTCCCAGATTTTAAAAAAAAATTTATAATAATAAATGATTAAGTATATAAAATTATTATATATTATATAATTTATTTTTTATTTGAAAAATATATTTAATATTTAATTTAGTATAAATAAAAGTACAGTTCAAATATTAATGATATTTAATATTTAAAAAGTAAGTAAAATAGTAAAACAGTTTTATTCAATCAAATTTAGTAATCAGAAAAATTTTATGTTACGGCCTGGCCTAAACAGTTTACGGGTCGGCCCGACCCGGGTAACACCCGACCAAACGATCAGGAATGAAACGCCCAACTGCCGACCCGGACACGCGTCCCTGACAGCTTCGCTACGGCTGTGCAAGGGAGGCCTAGAAGAAGGTGGGCCTGTCCCTACAGGGCCCACCTCTGACACGGTATATATGGGGAAGGACCTACCCTTCCCCCAAGGTACGTCACATGCCACTCAACCCTTATTCGCCTGCACATTTCACTGACTAGAGCGTCGGAGTGTCCTTGCAGGTGACACCCCCCCCTCTCCACACGAAGTGCTCGGGAAATCGTACACACCCTCTCCAACCCAGTAGCCCGGAACCAGGCGATCTCCCTCCCACCAACCGAAGTATCAACCCGAACCGTCCGGTACCCGACCTATCGAACATTGGCGTCGTCTGTGGGGACTGGAACATCTGAATGGAAGTAATACAAGGCCCTGGAGGAGCAGGGCGAGAAGCCGAGCAGAGAGGGAAACCCGTTGTGCCGTCCTCCGAGGAACGCACAAGGTCCCCTCCTCGACGAACGACATGGTCCCTTGAAAGACGCCCTTTCGGGGGAACCGGCGACAACAGCGCCAGGATAATGCAGGAACTGTGTCATAGAATGCAAGACCTAAAACGCCGGCTGGCAGCTCGGGAGCATCGATAACAAATGCCCGAATCAGACGACTCCCGCTCTCCCCCGAGAAGCCGCTCCCGACGCGTGTCTAGCCCAAGATCTGAATCTGAGAGCCTCAGGGAGGAAGTGCGCGTAAGGAGGCGCCACGACCCCCTCATATACGTAAGGAACAGGAGGCGGCGTGCCACAGACCGCACCGTCGCTAATCGCGACCGGGAGGATGGTCGCCGGGAAGACGACGAAAGGAGAACACGGCGAACAAGTGGGCCAGTCATAGTAGGTGCGACCCCTTTCCACCGTTCCATCCTCGAAGTCCGGCTGCCAAAGCACTTTGACAAGCCAACGGACATGAGGTACGACGGAACGCAAGACCCACAGGAGCACCTTACGGCCTTCGAGGCCAGGATGAACCTAGAAGGAGTAGGGGACGAGGTAAGATGCCGCGCTTTCCCGGTCACCCTCGCGGGACCTGCGATACAGTGGTTTAACAACCTCCCGCAGGGCTCGGTGGCCAAGTTCTCGGATATAAGCCACACCTTCCTAGCCCAATTCACTACCAGGATAGCCAAAGCGAAGCACCCAATCAACCTGCTTGGGGTAACGCAAAGGTTCGGAGAACCAACTAGAAAATATCTAGATCATTTTAACGACGAGTGCCTAGAGATCGACGGACTGACCGACTCAGTCGCCAGTCTATGCCTGACGAACAGTCTCCTAAACGAAGACTTCAGAAAGCACCTCACGACAAAGCCGGTATGGACGATGCAGGAGATCCAATGCGTAGCCAGAGAGTACATTAATGACGAAGAAGTCAGCCAGGTCGTGACTGCCAATAAACGATAACCCTCCTACAGTCAAAACTGACACCACCAAAGCGGAGAAAGGTAGAAGGAACACGCCAGAGACGGCGGTCCGAGTAAAAATCCCAGGCTGTTCCCTCGCATCGGAAAGTTCACCAACTACACTCCCCTCGCCGCCCCGATCGTGGAAGTATACCAACAAATAGCCGAGAAGGGGATCCTATCGAAGCCCCGACCACTGAAGGAGCGAACAGGGGGGAACCGGAGCCTCTACTGTGACTATCACAAGGGCTACGGACACAAGACTCAGGACTGTTTTGACTTGAAAGACGCGCTGGAGCAGGCAATTAGAGACGGAAAGCTAGCTGAGTTCTCCCACCTCATAAGGGAGCTGAGGAGATGGAACCGCGACCATGAAAACGAAGACGGAACACGAGCAACGAAGCGACGCCAAGAGCCTGAAGAGAATGATCATGGCCTCACCATAGTAAACGTGGTAACAGCGAGAAACGCGGCGCCTAGGTCGAAGTCGGCACACAAGAAGGATGCCAAAGTCATCGCGGTCTCCTCATCCGTGCGAAACACCATGAAACTCCCACCCATTTCGTTCGGACCGGAGGATCAGTGGTTTGACGAAGCCGGAGAAAACCCTCACATGGTCATAATGGCTAAAGTAGGAACCGGCCTCATCAAGCGAATCCTGGTAGATACGGGGGCAGACTCGAACATCATGTTCTGCAATGTGTTCGACGCTTTGGGCTTGAGGGACGCCGACCTACAGACTCACCAGCACGGCGTTGTGGGTCTCGGCGACCATTTCATCAAGTCGGATGGCATAATCACCCTGCCGACCTCATTGAAACAAGGCCAAGGGAGAAGAACGATAATGGCCGAGTTCGTGATCCTACGAGATTCCACCGCTTACAACATCATCTTGGGGAGAAAGACCATCAACGACCTAGGAGGGGTCATCAGCACGAGGATGTTGGTAATGAAGTTCATAACTGAAGAAGAGTCAGTAGGGTCTGTGAGGGGAGACCTGGAAACGGCAGTCGCTTGCGACAACGCCAGTCTCTCGTTGAGAAGGAAGTCTAAAGAGGCATCGGGAGTATTCCTCGCCGACTTGGATGCCAGAATTGACGACAAACCCAGACCCGAACCCGAAGGGGACCTGGAAAAGTTTAGGGTCGGGAACTCGGAGGAAAAGTTCACGTTCGTAAATAGGAACCTCCCCCATGAGTTGAAAGAACCTTTGATGGAAATGATCAGAGCCAATGGCGATCTGTTTGCCTGGACACCTGCCGATATGCCAGAGATAGACCCCGGGCTCATGTCACACCGCCTAGCCATTAGGCCGGAAGCCAAACCAGTGGCCCAAAGAAGAAGAAAAATGTCTCAGGAAAGGGCAGAGGAAGTGGCCAGACAAACGGCCAGCCTCCTTGAAGCAGGGTTTATCCGGAAACTAGACTATTCTACCAGGTTGTCAAACGTGGTCCTGGTAAAAAAGCACAATGGGAGATGGAGGATGTGTGTAGACTATTCTGATCTCAACAAGGCGTGTCCCAAGGACTGCTATCCCCTCCCCAACATTGATGCACTCGTTGACGCGGCCGCGGGGTACTGGTATCTGAGCTTCATGGACACCTACTCCGGCTACAACTAGATACCGATGCACCGGCCAGACGAGGATAAAATGGCGTTCATAACGCCAGGAGAGACTTACTACTACAAAGTGATGCCCTTCGGACTGAAAAACGCGGGGGCGACGTACCAGAGGCTAATGAACAAAATATTCAGCGACCTTATCGGCAAAATGGTGGAAGTCTACGTGGACGATGTCCTTGCGAAGACTGCCCGACCCGATGACCTCCTAAGCGACCTGGAAAACGTGTTCACGTCCCTCCGACAACACGGCATGAGGCTCAACCCGCTTAAGTGCGTCTTTGCCATGGAGGCCGGAAAATTCCTGGGGTTCATGATAACCCAAAGGGGAGTGGAAGCTAACCCCGAAAAGTGCCAGGCGATACTCCAGATGAGAAGTCCGGGTTGCATCAAAGATGTTCAGCGGCTGGCGGGAAGGCTCACCGCGTTGTCCAGATTCCTTGGTGCAGCGGCAGCGAAGGCCCTACCCTTCTTCAACTTGATGAAGAAAGGAATAGCGTTTGAATGGACACCTGCGTGCGAGGAGGCGTTCAACCACTTCAAGGAAATCCTAGCAGCGCCCCCTGTGCTCGGGAAACCCAGAGCCGGAGAACCACTCTACTTATACTTAGCCATAACAGAAGCAGAGCTTGCTGCGGTGCTGGTATGAGAAGAAGGAAAGGCCCAACAACCGATCTACTTCGTGAGTAGGGCGCTGCAAGGGGCAGAGCTTAGGTACAGCAAGCTGGAGAAATTGGCAATAGCGCTCCTGACCTCCTCCCGCAGGCTACGACAATACTTCCAGGGTCACCAGGTGGTCGTGAGAACGGACCAGGGAATCCGCCAGGTGCTCCAAAAACCTGATCTGGCGGGGAGGATGATAACCTGGGCCATCGAGCTGTCCCAATATGATCTGAGCTACGAACCCCGAAACGCAATTAAGGCACAAGCAATGACGGACTTCTTGGTGGAAGTAACCGGAACCGAGGACACGAGCACACGTTGGAAGCTCCACGTGGACGGAGCTTCCAACCAGATGTCCGGGGGCGCCGGGATCATCCTAGAAAGTCTGGCCGGAGTCATTTACGAACAGTCAGTTAAGTTCGAGTTTCCCATATCAAACAACCAAGCAGAATACGAAGCCCTTCTGGGGGGCTTGGTTCTAGCTCGGGAAGTCGGGGCCACAAGGTTAGAAGTATGCAACGACTAGTAGGTCGTCACCGCGCAAGTAAATGGGAGCTACCAAGCCAGAGACTCGCTGCTGCAAAAGTACTTAGAAAGGGTTAAAGAGCTTATCAAACAATTTGAGGAGGTCATGGTCCAACACGTCCCAAGGAAAAAGAACACACGAGCAGACCTCCTATCCAAGCTGGCGAGCACGAAACCTGGAATCAGCAACCGCTCCCTCATCCAAGGCGTCACGAGGGAGCCCGCAGTTGCTCTACACCTGACCAAGATGAGCCCCTCTTGGATGGACCCCATCACCGATTTCTTGGAAAATGGCAAACTCCCTCAGGACGAGAAGGAAGCCAAAACGGTAAGAAGGGAGGCCGCCAAATATACGGTCATATAGGACCAGCTATTCAAAAAGGGACTCAGCCAACCTTTGCTGAAGTGCCTTCATCCCGACCAGATGGACTACGTAATCAGAGAAGTCCACGAGGGATGCTGCGGCCATCATATCGGGGGCAAAGCCCTAGCAAGGAAGCTCATCCGAGCTGGATACTACTGGCCAACAATGATGAATGACTCCAGGGAGTTCATGAAAAGATGCGCGAAGTGCCAACAAAACGCCAACTTCCACAAAGCGCCAGCTTCCGAGCTGAGCCTATTGACGTCCACCCGACCTTTCGCACAGTGGGGAGTCGACCTCTTGGGACCTTTCCCAGTTGGCCTGGGGCAGGTCAAGTACCTCATAGTTGCCATCGACTACTACATCAAATGGATAGAGGCTGAGCCGCTGGCCAGCATATCCTCATCTAATTGTAGGAAGTTCATGTGGAGGCAGGTGATAACCCGTTTCGGAATCCCGGAGATCGTCATTTCGGATAATGGGACGCAGTTCACTGACAAGAAGTTCGCAGAGTTTCTCGCCGGTTTGGGGATAAAACAGAAATTATCCTCGGTCAAACACCCCCAAACAAACGGACAAGTGGAGTCTGTAAATAAGATCATCTTACTAGGTCTCAAGAAGCGTCTAGACAGCAAAAACGGCTCATGGGCCGACGAGCTCGCCTCGGTCCTCTGGTCCTATCGAACAACCGAGCAAAGCTCCACGGGGAAAAACCCCTTTCCGTTTAACGTACGGGGTAGAGGCGGTGATACCCGTGGAAATCGGCGATCCGAGCCCGTGGTTACTCCTCGCAGGAGTAGAAGAAGCGGTGGACAAAGACCTAGTAGACGAGGTCAGAAGGATGGACCACTTGTCAGAAGTAGCGCTGAAACAAAGAATAGCCCTACGCTACAGTACCAAGGTCCTCAGAAGAGAATTTGAGGAAAGAGACCTCGTCCTGCGACGCAACGATGTCGGGCCACTAACACCAGGAGAAGGAAAGCTGGCGGCAAACTGGGAAGGCCCTTACGGAATCAAAGAAGTGCTTGGCAAAGGCGCCTACAAACTGGAAAGACTCGACGGCAAAGAAATCCCGAGAACGTGGAATGCAGGTAACCTGAGGAGGTTCTATTCATAGCTCGGGCACGCCGGCCAAGTGGCTTGAAGAGCTACATAGATGTTTACTTTATCCAAATGTTAATTCCTAATGACTTACTTTTATCAAATACCTATCATGTTCACGAATTTGTTTAGCTAACGACTAATTTTTACTTGTCTGAATTCTTCCACCTACTATTCCCCAATACGTATCCTACACAATCGCGTTCTTCAACGAAAACCCGGGACTGATCACCCCGGAAGCCAGTCAGATCATAGCCATAACTAACGGCCGCGATAACATGACCAAGACGGTTTCGACCATGTTACCAACGTAAACGGAAAAACGGACACAAGCAATAGGTCCACACCAGAAAAACGGTAACAAAACATAAACTACTAAACAAACAAGATAAAGGCGATAAATAGAAGCCGACCAGGCGACCGTTAAAGAGTAACAAAGGTCTTGTTAGTTGCAACAAAGTATTTTACAAAACCATACAAAAACACAAGAGTTCACTTTCGGGGCACATCAACAATCTTGCCGTCCTGAATCGTTTTAAAGACCCCGATTGCCGACGTGTCGAAGTCCGGAACTACGACCTTCACCAGAGCCTTAAGAGCCTCCTCAGTCATGAAGATCGCGTTCCTTCCTTGCTCTTTAGTCGCCTTGTGCTTCCTCTTAAGCTCTTCGACCTCGGCTTGAGCAGCTCTAGCCGACGAAATCGCCTGGTCACGTTCCTTCTCCAAGGCCGCCACCCGACCCTGCCCGGCATTCAACTGGCTCTCAAGAGTCATCTCCCGCTCGACCAAATGGGACACAGTCTCATCGGAGGCTTTCAACTTCTCCTCAACAGAGGCAACTTTCTCCTCAGCAGCCTTGAGCTTCTCCCCTGCCTCGGACAGCTGCCCCTGGAGCGACTCGACTTGAACTTTGAAATCGTTGTTCGCCTTGACAGAAGACTCAAGTTTCCTTCGAAGCGCCTGCATCCCCGACAACTCGAACTCGGCTTTCCAAGCTATCACAGCTCCACAGAGCAGAGTACGATACATCCACCTCGCTTGGCCCGCCAATTCGGTGCCATGAAAGTGGTCCTCCGTGCCAGGGATCAGCTGGGAGTCAAGGAAGGCGGCAGCGTCAAAATTCCTCTCCATCACGGTAAGGGTTCCTTCCGGGCTGGAGGATGCTCTTCGCCTCTTAGGAGTGGGGATGAGCTTCAAGTCATCATCCTCTTGACGAGAAGGGGACGAGTGCCCAACAACAGCCGCCTCATCAACAACGGCCGTCTCATCAAGAACAGGAGAAGTTCGCTCCCCGACAGAGTTCTTGTCGGACGTCTCGGTGTCCCGAGGAGAAGTCACAGCAGCCTTCTTTTCATCAGTAAGGTCCCCAGACTTCCCGGTGACCTTCTCGTCGGCTTTTTCCTCGTCACTATCCTCCAAAAAGGTCTTAACTAGGCCCTCAAGACCGGTCACTGAAGTAGACATCTCCACTACAATAGACAAACAAATGCGTCAGTCGTAAAGTCGGCAAAAGACAAATAAGATGATAAACAATACAAAAGTACGAGGCAAAACAGCTCACAAATATAATTCTTAGCGACCTCCCGGTCACCCATAAGAAGGTGGGGGTTCATAGGGTTTTTTCCAAAAACTGTGAGCAGCACATCGGCAATCCTTTTATTTACAGGGGACATCCCCTTGTAGGTCACCTTGATGAAGGTGTTAGACCCCGCCCCGAAGCTCCAATACGTCGGGATGAGGCGCTCTCCCTCTAGCGACAACCAAAAAGGATGGCGACCTTTGACGGGATGAACCTTAAAATACTTGTCCTTGAACCCATGATAGGAGTCCTCGAACAGACCAAATATCCTCCGACCTTGGGCAGATCGGAAAGACAGGAACCCTTTTTTCGCTTTCCCCTGCTTGGTGGGGTTGGTAAGGGTGAAGAAGAAGAGAAAGACATCCACCGACACCGACAGCTCGAGATATTCACAAACCATCTCGAAACAGCGGATTGAAGCCCAGCTGTTCGAATGAAGCTGCGACGGCGATACGGATATCCGATTAAGAAGCGACATCTGGAAATCGAAAAACGGTATGCGAACGCCCACCTGGGTGAACATGGCCTTGTAAAACCAAATCCAGTCGGCAACCCGGGGGGAGGGAAGATTAATCTCATACAACTGCTCGTGGGAGGCAGGAACGAAGATGTCATAATTGGCCTCCTCGTCTGTCCCCCCGCACAGATACTCGGCTTGCCGAAATTCCGTCAACTCCTCCAGATCCATCTGATTCGGCGAGTCCTTCACATCGGAGGTCACCCAGGCGTAGGGTCGTAGTTCACGGCGGAAGGAGTAGCCCGGAAAACGACGCGAGGCATACCTACAGTGGGGGTACCACTCCATTAGTCTATGAGGTCGGGAGTCTGGGAAAAACCCAGAAACTATGTCCATCCTACTCAACATCTAAGATCAAGCATGGCTAAAGTTATCTATCATGCAAACTACCTAAAAGCCTACCCTAAGAATGGTACCCCTCCCCTAACGCATCTACTTGGCATTAGAAAGCCATTTAGCAACAGAGGTCAAATTAAAACAGCAAGAACATGGAGCAAATGCAAGCAACATGCATACGACGATGGAGCAGAAAAAAGAAAAAAAGGATCAAAGATTACCTGAATCGGTTGCAAAAACTGAGAAGGAAGAAGGAAAGATGCACAAGGATACTAGAACGAGACTCTGAGATTTTCTGGGAGAAGAAGAAGGAGATAATAGGGAGATAGTAGGAGCAAGAGTGTAAAGGGAAAGATCAAAACAAAAACTGTTCAAAACTGCCACCCAGGAAGCACGAAAGACCTGGGGGCAGAATAGTCTTTACCCACAAGATTTTCCAGCCCATTATGAGCATTTAATGCTCCGCGCGAAGAACGAGGCGACAAGTGGTCGTTCCAGCAACGAACGGACACGCGCGCAAGAGGCACGTGCACCCCACGGACGGCCGACCTGACGACAATGCGCGAAAGAGAAGATGACACGCCACCAACGATTCTCACGGTCGTTGCTGGCGCGTCGGGGGCACTGTTACGGCCTGGCCCAAACAGTTTACGGGCCGGCCCGACCCGGGCAACACCCGACCCGAACGATTAGGAATGAGACGCCCAGCTGCCAACCCGGACACGCGTCTCTGACAACTTCGCCACGGCTGTGCAAAGGAGGCCTAGAAGAAGGTGGGCCTGTCCCTGCAGGGCCCACCTCTGACACGGTATATATGGGGAAGGACCTACCCTTCCCCCAAGGTACGTCACATGCCACTCAATCCTTATTCGCCTGCACATTTCACTGACTAGAGTGTCGGAGTGTCCTTGTAGGTGACACCCCCTCTCCACACGAAGTGCTCGGGAAATCGTACACACCCTCTCCAACCCAGTAGCCCGGAACCAGGCGATCTCCCTCTCACCAACCGAAGTATCAACCCGAACCGTCCGGTACCCGACCTACCGAACATTTTACATTAGAATGCAAATTCAATATTATAAACTTAATGTTTCTAATCATGTTGAATTAAGTAATTTGTGCACAATTTTTGAGTTATGTTTCAACTATAAATATTATGAAAACCGAATAGACTCAGAAACAAAATAAAAGATGAAGTTCTTGCTAATTGTCTTTTGATTTACATTAAAAAATTATTAAAAAATTTGACATAAATTTTATTATCGATAAATTTTACAATATAAAAAATCGATTTATACTATTTCATTAATAAAAAATACACATATTTTTTATACTTTTAAATATATTTTTTATCATCAATATATTTTTATAATGTATCTTACATTATATAATTTATTTACATAAATTTTATTTTAATTTAATATTATATATATTATTAGTCTCATAATAATATTTTTGAATCTGTACCCATGTATATATATTGGTTATTAAATTTAAAATTTATTACAATTCTAGAAGTCAACTAACGGATTAATCTCTTCTAATCTAATCTAAAATATACTATGGCAAAATGTGTTGTACCGTAATTTTAAGACATTAAGATTAAGATGTAGAAATTCCAATATAAAATCACTTGTTAAATATTGTAAGCGCTTACGTCATTGATTGAAGAATTGCTTTTAGGAAGGGAACAAAAAACATGATGAATGACACCGTTTGCTAGAGTGTATGCAATAATGAGTATTCCACAGGGTGGATAAGCAGTGCCATATTATATATAATTATATTATATATACTCGGTCTAATTTTAGTTTATTATCTACTTTTAAGTTTTAAATATTTATTAGTATTTTTATTCGTAACAATATTACGGAAATATAATTTTTTTAAAATTATAGTCTATTTTATTCTAACAGTATAAATTATGCATGACACAAAAAAATTATAAAATTAAACTATTTTTATAAAAAAAATAAAAAATCGTAGGTTGACAAAAGTCTCTAATTAAGAAAACCAAAGTCTTTCTAGATAAAAAGTTAAATAACAAAAAGGTCTAATTTTTATTTGAATTATATTATTTTGTTAATTTTATTTTCTGTAAAACAAAAAATTAGAAAAAAATAGAGAATGAGAGAAAAGAGAGAGAAAGATAAAGATGAAAAATGAGAGTGAGAGTTTGTTAATTTTAGAAAAAAAATTATTTTAATTGTAATAAGAAAATATCGGATGACATATTTTGATTTGTCAAATTACTAATATAAAATATAAATTATATATAGAGTGAAAATGGTAGAGAGAAATAGAAAAATGGAGAGAGATAGATGAGAGAATTTAGGAAGGGGGTTTATTAGTTTTGGAGAAAAATATTTTCTCAATTTCAATAAGAGAGTGTCATGTGACACATTTGATTATTAAATTAGATAGTAATATATGATACATAATATATGTATATTTCAATTTTAATTTTAATGTAATTAAAGAATGTTATGTTGCACATTTTGATTGTCAAATTAGTAATTAGTCATTGATATTGATAATTGATAATGATATATAAAATAGATAGAGTGGTTGAAGGAATGAGAGAGATAGAGAAAGGAAGAAGGAGGAGGGGAGAACTCTTTAATTTTGGAGGAAAATATTTGATTTCAATTGCAATGAGGGAATGACATGTGGCACATTTTAGTTGTAGAATTAGTATGGAGGAGTGAAGAATTCTACCTAATTTTGGAGGGAAAAATTTGATTCCAATTACAATAAGAAAGTGACATTTGGCACATTTTGGTTGTAAAATTAGAAATAAACAAGTATAATCACCCGTGCCATGCACGTGAGAAGATTGAAATTATAATTTTAAATTATTCTTTTAAAATTAATTTGAATTATAATAATTTGATTAATAAAAAAGTAACATGTTATGCATTGTTTGTTCTTTTTTTAATTCAGTGTTAATTGGATTAATTCTAAAATAGTTATTAATCGATTTTAATAATGTACTTTCTTCAATAAATCACACATATATACTGAATGTGATCATAAATAATATAGTTATAATAGTTAAATCCACCAACAAATATATTAGCTATATTATCACACTATTAAACAAATTAAATATAAAGACTATTAACACTTATAAATCTATAAAATCGTACTTTTTTTTATTCGTGCGAAGGTTTACTTGTCAAATAAATTAAAAATATAAACAAAAAATATTTATAAGCTGGACCTAGCATCACTTGAAAGAATCATGAAAAATAATCAACTTATCTTATCATCCATGAGAACCATTTCTACGTAAGTCGTCTTGTTCTTGTCAAATTTGTATGGGACTTTCCATAACCTTATAATTCTTGCCTTTATTTTTCAAACCTTTTCATTACATAATCTACCGTACCATAGGTAACACTGTTGATAGAATCGTAATTAGTAGCCCTTAGGTATGAAAAATAATAAACAGAAGAAAATTTATGTCCGAAGTACGAATTTTCTAAATGATAAATTAAATAATTGTAACAATTCACTATTACTCCTTCTCTCTATATATATATACACTAATTATACACGGTAATAATTAGCAAATATCTTCAATGGAAATACTTACTACAATTAGGTGAAATTTATTTCATTATATTTTATTAACCTTTATGATTAATTCAATAGAGATACTTACTCAATATATATGTTATCTACATTAATTATATGCCAATATTTTTAGAAAGAGCTAAAAGAGGAGATATATAAATATATATAATATCATTGCTATATAGGAAGTAGGGCTGTCAAACGGGCTAGTCCGGTCCATTTAGGCCCAGCCCATTAAGCCAATGGGTTAAATGGGCTAACCCGTTTAAGCCCACTTTATTCGCAGGCCAGAATTTTAATTTCTAGCCCGGACCGTTTATGGTCAGTCCAATGGATTAAATGGGCCAGCCCGTTTATCATTTAATTTTATTTTTTGAAAAATATTTTGACAAAAAATACCACTTTTAGGTCAAAAATCTTTAAAAATAATATTTTTTTTAGTTGATAGGTCTGATTTTCAGGTCGAATCGAGAGAAATATCAACTAAAAGTACTAATTTTTTTGAAAAAAATGTAAAAAAAAAATAAACGGGCCACCCATTTAGCACACAGGCTAGCCCGAAATTTAAACGGGTTTAATTTTAGAGGCAAAGTCCGCCAATTTAAATGGGTAAACGGGTTGGTCCGATGAGTTTAACCCATTTTGACGGTTCTAATAGGAAGCATACATAAATTGATACATTTTTTTTATTATATTATACAACTTAAAATTGTAGTATCATGTTATTATTAATTCTAGATACTTGCTATAATTATATCAAATTTAATTATGACTCTAGATAAATAAAATAGATAACATTCAATATTATTTTTTTCTTTTTGCATTCAATATTTACTGTAAATATAAAAAGTAAGATAATTAATGAAAAAATATGAACAAAAAATAAAATATATTAATTAAAATTCAATTTGCTATCTAATTAATCTTGTATCCATACAATAAAACTTTATGAAAATATTATGAATCACAAACTTTTTTTATTCTACATAAAAAAAACACTATACGTAACTTTTAGTCGTACAAAAATAATTATAAGAATTAATTATTGATGTTGATATTAATCACAATTAATTATTGATATCCTATTCTTTTTTTAAATATATTTTACCTTTTTTAAAATATAATGCATGTACTATGTAGATCTTATTATTATTATTATTATTATTATCCACTAATTGATATCAAATTAAATAGGTCACTATTAATATGTGCATCAACTATCTTCTAATAAAATTATTATACTTAAATGCGGATTAGAACTATATCAATTGATATAATTAGAATGATTAAAAATATCGATAATTGATACGTAGTTTAATAACGCATTGAATATTGATTATAATTAATTAATTTATATAAATTATAATAAATGGTGAGATTTGAATGGCTAATCAAATTAATTAATTGATATAATTAATTAATTATAATTGATTTGCTTTGACGAATTAAATGAAATAGATTTGAAAACACCTCAAGAGCATGCCACATCAGTTCCATCATTAAATGTAAAAATTCTATTTTTATATAATAGAATAGAATAGAATAGATAGATAATAAAGATATTTTCTTAAATTAGTGTAATTATACATTATTTATTAAATATTTATTATAATATTGTAATATAATTATAATAAAAATATTTTTATAAAATAAATTTATTTAGAGAAATATAAATTGGTTATTAATGGCCGATGCCATTATCATATAATTATCATATTATATTATTATTATCATTATTATTATCAATATAATTAAAATGATCAAAAATATTTTCGATTGATAATAAGTAGTTTAATAATGTATTAAATATTGATTTCATATAACTATAATAAAGATATTTTCTTAAATTAGTATAATTATGTATTATTGCTTAAATGCTAATTATAATATAATTATAATAAAGATATTTTTATAAAATAAACTTAGAAGAGAAAATAGTGTATTATTTTTGGCAGGAAAATAGATTCACGAGGAATCGACACCTCATTTTCATTAGTTGAAAGAAAACCCAATTTTAGTATATATATATATATATATATATATATATATATATATATATATATATATATATAAACTAATTACAAACTGTATGAATTTTTAATGCAGATACTAATTGTTACTAATAGAAAAAAATTATATAAATAGAAATTATATAATTTCAATCAATTTCGTATAACAAAACAGTGGTTAACAAAAAGTATGGAATTTTTTTTTTACATACGTATTATGCCATACGTATAAATTATACGGGTTATTTTATAACTTTATATATATATGTATAACAAAGCAGTTTAATATTATATTTTATCTATATTAATAATATGTCAAAATTTCGAAAAAAGAGATAAAAGTGGAGATATATAAATATGTATAATATTATTGTTATATATGAAGCAGTTTTATATTATTATAATTATAGAGACTTACTATAATTATATCAAATTTAATTATGACTGTAAATAAATAAAATAGGAAACAATCAATACTAATTTTTTTTATAGTCAAAATTTACTGTAAATATAAAAAATAAAATCACTAATGATTAAAAATTTGAGTAGAAAATAAAACTCCATAAGCTAAATTCAATTTGTTAACTAATTAATTTGATGTCCATATAATAATAATATTATTATTATATATTGACTAAAACTGTGAATACATACTAATAAAATTATTACATACGAATGAGAATTAAAATTTTATCAATTATATAAATTCGAAATTATTATTATTATTATTGAATAATGATGATAATTCATGTGATAATGAATATTACCTATAAAACATCTAAAATTAAATAATATTCAACAGTAATTATGTGACAATTATAATTCAAAAATTACTGTATATGAAGTCACGTGAATGATTATTATAATTGATATAATAATTGCTATAATTACTACATATTCTCAATCTTATAAGTTGTATCAATTTAACTATATCAATTATATTCAAATTAGTAGTCAATTATTTTTTTAAAAATTCTTGCTATAATTAGGTTATACTTATGAGATTATCTTGTATTAATCATTATAATTAATTTAATAAAGATATTTATTAAGTATATATGTTATCTATATTAATTATATGTCAATATATATTTGTAAGAATGAGTTTAAAAAAGTGATATATAAATATATATAATATTATTATTATATAAAAGTTAGATTTAAATAATATATTAAATATTGATTTGATATAATTATAATAATAATATTTTTCTAAAATAATATAATCATATATTATTCATGAGCTAATTATAATGCAATTAAATATATAATAATATTCTATATTATTTATTTACCGTCATGATTTGATTTGATTGTTTTCTAGTTTATTTACTTACATAAATGATTAAAATATATAACATAACTATCGTAATTATTATAATTTTATGATATAATTATAATTAACATATTTTATCATAATTAAATATTGATTTGATATAATTATAATGAAAATTTTTTTCTAAAATAATATAATCATATATTATTTATGAGACAATTATAATGCAATTAAAGATATTATTATATCATAATGTCTACTTACTATATTAATATAATATCAAAAGATACATGTTTCATTATTTTTTATAGATAAAATCGGTTTTTATTGGCAACTAAATTGTGCTTAGGACAACGAAAACTATATATTTAGGTAGAGTTTTTTTTGTCAAATATAATGAAAATACCAATAAAGAAATAAAGAATAAAAATAAACTTAAATAATATACTTGACACTACTTTATTTTATTAATTATTAAATTATTTAAAAATAGTACATCCACGAAAAATAATCATAATATATAAATTGAGGCAATAATTTAAAATTCTTTAATTATAATTTAATCAAATACTAATATTAAAACCAAAATTACTTAAACAATATTGAATCTATTCTAGTCTTTAGTCATGTATAGTATAAAGTTATTCTCGTAACGACAACCAACTGAAATAATATCGTAAGTATCAACATTTAAAATTTGTACAAATTTAAAATTAATAGTACCTCAATAGAGTTAAAAACACAACGAAAAGGATGACAAAAGTATTGAGAGTTTGGACATTCATCTTGCAGCTCACAATAAAAATCTGAGGACACTTGCTGCAGTAAGAGCAATTAAAAAAAAAACAAAAAGAAAAATAAAATCTGAATTTGAACCAAATTGACCAATTTAGGATGGTGAATCTAATGAGAAATTATGCAACCAAACAATTATAATAATTTGATAAAAAAGGAGGATGAGTAAATTATAAATGTTAGATAATTAAAATTATTGATAAGTAGTTTAATAACGATCTACTTAATTTTAATTATTTTAATTATAAAAATAAATTACAAATGTTAGATAATTAAAATTATTGATAAGTAGTTTAATAATGCATTAATAATTAAAATATCACAACTGATATTACAATTTTAATCGAATAATTAAAATTATAATAATTTACTCATCCTCCTTTAACCACATTCCATTAGGTTGGTCATAATAGGTGAGTAGATCCAACAATTATTCGGTAAAGTAGAGATTATTGCCCCTTCTTTGAACGCTTACATCTATGTAGTTGGAATCCGAATTAGTGAAGACAACTTGATGAGGTATTTTATAGATGTGATGCATTGTAAACGATTGTGGTAAAAGACAATTGAACTGGAACATTAGACGATAAGAACAACTTAGAGTAACAACAATTAATAAATTATTAAAAGAATAATATAATAGAATGAGTATATGAAAAATATTATAAAAAATTATAAATTGTACCTTAAAAGGATCAACTTCAATAAAAAATGAAGAATACATTCTTATTCTATGAAGTAGTAAAAAAAATACTAAATATAAAATTATGAGCTGACTCTCAAATTTAGATGTATGTATGATAGAAAAACACTATTTATAGACCTTAGTAAAACAAAAATAAATATGTAAATTAATTACTATTAAGGCAATTTGTTATTATGTACAGTAATTAGGCATTATAATTGATAAGTAGTTTAATAGTGCATTAAATATTGATTTGATATAATTATAATGAAGATATGTTCTTAAATTAGTATAATTATATATTATTCATTAAATATTAAATATAATATAATAATATAATTATAATAAATAATTTAGAATAGATGAAAAATTTTATTCGTTTTGGAGGGAAAACGGACTCACGAAAAAGTGACACGTCACTCTTATTAGCTAGGGGAAAACCCAGTTTTAGTATATTAAGTAGATAATAGATAATAGATTTGGATTAAAAACTTATTAAAATGTATTCAAGTTATTATAAAAATTGAAAAATTACAACATGATCAAATTCACACTATTTATTACTCTTATATATAGCTAATTTTACTAAGTTATTCTCTCTTATTTATTAATTTAGAATATGACTAAAAGTATGATCGTATTTAATTTAAGTTATTTGTACATTAATATAATTGATTAAAAAAATAATAAATAAAAATAAAGAATAATTAAAAAATAAAATATTTATAATTATTTTAAAATAGATAATAAAATAAATTTTAGGATGCTATTTTATTTAGATTATTAATAATGATAAGAATAAAAAATTAGTAATTTTTAAATTTAATTAATTTTATAAAATTTTTAGAGAAAAAGACAAATACATTTCTGCGGACATTTTTGTCCCTGATCATTGAAAAATACTTTGAAGTCCCTGACGTCCTTAAAAGTTGGACGGATCAGTCCCTCCGTCCAAATGCCTCTGTCACACAGAAAAATCTGACATGGCTCCCGTAATACTTGTCACGCGTACGCGTCGCCATGAATTCAGCAAAATCTCGTCACTTTATTAAATCTTCACTTTGCATGCTTTTTTTTTCATTTCTTTCAAGTCATTCTTGCCTTTAAAACTTTAAATCAAAAGTAAAAATGACACCGCCTCTACATGATTAAATAAAGTTACAACGATGAAACTGCTCTCAAAGTTAAAATCATTGTTAGTAACATTTTTTGTAGGCTTTTTTTTTTCTTTTTTATTTTTTACATCACCATAGCCTTGCATTGCAAGTTTTGACATCAAAATATTAATTTAGTATTCTTTTACATCGTACTCTTATTCCAATACTCTCAATAATCTTATTCTTAATATTATTTTGGAATCCAATGTTTATGATTATAGTACACGAGAATTACAATTATAAAAGAGAGTACTAAAAATAATAAAAATTAAATATTTATCTTGATAGCGATGGAAATAAATCTAAAAGTTTTTTATGATATTTTTATATAGATATTTTTAGTACTCTTAGTACTCTTTTTTAGTATGCTATAATTTTACTATAATTATTTTATATAAAAAAATAATAGGTAAAAAATTATATAAAAAAATTCTATAAAGAATAATAATATCCAAGAGAGACTACTAGAAAAAAATATTATAAAAAAAAGTAACAAAATTAATCATATGAACAATGAAGGACAAAATTGGGAGATAGAAAGTAAATTTCAATCTAACGTGAAAATGTAAACGCAAAAGCTATCATTTTTAGATTTGGCTAAACTTGGGTTGACGACTAGAATCACGTTTACGTCCAGAAGAAGAAGAAAAATAGTCAAACTAAAAAGTGAAACTTAAAAAAAAAACTAAACTTACGTTTGATGCTTCAAATGCTAAGCCAAACACACTCTAAATTGCAAAATTTAATTTACTTTTCTCTCATTCGATGTCTTGATATATTTGTTTGAGTGATTTAAAGTTTTGAAGGCAAGAATGACTTGAAAAAATGGAAAAAAAAAAGTATGCAAAGTGGAGAATTTTTGGTGAATGAGAGAATTCATGGCGACGCGTGCGTGTGTCACGCGAACGAGTGGGAGGGAAGTCTGGCAGGCGACGCGTACCTGTAACCCACG
Source organism: Arachis ipaensis (assembly GCF_059453495.1). NCBI lineage: Eukaryota > Viridiplantae > Streptophyta > Magnoliopsida > Fabales > Fabaceae > Arachis > Arachis ipaensis. The sequence continues at coordinate 13,272,016 of NC_142438.1, forward strand.
CGTACGAGAGACAAGCATTACGGCATGTCAGACTTTTCCGTTGGGTCTAATAGAGGCATTTAGACGAGGGACTGATACGTCCAACTTTTTAAGGACGTCAGTGACTTAAAAATATTTTTTAATGGTCAAAGACAAAAATGTTTGCGAAAAAAATATCAGGACTGATTTGTCTTTTTCAAAATTTTTATAACAAAAATTAGTATGTATATTTTTATTTGATTTTTTTAAAAAAAATATTTTACATATTTTATATATTATTTTGTGCAAGACACAAATACATGTACTAATTATTTATAAAAAATATGTGCCTTTAAGGTACATGTTACAAATTAAAAAAGTTTTAATTAAAAAATATAAAAAATTTAAATTTTTAATATATTTATTTTATATTTATTAAATAAAAATATTTAAAATTTTTTATTAATGATTAGTTTATTATGGGTCTTTAGAGCACATATTAAATAAACCCTATAAAAATATGTCAACAGACAGAATTAGACTAATTTTTTTTAAATGAAAAAAATATTGGTATTTTTGTTTAAAATGAAATTATTGGGTGTAATTAAAAATATGTGGATTTTGTAGGTGAAAAGTCAACACTTAGAGGCGTATTACAATAAGTGGGGGCATGTTGCAACACGTAGGAACGTATTGAACATGTGGCAACATTCCAGCCAACACACAGAGACTGTGCTAAAATAGTAAAATATGTAGGAGACGTGTTGAATATTTCCACAATAATATAATACACTTTAAATGTCAATATTCAAATAAAACACTATCTCTACCTTAATATTAAGGGTAATGTTAGGTAGACAAAAAAAAATCAGCCAGCCTTATTTAGCATTAATTAATTATCGCAACAATTAATGAATGCTAAATAAGGTAAGTTATAGTTGTTTTTGACTGATTTTCTTTGGTTACTAAACATTTTCGAATATTAAAAATAATTTCTAATAGAGATATTGTCATAATTTCAAAAGACAGATTTCAACTAATGTAATTAATAGTACATTTATTATTTTTCTTTAGATAAATTTTAAAAATAAAAAATCTAAATATTATGAAGGAAATTCTTATGAAACTATCTTCACATAAAATTAATACTTAAGAATAGTTAAATAATTTAATAAGTTCAACTAAATTTTCATTTTATAATTTTTAACTATTAACTTCGTATAAAAATGTTACCAAATATTATATACGAAATTTTAAACCTTAACAGATACAAATAGATAAGATATTGTAAAACGGAGAGAGTATACAATAATACAAATAACAGAGATGAATAAGTTTTAGGAATAATGAATATAATGAGAATTAAGAGAAATGGTATAGTTCAGTTCAATATAACAATTATATACCTATTCATTACGTGCAGTGCAACTGTGAAATCGATAGCTCCTATATTGAGACATACGCGGTTACTTGTTGATGAAGTCAACTACTAACAACATGGACTCAAACACGGCATTTTAAAAAGAAAATAAAAATCGAGTTATGTGTGACAAAAAAATTAGAATTGAATTCAACTTTGAATTTATAGCTCACAGAATAATAAATAAATTGTGTGAATCAACACTATATATATACACACATAACACAACCCAAAGTTAAAAATCTAAAAAACAGTAAAAAAGTCAACACCACAAATCTATTCATCGTTTACGTAGTTTCTTTTTAAAACTTCAAAGTAACGTAATTCTCTTCCATAGAAAAATAAAGTAACGTATGTAATTGTGTATGATTTTTTACATTTTGCTTAACTACTATGTTAACATCTTTTCTAATTCGATCATTGCAAAATATAAAAATGATCATTGCAAAATTTGATGGCGATTAACATAGGATTAAGTGTTTAACTGAGATTGCGAGGATAATCTGAAACATTTGGGGCTACCTCCAATTTATAGTTTTCTCTAAGATCGCTTTTTGGTTTTTGTTTGAGAGCCTAATATTTAGGGCAACCCAAAGAGAAGATTTCACAATGGATCAGGGAAAGAAGCCTAATCCTTTTATGGGGTGAGCCCAAGACATATTTTTGGTCTTATGTTGAGCCCAATACTTGAACGGCCTTTATTTCCCTTCATCCAGTTTTGCTGAGTGTTAGCCCAAAAATATAAGCCCTTGAGGAACATAAACAAAGTTCCTAAATCCTAAACCATTAAAAAGACTTTTTGAGTTGATTAAAAAAATAATATACGTGGATATTAAAAATTTATTGCATTATATATTTTTATATAAACATGTGTTATTTAATTCATATTAAATATTGTTACGATGAGTAACCGGAGATTAATGGACTAGATTCGTTGGGTTAGTCCAATCGTCTGATGGAGGGAGCCTCTGTCCGACTTGTGTGTTGTGAAAGAATAGGGGGGGTGGTACCTGCAAAGACACTCCGATGTTTAAGTCAGCAAAGGTCTAAGCAAGTTTAGAGAGTATTGGAACTTAAAGATACCTGAGGGGTGTCAGTGTATTTATAATGGTGAACCAATAACCACTGTTGGAGTAGTTCCACCTTTTAAAGAGGATAACCGTCCCTTTATCTTAGGGAAGTTGAGATATACCTCTTGGAAGTAGGTTGAGAGATTTTAGAGGCAATTACTTATTTGAATAAGTGTTATCTGCCAGCTAATCTTCACCTCCGACCTTCTTAGAGCAAGTCGTGGTTAGATCCGACTTCTTGAGAGAAGGTCGGTGTCGAATGAGGGCCAATCTTTGGATTGGGCCTTTCATTTGGACCTGGGCCTTAGTGTTGGGTCAAGGTATGAACAGTGCCCCTACTCGAGTACAATCTCTTTTCTTTAAGAGTTGGGTTCGAGTATTTTGACTCGAGTTTGTAGCCGACATGGTGAGGAACCGACGTGATTTTCCAAAACCGACGTGATTCAAAATTTCTCAACAGTCGCGTCCGTTTGGGTTTTCGTATTTACACGTGGGGAGCAGTAACATTGGTAACGGCGCATCTCTTTAATGATCGCGTGGATTTACCATTATACCCTTGGCGTGTTTATAAATAATTTTCCTCTCTTTCTTTGTTTTGTTTCTGAAAACTTTTTTTGCTTACACTCTTTGTTCAAAAGAAAGCTTCTTCCTTCTTCGAGTGCTTGCTGTCGCGCCTGATCCTCTCTGGAAGTAAAGGTCAGTTCTTTTCCTTCTCTTCTTTTATGAAATGCTTTTATTTTGCATGTTTTGTTTTAGGGGAGTGTTTACGATGCGTCTGACTGTAGGCCTAGTGACTTTGTTTATTGTAGTACTTGCTTTAGGCCTTTTAGAGACCCTATTTTTGATCCTTTCCCTTTTTCTTTGTAGGTTTCGTCACCCTTTTACTAGAAAAAGATGTCTTCTCTAGAGTCTCTTTCCCAGTGGGTGGATGTTACAGTCCTTAGGGAGGAACCCTTTGTAGATACTGATTATATCACTGATCTTCGTACCCACCATAGAATCTGTGTTCTTGATGAGGATGAGCCAAAATATGAATTGACTGCCCCGGGTCCAGAAGACTGGGTTTATTTTGGGAGGGCTTCTGATGCAGACCCTCATTTCTTTTTTATGTATGAAAGCCTTTTTACTCGTCTGGGAGTTCTTTTACCTTTTTTTGATTTTGAGATAGCTGTTTTGTCTCACTGTTGCATTGCTCCCACCCAACTTCACCCCAATTCTTGGGGCTTCATGAAAATTTACCAACTTGTCAGTCAGGCACTGAATTTTCCGACCTCTTTGAAAAACTTCTTTTATCTTTTTCATATGACCAAGCCCTTTAGTGGGCAAAACAATAAGCAGCAATGAGTGTCTTTTCGAGCTATTCAAGGTCGGAGAATTTTTAACCTTTTTGATGTATCCTTTCATGACTTCAAAAACTTCTTTTTTAAAGTTCAAGCCGTAGAGGGTCACCACCCCTTTTTCTTGGATCAAAATTCTTCTCCCCGTTTTCCCTTTTACTGGTCAGAGGCCTCTCCTGTAGAGAAATATGGCATGGATGACTTGGACGAGGTGGAGGAAGCTGTAGTGGGGTTCTTCCGAGAAGTTTGGGGAAGAGACCCTTATCTTGATACAAAAAAGTTTCTTCAGGGGTTTCCGACTTTCGTACAGACTCAGTTAGGTAGCTTTATTGTTTGTTGCTTTTCTATTATTTTCCGACTTGATTTTGCTACTTCCGTCTTTGATCTCCTTTCGAGCTGTTATTCCCGACTTGTAGGTTGATTTTTTTATTTTTCTTTTGATAGAAATGGTGAAGAAGAATTCTAGTTCCTCCTACCAGAAAGTACAAGATGCCAAAAAGAGGTCTCGGACCCGAGTTGATGCCGCTAGGGCTGCTGGCACTCTTCCTCCTCCTCCTCCCCCTCCTCCTCAAAATTTGGGGACCTCTTCTCGCCCTATATTGGTATCTTCTGCCTCTTCTCTTTCTCCCCCCGTCCAACCCCCTCCTGAACCCGAGAAGAAGAAGCGCAAGACTTTAGAGTCTGGCTCTTCTTTTTCTGGGGAAGCTAATTTTGATGGTCCCAAGTTCATTCGGAACCACATTTATCCTCATACCCGAATTAATATGGATGATGGTTCTGTTCGAAACCATCTTAATACTTTAGTTCAGGGGAGTGTTCGGGCGGCTGGGGTATGCACGAAACTCCTTGATATTTTGGAAAAAACTCCCCTTAGCTCTTTGGGCTCAACCTAGAAGGTTGAGGAATTGGAGGGGAGGATTTTTCTTTATCATGAGGAAGAGAAGAGGCTTAAAGATGAGGTCGCCGAGCTGAAGGAGGAAAGGGACCATCTCTAGGAGAGGGAGAAGAGGTTGATGGGGAAGTACGCTATGGCGGATGGCCTTAAGGAGAAGGCGGAGTAGAACTATATCAGGCTTTATGGGGAGAATCTTGACTTGAAGAAGGAGCTGTCAGGATGTTGGGAGGCTTTCCAGGACTTAGAAGATTCAGTGGCTGAGGGTGCAGAGGAGGCCTGGAGGATTTCAAGGAGCAAGTCGGGGTCATTGCCCCTGACTTGGATTTTTCTCCTCTTGACCCTGACAAGATTGTAGTTGATGGGGCCATTGTCTACCCTCTCCGACCTGAGACTGACTCCGACTTGAAGACTCATGGGCAGAGGATAACAGAATCTCCTCCTCGTGAGGAGCGCCAAGATGGCTACCTGCCTAGTTCTTCAGAGGATCCTGCTCAAGCTCCTGAAAAATCTACTCCGTCTTTCCTTGCTGCTGATCCGACTGTCGCTGATCCGACCTCTGGTGACTCTTAATTTTTCTTTTATTTGGATTGAGCTATTTCAGGGCCCAGCTTGTGGGCCCCTTGTTTTTTGAAACAATTTTATATTTTGTTTACTGATGGTTGGCTGCTGACATTTTCTTGGCCTTTTATGGCCGTAAACAAAAAAATGTCTTTTAATTTATTTTTTCTTTTTTGGATGAGGGGTTGAGCTTCATTGTCATTTGCATGATTTTTTTTTGTTTGCTAGGTTTTTCATAAAAAACCATTTTGATCTTTTTATTTTGGAAAATCTTTTATCTTGGCTGGTTGTCTTTTGTCTAAGTTATTTAGATTTTTCCAAAGACTTGGGACATCCTCTACCTTTGATTTTTGATGGATTTTCTTATATCTTTTTGTATTTCTTGTGCTCAATTTTTGTTTTTTATTGAGCTTCTGTAACTTAGGCTATTTTCGTGATGCATTTCCATTCTTCTCGATTTTACCGACTTGTAAGTTGATAAATTTCTGAGTTTATCATGATCTACTTTTATAACCTCTTTACACCGACTTGTACCTCGTCGTTTTATCCTGACGACCTTCTAGGTCGATTCATGAAATTTTCACGTTTTGTCGAGCTTAAGTCGGCGCATTTCGTAGAAATGATGGTAATAACGTAAAAGGAATTTATAAAGAGATGTAGAGAAGAAGATCTTTATTTATTCACAAAGGTACTTTTTGCTACTGAGGGATTTGACAAAGTGTTGCCCCTTAGTCTCCATTTTGATGCCTCGTTAAAAACCCTCTTCAGGAAAACCCTTTCTTTGGGACAAAACCATGAAGTCGGAAAAAGAGTACATCAGGAAACGGAGTTTGCTTTTAACTATAGTACCTTTTCATATTACAAGCATGCCACGACCTAGGTAGCTAGGTACCGTTTAAGTAAAAAATATTATAGTAGTCCTTTCCTAAGACCTCACTAATTTTGTATAGTCCTTTCCAATTAGCAGTAAGTTTTCCATCCCCGAATTTGTTGACTCCAATGTCATTTCTAATCAAAACCAAGTCGTCTGAGGTGAAACTTCTTCGAATGACTTTTTATTATATCTATTTGTCATCCTTTGTTTCAATTCTGCCTCCTTTATCTGGGCCTGTTCTCGGACTTCAGGGAGTAGCTCAAGTTCTTCTTTGTGCCCCTGTATGTTTCCAACCTTGTCGTAGAAGCTCACCCTTGGACTTTGCTCGTTGATTTCAACTGGTATCATGGCTTCTATGCCATAAGCAAGTCGGAAGGGTGTTTTCCCTGTGGCAGATTGAGGTGTAGTCCGATAGGCCCATAGTACTTTAGGGAGTTCTTCAGCCCAAGCTCCCTTTGCCTCTTGCAATCTTTTCTTCAACCTTGCCAGTATGACTTTGTTGGCTGCCTTGACTTGTTCATTCACTTGTGGATGTTCTACCTAGGTGAACTGATGCTTGATCTTCATGCTGGCTACCAGGTTTTTAAAGGTAGAGTCGGTGAACTGGGTGCCATTATCAGTGGTGATGGAGTGGGGTATCCCATACCTTGTAATGATGTTCTTGTAGAGGAATTTTCGACTTCTCTGGGCGGTAATGGTGGCCAATGGTTCTACTTCGATCAACTTCATGTAGTCTACTCCCATTATTAAGTACTTTACTTATCCAGGCGCTTGGGGAAAGGGTCCCAGTAGGTCCAATCCCCATTTAGCAAAAGGCCATGGAGAGGTTATACTTATGAGCTCCTCAGGGGGAGCGACATGGAACTTTGCATGCATTTGGCATGGCTGACACTTCTTCACGAACTCGGTGGCATCTTTCTGCAAGGTCGGCCAGTAGAATCCAGCCCGAATGACTTTCCTAGCCAAGGACCTTGCTCCGAGATGGTTTCTGCAGATACCATTGTGGACCTCTTCTAAGACTTCTGTCGTCCTTGAGGTTGGGACGCATTTTAATAAAGGTGTTGATATCCCCTTTTTATAGAGGATATTTTTCACCAAAGTGTAGTTTTGTGCTTCCCTCCGGATTTTCTTGGCTTATTTTTCCTCTTTGGGCAGGATGTCGAATTTTAGGTATTCGATTAAAGGGTTCATCCATCCGAGGTCTAATCCGGAGACTTCAAGGACGTCTTGCTTGGCTTCTATTTTTGTCACAGAGGGTTCTTGGAGAGTTTCTTGGATCATACTTCTATTATTCCCCCCTGGTTTGGTACTTGCTAGCTTGGAGAGGGCGTCTGCTCTGCTGTTGAGATCCCGAGTTATATGCTTGACCTCGGTTTCTGCAAAGCACTTAAGATACTCCAAGGTTTTGTCCAAGTACCTCCTCATATTGGGGTCTTTAGCCTGATACTCTCCATTTATTTGGGAGGTTACCACTTGAGAGTCGCTGAACACGACTACCTTGGTTGCACCGACTTCTTCTGCCAGATTTAATCCTGCAATCAAGGCTTCATATTTTGCCTGATTGTTAGAGGATCGAAAGTCAAATTTGAGGGAAACTTTTATTTGCGTTCCCTCTTGATTGACTAGTATTATGCCTGCACCGCTTTTGACTTTGTTTGAGGATCCATCTACATATAGCTCCCATGTAGTGGATGCTTCCTCTTGGTCTCTTGCATATTCGTCCACAAAGTCGGTGAGGCATTGGACTTTTATTGCCGTCTGAGTTTCGTACTTTAAGTCGAACTCGGATAGCTCTATTGCTCATTGAACCATTCTACCCGCAATATCCGTCTTCTGGAGGATTTGCTTCATGGGTTGGTTCGTTTGAACCTTTATCGTATGAGCTTGAAAATAAGGCCGTAGCCTCCGAGAGGCTACTATTAAAGCATACGCAAACTTCTCAAGTTTTTGATACCTTAATTCAGGGCCTTGTAGGGCTTTGCTGGTGAAATATATAGGATGCTGCCCGACCTCGTCTTCTTGTATTAGAGCTGATGCTACAACTTTGTCTGCTACGGATAAATACAGGACGAGTTCTTCCCCGACTTTAGGTCGGGTAAGAATGGGAGGTTGGCTTAAAAGCCTTTTGAATTCCTGGAATGCTTCTTCGCACTCAGGAGTCCATTTGAACTGGCATCCTTTTCTTAGTAGAGAGAAGAGTGGCAGGGATCTTAATGCTGATCCTGCCAAAAACCTGGAGAGGGCAACGAGTCGGCCGTTCAGCTGTTGAACTTCTTTTAAACAAGTTGGGCTTTTCATTTCTAGGACTGCTTTACACTTGTCGGGGTTGGCTTCGATCCCCCTTTGTGTAAGCATGAATCCTAGAAATTTTTCTGCCTCCACCGCAAAGGTGCATTTTGCAGGATTTAGTCTCATCCCATGCATCCTTATGGTGTTGAAAACTCGCGAAAGATTAGGCAAGAGGTCGGCCTCATCCTTGGTTTTTACTAACATGTCGTCTACGTAGACTTCCATTAATTCCCCAAGGTGAGGTGCGAACACCTTGTTCATCAGCCTTTGGTATGTAGCTCCAGCATTTTTCAGCCCAAAGGGCATTACCACATAGCAATAGTTTGCCCTAGGCGTGATGAATGATGTTTTTTCTTGATCCGGCTCGTACATCGGGATTTGATTGTATCCCGAGTATGCATCCATAAATGACAAGTACTGATACCCTGAGCTGGAGTCTACTAGGATATCAATGCTTGGAAGTGGATATGCATCTTTGGGACACGCTTTGTTCAGATCGGTGTAATCGACACACATCCTCCACTTGCCGTTTTGTTTTTTGACTAGCACTACATTGGCCAGCCACGCCGGATATTTGACCTCTTTAATGAACCCAGCTTCTAGGAGGGCTTTGACTTGTTCTTCTACTACTTGGGCTCATTCAGGTCCGAGCTTCCATCTTCTTTGCTGAACAGGTCGCGAACCAGGATAAACTGACAGTTTGTACAACATGAGTTCGGGATCTATCCCTGGCATGTCGGAGGCTTTCCAGGCGAAGAGGTCGGAATTTTCTTGTAGGAGCTTTATAAGCTTCTTCTTCAATTCTTCTTTCAGGTTGGTTCCTATATTAGTGTTTTTTCCTTCCTCTTCTTTGATTAGTACCTCCTCAGTCTTTTTCCCGGGTTGTGGTCGTAACTTTTCCTTGGCTCTGACCCCTCCGAGCTCAATTGTGTGCACCTCCTTGCCTTTTCTTCTCAGATTCAAGCTTTCATTGTAGCATTTTCTTGCTAATTTCTGGTCTCTCCTAATGGTTGCTATTCCCTCTGGTGTTGGGAATTTCATGCAAAGGTGAGGGGTAGACACCACCGCTCCGAGCCAATTTAGAGTGGTTCTGTCGATTAGGGCATTGTAGGCTGATCCCACATCAACGGCTATGAAGTCGATGCTCAGAGTTTTGGATTTTCCCCCTTTTCCAAAAGTTGTGTGAAGGGGTATGAATCCCAGTGGTTTTACTGGTGTATCCCCGAGCTCTTATAGGGTGTCAGGGTAAGCTCTTAATTCCTTTTCATCTAACCCCAACTTATCGAATACCGATTTGAAAAGTAAGTCGGCTGAGCTCCCCTGATCTACTAGGGTTCTATAAAGATGGGCGTTGACAAGGATCATAGTTATCACAACTGGATCATCATGTCCAGGAATGATTTCTTGCCCATCTTCTTTGGTAAATGAGATGGTTGGGAGGTCGGGAGCCTCGCCCACGACCTGGTAGACTTCCTTCAAGTGCCTCTTGCGAGATGACTTTGTGAGGCCGCCTCCACCGAATCCCCCCGAGATCATATGTATATGTCTTTCCGGGGTCTGTGGTGGTGGATCTCTTCGGTCCTCGTCATCTCGCTTCCTTTTTCCCTAATGGTCCGACCTTTTCGTGAGATATATATCAAGCCGACCTTCTTTGGCCAGCTTTTCTATCACATTTTTAAGGTCGTAACAGTCATTTGTCGAGTGACCATATATCTTATGGTACTCACAGTAGTCACCACGACTCCCCCCTTTTTATTTTTGATGGGCCTAGGGGGCGGTAGCCTTTCAGTATGGCAGATTTCCCTGTATACATCAACTAAGGAAACTCTTAGTGGAGTATAGGAGTTATATCTCCTAGGCCTTTCGGGGCCGACTTCCTCTTTTTTCTTGGGCTCTCTTTCTTTCTCTTTTGATGAGTGAGAATGTCCAGGTCGCCAACTCGGTTCTCGCAGTCTGGCGTTTTCCTCCATGTTGATGTACTTTTCAGCTCTCTCTTGTACATCACTTAGGGAGGTCGGGTGCCTTTTTGATATGGACTGGGAGAAGGGACTTTCTCGAAGTCCATTTACTAGGCCTATAATCACTGCCTCCGTGGGCAGGTCTTGAATCTCCAGGCACGCTTTGTTGAACCTTTCCATGTAGTCTCTTAAAGGTTCTCCGACCTCCTGTTTTACTCCCAAGAGGTTCGGTGCGTGTTTGACTTTGTCCTTTTGGATGGAGAATCGCATCAGGAACTTTCGTGAGAGGTCATCGAAGCTAGTGACCGACCTTGGGGGAAGGCTGTCGAACCACTTCATCACTGCTTTCGTCAAGGTGGTCGAGAAAGCCTTGCAGCGAGTAGCATCAGAAGCGTCGGCCAGGTACATCCAACTTTTAAAGTTGCTTAAATGATGCTTTGGATCAGTGGTTCCATCATATAGGTCCATATCGGGGCTTTTAAAGTTTCTTGGGACTTTTGTCCTCATTATGTCCTCGCTGAATGGGTCTTCTTCTCCCAAGGGAGAATCTTCTCGGTCGCTACGGGAGCTTCGACCTTTGAGAGTATACTCCAGCCTTAAGAGCTTTTCTTCTATCTCTTTTCGTCGCTCTATCTCGTTCCTCAGGCTTCTCTCCGTCTCTCTTTGTCGTTCCAGTTCTTGCTCCAACTGCTCCAGGCGCCCTTGGTGGCCGTGGAACAATCCCATGAAATCTGCTGCATGGGGTTGTCCTTCCTTTCCTGACTCGCGCCCTTCAGAAGAGTTTGCCTTTGGGTCTTTCAACCCAGAGGTACCCTCTCTATGCTGGTTGGTCACCCCTTGGTGGGTGGCTATATCCGCGTCGTTGTTCCTGAGGTCCATATTCTCTTGCTCAGAATCAGACGCAGTGTGGCCATCTTCGGGTGAATTGTCCACCATTACTGGTTGATCTCTCGGTCCCCGACAACGGTGCCAATGTTACGATGGGTAACCGGAGATTAATGGACTAGACTCGTTGGGTTGGTCCAATCGTCTGATGGAGGGAGCCTCTGTCCGACTTGTGTTTTGTGAAAGAATTGGGGGGTGGTACCTGCAAAGACACTCTGACGCTTAAGTCAGCAACGGTCTAAGCAAGTTTAGAGAGTATTAGAACTTAAAGATACCTGAGGGGTGTCAGTGTATTTATAGTGGTAAACCAATAACCACCGTTGGAGTAGTTCCACCTTTTAAGGAGGATAACCGTCCCTTTATCTTAGGGAAGTTGAGATATGGCTCTTGGAAGTGGGTTGGGAGATTTTAGAGGCAATTACTTATTTGAATAAGTGTTATCTGCCAGCTAATCTTCACCTCCGACCTTCTTAGAGCAAGTCGTTGTTAGATTCGACTTCTCGAGAGAAGGTCGGTGTCGAATGAGGGCCAATCTTTGGGTTGAGCCTTTCATTTGGACCTGAGCCTTAGTGTTGGGTCAGGGTATGAACAAATATATATTTTATATTTTAATATATTTTTATATGAATAATTAATTTTTGTATGCACATGTAATATAGTTGATATTCAAATTGGTTAGATTTAGATCACCCTTTAAATTTATTTCCTTAAAGAAACTATCATGAGTGAAGTGAAGTCAGATATTTGTTAACATTTTACTAACGTCATTTTTAAGGACTGTGTGATATGTTATGAATATGAAATGCGATAAGTTTTTCCAACTCAACTTTTGCAGTCAAACTTTTGTCGTGCTAAAATTTTTCCAATTAGGGACCCATTAGATTGCTTTGGCATACTTTCTCTTACTTAATAGTTAATACTTAATACATAGAGTGTTTGTTAATCAAACCACGACTCTACTTTGTGAGACCCGTGACTCACGGAATATAATCCCTACCTAAGATATCATTCACCGCTGTAACTTAGTAGATAGATATTCTAATTTGTGGATATAAAAATGATATAAAATTTCTCTTTTTGTTTCTCATACTATCTCTTATTAATTACTTAATTACTTTATATACAAGGTAAACTTGAAATTCTGATATACATAGAGTTCTTAATAATGCACTATCTCATTAAAAAAAAAAAGGGAAACAACCCGTGAAATTGCAATAGCATATAAGCCGTTAAATTATAAATTTAACTACTCCATCCAATCAAAAATATTTTTTTTTTAATTTATAAATTTTGGTATAGTGTACCAAAAATTTAAAACAAAAGAATTACAATATTTTTCATTTCTACATTTTTATTGAAATGCCTAAGCCTTTCGTATCAGAATTCAGAAATCAGAACTTTAAATGAATGTAATCGTGTTTCTGGGAATTTAGTAAACTTAGAAAAAAGCAAAAAAGAAGTGGAACCCACACGCAAATAATAGAACAAGGAAATTTATAATTTATGCCCTTAATTAAATTATTTGGTATCTACAGCTAGCTACTGTTGTGATTAATTTCTGCTCACAATACTTCAACATCATTATCAATTATTAACTATACTATAGTACTTTTTATGATATGCAAACATGTACAAAATTACCAATCATACTTTGTTGATATTCTTCTTTCTCATAAATAAATCTTCGTTAATTATGCTCGGTAGGTAAAGCTAAGAAGGGAACCTTCCAAAAGTGTTTCAATTCATGCTGTGATTGCACCTTTTAATATGATTCTTGTCATTTGCTTTCTGCTAATTTCCCCCACCATTTTAGTCAAAGAAACCTATATCACATGCTTCTAATTAATGGATAAATTATTTATAAATGATTAATGATACATGAGTGATTAAATTTATTATTTTTAATTAATATTGACTAATCTAAACACTAAAAATTAAATTCTTCATCTTAAACTCTAAATTATTAATTCAAGTAATATAAAAATAAAGTGTTGGTAAAAAAAATTTATTAATATTGATAAAAAAATTGGTCTATAATATATATTTTTTTTATAAATTAGCTTTGATAATTGAGTATTTTTTAGAAAGAAATCATAGAGTCTCATGCAACAAAAAAAAAAAAAAAAGGACAATGATTCTCTTGAAAATTTTTTATTGTCTAGAGAAGGAAGTTGAATTTACAATCGTTTTTAATTCTTTTTAAATTTTATAACCAAAATTAGATTCTGTTGTGTTTGCGAAAGTAATTATGCAGGAGATAATTTATTTGTCTCATAATGAACAAACTAGAAACATAACTGAGAAGAAAAAAATACGGAGTCATATATTCTAGTTCAACCACTTTGTGTAATGTGACCTATATCCAATCTCCACAATAATTATGGTAGAATTTTCGCTATCTTAACAAATATTTACATACACCAATTCTCTAGAATTCTTCCTAATCCTTTCCAGGACAAACCAAATTTTTAATGAAATTTGATGTGGCTAGATTCACTCCCTAGATGCCTAGACTCTCAATACTAAGTATTCACACAATTTAGCAACAAAAATTCTTAGGTTCAAGAAACAAAATAGAAAATGATTACAAAAGAGATTGACATAATTTTTTGTTTTTCTCCAATCTAATTCTCTTTGTATTTTCTGTCAATCACTTTTTCTAAATCCTCATATTTATGCCTTTTTTCATTGAATGAAACGAAGAAAGATAAAACTTGAGAATGCTATGTCGGATTTATCTGCCGGTAAAACTCAATTAATGGAATGCTATGTTTTGGTCATACGCAATGCATTACCGTCGAATTTATCCGCCGGTAAACCTGATCTAAATTAAAAAATGTGCGGCCTTCTCCTCTCACTTTCGAGAACACTCTTCTCTCTCTCTCTCCCATTCTCCCCTCTCTCTTCTCTCTCCCCTACAACTACCTCCGGCAGCCCCTCTGCCCACCCTTCACCAGCGGTGCCCACCTCTATTCTTCTTCAAAGTCTGCGTCAAGTCGCCTGTATCGCGTTTCGTTGCCTCAAACGGAGTTTCTCCCTTTGTCTCCGCCACCGTTGGAAGAGCTGCCGCTGCCGCGGAGTTGTGTCTCTCCTCCGTCATTCAGGTAGGTTGCCATCATCCCTCTCCCTATTCCATCTTGTTTTTATTTTTTTTTTAATAAAAAATCCTAACTCCTATTTGCCCTAAGCCCTTTTTGCCCTCTCCAATGGTGTGTCCCCTTCTTCTCTCAGAGCTTGAAGCTACGAGTTCCTTTGTCTGTCATTCTGCGAGCTCTGTCGTTGCCATATCATCATCTTCTGCCTCTCATCTGCCATCGCTTTCAGCCTCTGTTAATTGTTCTTCTTGTTGTTGATTCTTCTTATTAATTGTTATGTTATTGTTGCATAGATGTTCAGTTCTTGTAGTTATTGAATTTATTTGTTATTATTGTTTTTTATTACTTTAATTTTTTGCTAATAATTGTTCAATTCTCGTAGTTATTGCTGTTATGGTTCTTGTTGATTTGTTAGTAATTGTTGTTGTTGTTGTCATTGTTCTTGTTGATTTGTTAAATTTTTTGCTAATAATTGTTCAGTTTTTGCTAATAATTCTTTTGCTAATTTTTTGTTAGGTGTTATTAAATTTTTTGCTATGTAGTTATTGAATTTATTTGCCTACCACTGCCTACTTATTGTTCTAACTGTTATTTATTTGCTTACTAATTAGTGCCTACTTATTAGGGGTGGCAAAACGGGTCGAGCCCGTCGGGCCGATTCGCTAAACCCGCTAAAAAAGGCGGATCGGATTAGGATTTGGAACTCGCCAAATTAAAAAAATCCGCCAAACCCGCACCGCCAAATTGGCAGATTTTGGCGGGGCGGGGCGGGCCGGTCCGTCGGGCTGAAGATTTTTATTTTTTATTTTTTATTAAATAAAAGAGTTATTACTATTATAAAATTAATAATTATAGAATTTTTAAATATTTTTTTATTTTTTGTTTTTATTCTTCTTTTAGTTATTAACTTTATTTATTTTATTTTACAATTTCATATATATGCTCAAATTATGTGACTTATTTTTTAAAATAAAGATGATTCTATTGACAAATATTATTTTGAACAATTTTATTGAAGTTAAAAATTAAAAAAAAAATTATATTATAATTTGACTATTTTTTATTTGTATTTAATTTTTTAATTATTATTTTTTGGTTAATTTTAATGAATTTTATTTAAAAAAAAAAAAGAAGCGGGTTAGTCCACCAACCCGCCAATCCGTCATAAAGCGGAGCGGGCTAGCATTTTGAACCCATTTTAGTTGGCGGGGCGGGTGGGTTGGGACGGGCCGGCCCGCTTTACCACCCCTACTACTTATTAATCTTGTTTGGATATTTCTTTTGTTATTTGACTTGTGCGGATTTGGATGAGATTATGTAACACTTTGGCTAATGTAGAAATTTTACTTTGAATGAGGTTAAGGTTTATATTAGAATATAATTATGTTTTGTGTGTTTATTTATATTTTATATATTATTTTATTATAATTCGGTTATTGTGATTGAACTACAGTTAAACTTTTGATTCAGTGAATCAGTAGCTAGGTTGAATAATTATTCATTCTTCTAATAGGACGCTAATAAATTGTGTCAGTTAAAATAATAAGATGTCATTATTTTTTTCGATGGTGAGCTGATGAGATCTGATGCAAAACCTTGCTAAAGTAATTGCTGTTTTAACTTTTAATGTTCAAATGAATAATGCTTGCTTATTATGAAATGTGAAGATATCTCTAATATAGGCTACTAATTTAAGTCATATGCACTTATAATTGCAATTTTGATTTTACTAAAGTAGAATGAAAATAAATTAGCAATAATTTACACATTTTATCATGAAGTAACAATCATGTATGAAATAATTTTGAATATTTGGTATAAACATTGATGTTTTTTATTGTATAATGCAATGTGTTGTTGATGTTTTTAACAATTTGTTAGAAGTATTTTAAGTTTTTTTATTATGTATAATTTTGGATTACTAGTTATGATTTTTTTTCTAATAGAATGCTTAGTGATAGAAACATAACATGAGGTAGAAGTTGATGTGATATAATTATTTTTAGTATATAAGAGTTATACTTTTTTTTGTTGTAGACTTGTAGTTCATATGATATAATTGATTTTGACAACATATTCTTAGATTGAATGCTTAAATTTATATTTTTAAATATAAAATAAATTATTTTTTCTTGGTTCATTGTAAATGTTAAGTAAATAATTGCTCTTTCGATTTCTGATTTAATTTTGTTCAATTTTTGTAATTGAACTTATTTGTAAACTTTTAACAAAAAATTATAAATGAATTATTATAAGAAATTATAAAACTTTAAATCTTGTTAGTTTAAAAATTATTAAATTTAAATATTTAAAATTATATATTAAAATTTTAAAAAAATTTAAAAAAATTTAAAATTTAATTTTACCGTCGGATTTACCGTCGATTAAATTCACCGGTAACTATTAATTTAATTATTAATAATAAATAATATATTACCGTTGAATTTATGGGAGAAAAAATTCAACCGTAACAATCTCCATAATTTTGTAATTAAAATTTTATATTCGTCAGTAATTAGTGACGGACAAAAAAATTCGCTAATAAATAATTACTGGCGAGATTTATACTGTCAGATTTATTCCGTTGCTAAATCTAATGATAAATAAGTTACGACAAATTTTTTTAATAAATCCATCAA
Source organism: Arachis ipaensis (assembly GCF_059453495.1). Lineage (NCBI taxonomy): Eukaryota > Viridiplantae > Streptophyta > Magnoliopsida > Fabales > Fabaceae > Arachis > Arachis ipaensis. Next base: position 13,288,994 of record NC_142438.1, read on the forward strand.
TAAATCTGATGATATCTGATAAATTTTTTTGTAATAATTATTGCTATTACCCTTTAATTTAACCTACAAAAAAAATATTAATATATAAACATATGATTTGCACAAACTATAACTTGATGGAGTGAAATTGAATAACAAATACCATCTTTTTCCATCTAAAAAACACGCACACACGCGTGTATATATATATATATATATATATATATAGTTACAAGACAGCTACAAACACTTTTACATTTGAGGTCTTAAATTGCAAACTGATGGTTTGGCTCTATGAAAAGTATTCATCTATATACCTGATTGAAAAATTTTTAAATGTTTATGAAATATCGATGTGTCAATAATTTTAACTTTTGATTTTAATTAATATATAATATATTTTTTATAATTGAAGTTATTGGCTAAAACTATTGGAACATTTAAATTTTTCTTATATGGTATACCATATATTAAAAAAGGTAAAAAAATGTTAGGAAGAGCTCAGAAGAAGTTCATCTAATTATTTATCAATTTTAGAAACAGTGCGTTGACTTTGTTTATTATTTTGATTTAGGAATCCATATGAAGGGCATCATTATTTCACATGTTAATGAAGAATGATTAAGCAATGTGTGAATCTTCCTACTTCCTTCTTTTTCTTCCAATCCTCAATAATCCTCTCTATCTCTCTCTCTCTCTCTTTCACTTTAGTTTGTTTGTGTCTGTATTTTACACCAAAAATCATTTCAGCCTATTAGTATTAAAGAAGAGAGGTTTATTGAAATAATGATGACTTATTGTCATGACAGATGTAAAAGTCAAAAGAAAATTATTGGCACCAGTATTTTTTTATTTTATTAATTAAAATATAATTTAAATATATAATTAATTAATAACAACTATATTTTTCATACAAATGTCAAGAATATTTAGTATATAATTTCTATAATTATTATCCTATTCTCAACTTCAATAAATAAAGTGATGCTGAAATTTATTAAAAAAAAAAAAACTGATTTTTCCTTAATTTCTTATGGATTCTTCTTTTGTCACTCCTCTTTCCCACAACCTATATTTAGCTGTTAGGATCATACGAATAAAAAAAAAAAGAGAACTTTCAATATTAAAACACAATACATTTAAAATACTCGTATGTTCTTATTTAAATTATATTATTTTTAGATTTGTGCTATTTGGACAATTTTGATTTTGAGTAGTAAAATTTAATTTGGTGTTCTGTATACCTTTTTCTTCTCCATTTTCTCTTTTAATTTGTTAGAAGTTATAAATCCTAATAGAAATTATAATTTGTTTAGAATTATCCAAAAACAATAGACAAACATTTAGTAGTTGTACAAACTAAATACCATTTTCGTTTTTTTTTTTTTCTTATTCATATACTTTGCATGTGTTGTCAATTGAAATTTGTACCCCCTTAAAAATCCCATTCACATGGCTGAACATGATTGATGGCCAATAACAAACTCTTTTAACATTCATTTTGGACTACCTAATAATTCTGACCCATTTTCATGGTTCTTACAACTTCAAATAGTTAAAAAAATAATAAACCAACTTTGTTTGGTCGAGTGGTCAACTTACTCGTATGTTCAAGTAAGTGTCAGGATTCGAATCTCACTTTGTGCATGCAGCACTTCATTGGCCAGCGGTAGACTCTTAAATGAAACTCAGATTTGCGACGGATTAATCTTTAACCTGTCAGGTTAGAGGATACTGTGGCCAACAAAAAAAAAAGAAATAATAATAATAAATAAAAAATCTTTAACAATTATTCTCCACTCTTCAACTATATATATACATACATAACCCCATACCTTCATTTCTTCTCTCAAAAAAACACACAAAAACAATGAACATAATAATGAGCAGAACAAGTTGTTCTGTTTTTCTATCCCTTCTCGTTCTATCATCTTTTGTGGCAGAAATTCATGGTAGCAACAACAAGCAAGTTCAAGCACTTAACAATCTTCATAAGTCCAAGTTTAAAACAAGTTCATCATCATCTCAAGATGTTACACATAGGAGTGAATTTGAGGTTGAAGAGCTTCTTAACTATGATGATGTCATTGATTCTCAAGAAGGACTTAAAGAGAAAGACAGGATTTTGAAGCTTCCAGGGCAACCCCAAGTGAAGTTTTCTCAGTATGGAGGCTATGTTACAGTTGACAAATCCAATGGCCGTGCCTTTTATTACTACTTTGTTGAAGCTCAAAATTCTAAGGATACATTGCCTCTTCTTCTTTGGCTCAATGGAGGTAATGTTTATGTCACTATCACTACCATACTAATAACGTATCTTTGCAGTTATATTAAAAATTAAAATTAAAAAATTTAACCAAAATTAAATTGAATATGTTAAAATATATTTTTTAAAAATATTTTTTTTTGGAATTAGTTTTTTCACTAAAAAACTATATTGAATAACTAATTTTGACTAATTTATTGACAACCTAATTTTAAGTATAAACTAGATCAATTTTCGATTAATTCAGTTGAATTAGTTGTTTTACCTTTAAAAATATTCATAATTACAACTAAAACTATATATTTATGTTGTCAATAGCAGCCGGCCAAACCAAACCACAGAAAAAAGACATTTTAATGATGTTAGAAATGTTGTCAAATAATTTGTGGTTGTTATTATTTAAATTATGAAGTCTATTCTTGATGTCAAAATACTATTAATATTACAATAAGAAAAATGAAGCTTCTTGTTGATATGAAATCATTTCACACTCTGTCTATGAGTATGGCCACAAAAAATGCACATGAAAATGTCCCCATTGGATTCTTCTTTGCTCTCATATTAAGCTAGACATCACTTTAGAGGCAAAATAAATTATGTCATAGAAAAATCCTAAAGTAGAAGAAGCTGCCATATATACTACTATACACTATAGAGACGTTTCCCTCCATTAATTATTATTTCCTAAGCAATGATTTATTTTGTTTTTATATAATTAACATTTTTTTTTCCTGTAGTCAATTTATCTTGCAAGTATATATATACATCATGTTAGATAAATGATAATAATCACATCAATCATCATAGTGTCAAAATAATGCAAGTTGCATGATGTTCTATGTTTTCAAATTTTCAATTAGATTTGTTCAACTAACATATTATTATACTCCATCATTAGTGCTACTTTTCTTCTCTTTCATCATCTTGAGATATTATTTACTCATATTATTGCTAATATGCTGGAATGAACTGTTTATTTAATAATATAAAGTTATTAAATAAATGTATGTGCTGTAGAATTGATTGACTGTTTTATAGTTATTTTATGAATTTAATAATTTTAATATATTTTGGTCCATGTTGCTAGTTACAAACAATTAATTAATTAAACATGTAATCTTGTGGTATAACAGGTTGTACAAATCCCAAAATTCAAGCACCTAGAGGATTTCTTGGTTTTGCATATAAAAACAAAGAATATGCATATAATTGTAACATGCAAATGAATATAAAAATGTAAAAGCTAAGAATAAAATAAATTAACTAACTAAATTAAATTTTGTTGTTGTCTGTAATTTCATTTCTTCCAGGTCCAGGGTGTTCATCTCTTGCCTATGGAGCAATGCAAGAACTTGGACCCTTCAGAGTAAATAGTGATGGCAAAACACTCTACAAAAATAGATATTCATGGAACTATGGTAATTAATTAATTAAATAAAAAATTACTAAAATAAATTAAATCGAATTCTCTGCTTATAAAATTAACACATCCAAGAATGTATTTAGATCTAAATTAAGTCTAGATACATTTTTCTTTTCATGTAACAATTTTGTCAATGTAACCATTATTATTAGATAAAAAAAGAATAATTTAATTTTATGCACTATTGTGTAAATTAGTTTTATACGTGCATCCAATCATGTAATGTCACGTTAATAAAATAACTACTTTTTCATTGACCATATGAATAGTTATATAAAAAAACAGATATGATTGAACAACTGTTTTATATTATTAGTGCATCAAAATTAAATTCTAGAGTAGAATACCAAAATAACCATTTGGAAAATTAATTTCTCACTTATATAATTTAATTATTGGATTTTGCTTTTTGAAGCTGCAAATGTTTTGTTCCTGGAATCACCTACTGGGGTAGGATTTTCTTACTCAAACACATCATCAGATTACAAGACAAATGGGGATAAGAAAACAGCAGCAGATAATTATTTGTTCTTGGTGAATTGGTTGGAAAGGTTTCCTGAATACAAGAATAGAGAATTCTATATTTCTGGAGAGAGTTATGCTGGACATTATGTTCCTCAACTTGCACACACTATCCTTTACCATAATAAAAGGGCAAAAAGGACAATCAACAACCTCAAAGGAATATTGGTATGTGCTTAGCTTGCTCTTCTATTACTACTACTCTTTGCTTTTCCAATAATTGAAAAGAGCTTGGAAAAAATGATCATTAACTCACATGTTAGTTTTAGGTCTAGAAAAGTAAAGAAACTAATGATATGGTCCTGTGTCCTACACTATTTAGAGTCTATATAAGTGCATTAGGCATTTTCCATAATTCTATGTTACTTTCATTATGACAATGAGTGAAAGGATTTTTTTTTTTTTAGAAAAAAATTTAAACTAACAGTTACTTCGAAAAGACAACGAATCTTTTAATAAAAAAAATATTTTTTTTTGTTCTTGAACTTTATTTTTATGAGACTAATTAATTCATCTGTCAATATTTTCTATCTTTATTAACGAAATAAGCCTACATGACATGTTAAACGGTTGATTTATCCATTAAAAATCAACTAGAATTAACAAATTCTTTTTTGTTGGGAGTCTCATTGTCTTTTAAAGATAATTATCAAGGCCGTTTAGTTCTTATTTTTATTTTTTCATTATCTTTTTCAAATACATTAGCTAAATTTACTGTGTAAAAGTAAAAAATATTAGTAATTTTTAAATTATTTTTACTTATAAAAATTAAATTGATGATATATTAATAATTAACGTGTCACATAAGTATGTTTTGAAGAGAGATCATTGACAGATGGGCTAATCAGTCTCGCAAAGTTAAATATCAAAAGCCGAAAAATAATATTTTTTCTTTGGAAGCCTCGTAATCCTTCAAAATAATTATAAGAGACCGAATTGGATATTCACTTTTTTTTTTATTATACTTATTTTACATGAAAAATTATATTAATTTATCTATTACTTATTATTAAATTAGACTTAATAAAGTTCAAATTTCATTGGATAATAGATAATAAATAAGTTGATACTACATCTTCTATAGAATAAGTCTAATTTATTTATAATGAATTCTTATGTTTATTACATTAATTTTTTTTAAATAATTCGAAAATACTGGTATTTTAGTAATGTTAGTCGTTAATTTCAATTATAAAATATATATAATTAAAATTAACTGTTAAAATTACTAAAATACTAATATTCTTAAAATACCTGGAATTCTTGGACTGCACTAAAACGAGTATCACAAGTTGTGTTAATATTGACTCATGATGGCATGTTTCTTCTATGATGATATCATTCTGTTTTTGGGTAATGGTGATATCCAAATGGATGAGATTCTCCAATATAAAAAAGACCTATTTTATTGGACTTATGACCAGTTATGATAAGTGGTCCTTTAACCCCCTTTGGGAACTTTCCATTGTATGGGTGGTAAGAAGCTGCATAAGGACCAAACCATTTTTGGTGCCTTTTATAGACACTTGTGCCAATAATGGCACCTTTATATGTATTTTAATTATTTGGATGCAATATACAACAGTATGAAACTTTAATAGATAAGATTTAAAGTCATTTGAAAAAATGCAATTCAATTATTAGTTATACAAAGAAGCATTATTAATGGATTAGTATAGAACTTAAATGAGACTAAGCTAACAATGCTGGATGTTTGTAACATTTTTATATTATGCAGATTGGAAATGCAGTGATTAATGATGACACTGACAACAAAGGAATGTATGATTTTCTTGCTACCCATGCAATCATCTCAGACCAAACAGCATCTGATATTGAAAAATTTTGTGATTTCTCATCCTCAAAGACCACAAGTGAGTGTGATGATGCCGCTTATGAAGCTGACAAGAATATTTACTACATTGATTTGTACAACATTTATGCTCCTGACTGCAAGAATAACAATCTCACTGCTTATCCTAAGAAACCTTCTGTAAGCTTCAAATTTCATTCCTTATTTTTCTAATCCTTAATTATCTTCTTTTTTTTTTTAAAGTATACACATTTTGCATTGTATATTAAACTGACTCGTATCTTTATCCAATAATGATAAAATATAAGTCAGTCTAGTATACGATGCAAAATGAGTCATTCAAATATTTTTCTTTTCTCAATTAATTAAAAAAAAATACGGAATATGGTTAAGATGAATTAAGAAAATTCATGATATATATGAAACTGAAGATGAACTGATGGCTTGTTTGGTTTTGCAGATTGTGACTGATCCATGTAGTGAGAGTTATGTACATGCATATATGAATAGGGAAGATGTTCAAGAAGCACTCCATGCAAATGTCACTAAGCTCGTATATGATTGGGAGCTATGCAGTAATGTCATTGGAAGATGGGGTGATAGCTCCACAACAGTCCTTCCCCTTTTACATGAATTCCTCAATAATAACCTTAGAGTTTGGATTTTCAGGTAAAATCATATCTTCATTACCCTTTTCTATAGTATAATATTCCTTCCACTTCATATAGTCTTCTAATCTTTGTACATGTATAAATGTGGTTATTATTGTATGATACAGTGGTGACATAGATGGAAGGGTGCCAGTGACTTCAACCAAGTATTCCATTAAGAAGATGAACCTTCCCATCAAAACTAAATGGCATGCTTGGTTTGCCTATGGAGAGGTAATTTTCCGAAAAATTAGAGAATCAACTTTTAAGTAGTCAACATTAGCCAACTTTTTTTCAATGTAAAATTATTTTTTTGACCTTCATTATTTAAAGGATTTGGACTTTAAAATTTAGAATTCAAAAGAATTGATTAATGTTGGCTGAAAAAAGTTAACTCCCTCGGTGAACTCTTTCTGAACTGTTATTGATTAAGAACTCATTTTGAACCTTTTCATGTGACACAGGTTGGTGGCTACACTGAAGTTTACAAAGCAGGCCTAACATTGGCTACAGTGAGAGGAGCAGGGCATCAAGTACCAAGTTACCAACCAGCAAGAGCTCTCTCTTTGATCATGCATTTCTTAAATGGCACCCCTCTTCCTGATACTAAAAGATATCAGTAGTTTTTCTTGTAATCATGCTTTCAATAAAAACTAATAATTGTAGTTGGGGCCTAGTTTTTATTTATTCCCCCAAAGAAAGCAAAATTCAATCAAAATTGGATTTCTTTGGTTCCATTATTTCTTGTAACAAAACAAGCCTTCACTTTGAAATGAAATAGCAATATTTTTTACTCTAATCTTGCTTTTATACACTTATGCCTCCTGTAAGAAATAAATGCCAAGACTAATTGATGAAATGAACAAGGTTGTCTTCAAAGATTTATTTATGCAGCAGAATTTAATTACCACAACTCTGGTTAGTTTGAGGAGATGACAAATTCTGAGTGGAAAGTTCTTTCCTTACAGTATTGTAAATTAGTTTTGTACATTTGACTATTTGGGAATATAGTTAACATAGGTAAAAAAGAATCATATAACTTACATAGATTAGTTTTATCTATGTACAACTGAGTGAAATTCTTAGATTTCAACACAGTCCTCATCACCACCACCACCACCATCATCATCTTTGTCCCAATCCAATGAGAACGCCGAGGCAGATTTCATCAACTCTGTTAGTCCAGTGAGATCCTCTAGGTATGTAGGATGATTAATTGCTTGTAGTATGAACTCCATCCCTTTGTTTCGATATTCCGATAAAACCTGAATGGTTTACATTTTTATAGAACAAAGGGATTAAGAAAATATGCAACCAGAGCAATGAATTGAAGCATACAACACTAACTAATAGAAGAGACGTTATCAGAGGCATACGCCACCAAAACTTACCGTATCGCAACAGGCTGTGCAGCTAGGAGACGAGTAACCTACAAGGGTCATTTGAGAAAATTGAGCAAGCGAACCACGAATCTGATGAGGTAAAATACCAAGAGGTTGCTCACTAGTTCCAATGACATTGTTGCTAATATCACCTTCTGCAAATATCCTGAAAAAATAGTGAAGATGTGATGAGATTCATGTAGAATATATATTTTTTTCAATTGTAAGCCTCAAATTTCATGCACAAAAATCAATCTTCGTTGAATTACCCTTCAGGATGATGCAAAATTGATACTAAAAGTTCAACTGCAAGGGCCGAAGCAATTGGAGCCAGTCCCGGTCGGGTCACCGTACATTGCTGGTCCAAGGTGCGGTTGGAGGTTGACTGCGGAAAGCATCTATAAATCAGTTACATATGTTATAATAGTTCAACACAACCACACTTGATGCTACAAGGAAATTACATCAGTCGGCGCTACAACATCATTGCAAAAATAACAGCCCAGTCTATGCTTTCCCTTTGCATCTTTTATTTTGTGCACATCAGCAGATGAAGAAATAGCAGTTTCAGCATTGAAGCCATGGGCATGACTAAAAGGACCAGCTCCATGCCGCATAACCAAGAAACTATCAAACCCTAGTGCCGCGGTAATGGTAATCTGCAAAAGGATAGATAATATATAAATATGCAAGCATGTTAGTCAAAAATACCAAATCAAACTATGGATGGGATAAGACATGCTTCTGTTAAAAATGCGAATCACGTGCAGGCAGTGACTTAATGTTATAGCGATAGATATACCATTAATGAGAATAAATTGGCCAACCTTGTTAGTATTGGCACAGAGAAGAGTTGGCAGCCATCGACTTTCCCTGGTATCTGTCAATAAGAAAACTGAATCATGAGCATCGATCAAATCGGACAAGCGCCTACAATCATCGAGCACACTCTCCTGTTCTTGGCTATTTACTGGATGTCCAGGCATCGGTATAGCCATAACAACACCTTCTGCTTCCTGAAAACGAAGAAAAAGAATGCAGTTAGGAAGGGGAAAAAGGAGGGGTTATCAGGTTTAGCATCTAGCAAAGTCCTAGAGATCAACAACTTACCACCGCAGGAAATATCCGTTTGAGGCTTTCAACGGCTGCTGTTGCTTTGAAACTACCACCGTTAAGACAGTCATCTAAAGTATATAGAGACTGCCTCAACGGGTTAGACATGGCCACCTTGCCATTGTCTACTAGAGTAATTTTCCTGACTCCCCATGCCTGAAAAAGGCAAAAGCATCATAAACTCTCTCCATGAGAAGAATTTAAACAATTATAACTATATAACTTCCTCAATACACACCATAAGCATGCGTGCAACCTGGCATCCTAGAGTTCCTGCTCCAAGGAGAAGACACTTGACAGAAGATAAGGCACTCAAGTTTAGAGAAGGCAGCGCACGCCACCTCATAAGCTTTAAATTCAAATCTGCAGCAGATACGGCCAACCTGTAAAAACAGTAAAACAAAACAACAGAAGCGCTCATGAGGGAAGAAGCACTAGCGGATAAAATAAATGGGAGAAAACATCAAAGGAAAGAAACCTTGTTGGATCCATGGACTGTGCAAGGCTAATACACCTAGGTACTTTTCTCCCCTTATTGAGTTCCCATCCAACTGCATTCGGCATGGTGTTCTTCCACCCTAAAAAATTAGCCCTTCAAGTAAGAACCTCAAGTTAAAACAGAAATAGATATGATATCATAATTGTTAAACAATCAATGCATATCTACCTTCTGAAACAGTTATCAATGCTTCACCAACAAGGGATAATCCCATATCGGCAAAACCACGATTCTCTCTGTAGCATAAAAATTGAACAGACTTGAGATTCCACTTTGCAGAGATAAGTGCTAAGAAGTTGCGTAGAGGCCAGCCAGGATTATTTGGAAGATGACATGGGTCATAAAATCCAAAGAGGATCTGCCAATAAAATCTAGTAAATTTCATACAAGGACATCTGTATTTTCAGAAAGGTTGCATTTAAGTATCATAACCAGAGTCAGGGTAAGCCGTAAGCGACCTTGTGAGCATCGCTCTGACAAGCATCCCAGTCTTTCAAGAGCCTAACAGTAGCACGCGATTGAGGATCTATAGTGACTAAAAAGAATGGCACATCTGCAACATTCTCTGTTATTAGGAAGCAGTGGAAACAAACTGTGACACTATATCCCAGTGCTTGACGAAATTAATGGGACTTATACCTGCCGTTGATTTTGAGTTGCGCCACTCATTACAGGCAGTTGAGAGGGATTCTGCCTGGCATTTCACAATCAAACAACTAAAACAACGTTAGAGCGAACTTAAACAACGGTATAATATCAAATAATGATGAAAAACTCAGAGCACCTCGGCTGCGCTCAACCACTGAGAAGCTGGCCTTAGGTTAACCAAGGCTGCAGGAGGATCAAGCATCAGAGCTGGGAAAGCAAACCAATAGTGAAAGCTCCATTTTTTGAGGTCTGCAAAAGAAATAAGAAGGAATCTTGAAAGCATTGAACAGTCCTCCACAGCTTTTCCAGTTACTATGTCATTCCATATCTAAATTAACATCAAAAGTTAAAAGTTAAAAAAAAAACACGTGAGACTGATAATTTTAATCCAAAAGTCTAAGCTTCTTTTCCACTTTGAACTATCTCATATTTGAGATATCTATAAGAACTGAATTGAAGAGTTTACCTTTGCTGCCTCTTCCTTCAAGAGTTTCATCTTATCAAGTGCATGAAAACCTTCCACAGTATTAGTATTGTAAAGAATCCCAGGTACAGAACACTTGTTCCTGTTACCAGAGCTTGGTTCTGGTACCAATGAAGAATCACTTGATTCAGAAGGCAAAGACTCAGCTAGCAGAGTTAAATGATTTGACACTTGAGAATGTGAGCAAGGTGCATAGAAACCTATAAATTCAAGTAATAGCAGCATCTTAAATGGATGAATGAACCCACTTAAAAGATCATAAAAAAATTAGTTTACATTTCAGCTCCAATAGGGTTATGCTTATGCATGTATCAGAATAAATACAAGAAAAAAAAAATAAAGACCACAATTTTGATGTTGCCCTTCTGTTAAAGGGAGTAAATTTGTAAGGAAAAGCATGGTAGTTGGTAGAGAATCAAGAAAAGGGGAAGAACCAATGATAGGTAATGGAGAATCATCAATGCCGAGCTTGTTGAGCTTCAAGGAAGAGAATCTGTGCCAGAAGCCTTCATCGACGGAACTCTGCATCGGAGCGAATTGAAGCAAAGCTCCTTCCTTTCTCGACATGCCTTTCTTCAATTGTGTTTTGACTTTTGCTTCTTTCAAAACGGAATGCGAAGATGAAGATGATCTGGGTTGTTGTTCGGTTCCCAATCTTCTTGGGGTTCTTCAGTCAACAACCTTGTAGTGTTCATCAATGGAACTTGTTCTTCACCTTTTTGTTTTTTTTTTTAGATTTGGGTTCTTCACCTACCAAACGGGCCGAATTAGATCTGTTTCATATGGGCTTCTTTGTTTCTATGGATACATTTAATAACTTGAACCAATAAAAAATATGTATATATAACCCACTTAGATTAGTCTAATTGTTAAACTACTATTCTGGCCTGTTGTAATAAACACAAAGGATATGGATGCCCATTAATATCATATGGGTGACTCAGTTTTTATGTCACCAAAAAAGAATTTACATTAATAAAAGTTGAAAATATGAACCCTATACATGTATAAATAGGGGGTATAGTACAAGACAATACATACAGCAATATTAACAATAAATATTCTCTCTCTCTTTTATAAATATTCTCTCTTTCTTTTCTTATACAATAAAGCACTTATTTACTTTTTCTCTTCGTACAATATTAATATAATATTAATATATTATCTTTATAGTAGTATAATAGTATTGGTAAATATTGATAGTAGTATTTTTTTATTTATATTTTATTTTATTACCTCTTTTTTATTTATTTTACAACACATTATCATCACGAAACTCTAACAAAATTTTAGGAATACTTCAGGTAACAAATTTTTATTATGTCGAAACTCTTTCATCTTGAATATAATGTTTTTGATATATTTGGAAACAATTATTTATCATGGATATTATATGCTAAAATCCATCTTGATTCAATGGATCTTGAAAATACCATTAAGGCTGAAAATAATGCATCCCAGAAGGATATAGCCAAAGTCATAATTTTTCTTCATCGTCATCTCGACGTATTATTGAAAAATGAATATCCCACATTAAAAGATCCTGCAGATCTGTGGAAAGATCTTGAAGAAAGGTACAATAATGTGATACTTCCTTAAGCTCGATATGTTAGAGAAAAATTTTCTCGACCTTCCATGTCTCGAATGTGCTCCTGCAGCAGCAGTATCGAGAAAAATAATTTTAAAATATTTTGAGTTAATTTCTTGCTTTTTTGTTGCTAAACGCAACAATGAGTTACTTTTAAGGAATCATGAAGCGCGTCCAGTTAGCGCCGCCCCATTTCCTGAAGTAAATGCGCAATTAACCCCAGAAAAGGTAAATGGCAAGATTTTGATAACAAGAAAAATTATGGAAGGAAAAGAAATTATGTTCACAAGAAAGATCTCACCAAAAGTGAGATAAAGAAAGAAATAATGGACAAAGTATATCAATTGAGGATAAATGCTTCCGTTGTGGTGGAAAGGGCCATTGGTCACGTACCTGTCGTACCTCAAGGCACCTAGTTGATCTTTATCAAGCATCCTTGAAAAGGGATGACAAAGAAAAGGAAACAAATTTTGTTTCAAATGATGAAAATTCCATCACTCATTATGATGTATCTAATTTCTTTAAGGATTCTGAAGGAAATATTGACTATTTGATCAATGATGGAATAGTTTGATATGTGTATATGTTTGTTAAGTATTCATGTGAATAATTTTTACTGTGTATGTATTTCTACTCATTTTATTATTATTATTATTTGTCTTTAAAGAAAAATGGCAAGGACATATCCTGAAGATATTTGCCTTGCGGATAGTGCAAGTTCGCGCACTATTCTTAAAAGTGATATATATTTTACCCATCTTGTGCTAAAAGAAGAATATGTTAATACTATTATTGACTCAGACAATGTGATAGAAGGCTCCGGAAGAGCTATAATTTTGTTTCCTGGAGGAACAAAATTTATAATAAATAATGCATTATTATCTACCAAGTCTTTGAGGAACTTGTTGAGTATCAAGGATATTCACCGAAATAGATATCATATTGAGACAATGAATGAGGAAAATCATGAGTATATATGTATCACAACTCATGATTTAAATAAAAAGGTTATATTATAATAGTTACCATCACTTTCATCTGGGTTATATTATACCAAGATAAATGCAATTGAATCACATGCCATTGTAAACCAGAAGTTTACTAACCCAAATGAATTCATAACTTGGCATGATAGATTGGGTCATCCGGAAACAACCATGACGAGGAGAATTATTGAAAACTCTCATGGACATTCACTAAAGAACCAGAAGATTCTTAAAACTAGTGAATTTTGTTGTGCTGCATGTTCTCAGGAAAAGTTAATTTTAAGGCCATCACCAGTAAAGATTGGATTTGAGTCCCCTGAATTCCTAGAAAGGATTCAAGGTGATAGATGTGGACCTATTCATCCACCATGTGGATCTTTTAGATATTTTATAGTCCTGATAGACGCATCTTTAAGATGTTCACATGTGTGCTTATTATCTTCTCGCAACCCGGCGTTTGCGAGATTACTGGCTCAAATTATTCGATTAAAAGCACAATTTCCAGAAAATCCAATCAAAGTAATTCGTCTTGATAATGCTGGTGAATTTACTTCCCAAGTTTTTTATGCTTATTGTATGGCTAATGGAATAAGTGTTGAACATCCAGTAGCTTATGTTCACACACAAAATGGGTTAGTAGAATTACTTATTAAACGCCTCCAATTGATTGCTAGACCCTTGCTTATGAGAACAAATCTCCCAACCTCGGTTTGGGACATGCTATTTTACATGCCGCAGCACTTATTCGTTTGAGGCCAACGAGTTACCATCAGTTCTCTCCTATGCAATTAGCTTTTGGCCAACAGCCAAATGTCTCTCATTTAAGAATATTTGGGTGTGCGATATATGTTCCCATTGCACCACCTAATCGCACCAAAATGGGACCCCAAAGAAAATTGGAGATATATGTTGGATATGATTCTCCCTCTATAGTGAGGTATCTTGAGATACAAATGGGAGATGTATTTAAAGCCCGGTTTGCGGATTGTCATTTTGATGAATCAAAATTTTCAACATTAGGGGGAGAGAATAAGCTTCCTCAAAAGGAACTTAATTGGAATGCATAATCGTTGATGCATTTAGATCCTCGATTAGGGGAACTAGAAGTTCAAAAGATTATACATTTGCAAAGAATATCAAATGAATTGCCTGATGCATTTTCCGATACAAAGAGGATAACCAAATCTTATATACCAGCGGAAAATGCCCCAATTCAAATTGATGTCCCAGTAGGACAAGTAGTTATTGAAGCAAATTCACGCCAGAAGCGTGGCAGGGCGGAAAATGCCCCAATTCGAATTGATGTCCCATTAGGACAAATCGCCACTGAAGCAAATACACGCCAGAAGCGTGGCAGGCCTGTCGGTTCTAAAGACAAAAATTCTCGAAAGAGAAAAGAGGTAAATACGATTCCTGTTGAAAAAGATATAGTAGAGACACCTGCAGTTGTCTAAAATTCTGATATAATTTATCGCCAGAAGACGTTCAGGTACCTGAAAATTGTGAAAATGATGAGATCTCAATAAATTATGTTTTTACAGGAGAGAAATGGGACCGAAATAAGACAATTGTCAATGAAGTATTTGCATAATATCATGCATGAAAATAAGGATCTTGAGCCAATATCAGTCGAAGAATGTTGACAAAGAAATGATTAGCTAAAATGGGAAGCAGCCATGAAGGCTGAATTAGACTCACTTGCAAAATGTGAAGTCTTTGGACCTGTAGTCCATACACTTGAAGATGTAAAACCTGTTGAATACCGATAGGTATTTCTGAGAAAACGAAATGAGAAAAATGAAGTTGTGCGCTACAAAGCCCGACTTGTGGCACAAAATTTTTCACAAAGGCCCGGTATAGATTATGAAGAAATGTATTCCCCTGTAGTGGATGCGATAACATTGCGTTATTTGGTCAGTTTATCTGCATATCATAAACTGCATATGCATTTAATAGATGTGGTTACAGCCTACTTATACGGCTCATTAGATCAGGATATCTATATGAAAGTCCCTGAAGGACTAAAGATATCTAAACTATCCAATGAATATTCGCAAGTATTATACTCAGTCAAATTGCAAAGATCTTTATATGGTCTAAAGCAATCTGGACGAATGTGGTATAATCGTCTTACTGAGAATCTGGCCAAAAATGGATTCAAGAATGATGATATCTGTCCATGTGTTTTCATAAAGAAAACTGCATCTGGATTCATTATAATTGTTGTGTACGTTGATGATTTAAATATCATTGGAACTCCTGAAGAGATTCCAACAATCATAAAAACTCTAAAACAAGAGTTTGAGATGAAAGATCTTGGAAAGACTAAATTTTGTTTCGGCCTGCAAATCGAGCATACAAAAAATGGGATATTTATTCATCAAACAACATACATAGAAAAGATCTTGAAGATATTTTATATGGATAAGTCACATCCCTTGAGTACCCCAATGATCGTAAGATCTTTGGATGTGTAGAAGAATCAATTCCGTCCTAAAGAAGAAAATGAAGATATCCTTGGTCCAGAAGTACCGTATCTTAGTGCCATTGGAGCGCTAATGTATCTTGCTAATAATACACGACCCGATATAACATTTGCTGTGAACTTACTAGCAAGGTATAATTCCTCTCCAACCAGAAGACATTGGAGTGGAATCAAGCAAATCTTTCGATATCTTCATGGAACGGTTGATATTGGATTGTTTTATCCCTATGGATCCAAGTCACAACTAGTTGGCTATGTAGATGCTGGATACTTGTCTGATCCACACAAAAGTAGATCTCAAACAGGATACCTGTTCACATATGGTGGTACAGCTATATCATGGAGGTCCACGAAACAGACGATAGCAGCAACCTCCTCTAATCATGCTGAAATACTAGCGATTCATGAAGCAAGTCACGAGTGTTTTTGGCTCAGGAGTTTGATCCAATATATTCTGTCATCATGTGGACTGATTGATCATAAGATAGCTCCAACTGTCCTGTTTGAAGATAATACAGCATGCATTGCTCAGCTTAAAGGCGGATACATCAAAGGTGATAGAACAAAACATATTTCTCCCAAATTATTCTTCACTCATGATCTTCAAAATCAAGGGACAATTGATGTCCAACAGATCCGCTCAAGTGACAATCTGGCAGATTTATTCACAAAGTCACTCCCAAAATCCTCCTTTGAAAGATTGGTACATGAGATTGGGATGTGCCGATTTCGAGACATTAAATGATGTCGACAAGAGGGGGAGACTGTACTCTTTTTTCCTTGGTCAGATTTTTTTCCATTGGGTTTTTTCTTGACAAGGTTTTTAATGAGGCAGTCTCCGTCACAAATGATATTGTATTTTTTTTCCTTCACTAAGATTTTTTCCCATTGGGTTTTTCTTTAGTAAAGTTTTAACGAAACAATAATCCCAAATGGTCATCCAAGGGAAATGTTGTGATAAACACAAAGGATATGGATGCCCATTAATATCATATGGGTGACTCAGTTTTCATGTTATCAAGAAAGAATTTATATTAATGAAGGTTGAAAATATGAACCCGCAATATTAACAACAAATATTCTCTCTCTTTTACAAATATTCTCTTTCTTTTCTTATACAATAAAGCACTTATTTACTTTTTCTCTTCATACAATACTAATATAATATTAATATATTATCTTTATAGTAGTATAATAGTATTGATAAATATTGATAGTAGTATTTTTCTATTTATACTTTATTTTATTACCTCTTCCTTATTTATTTTACAACATGACCAAACAATTATTAGTAGTTCGAATTTCATTTTGTGTGTGTAATAAGTAGTAACTATGTTCAACCACAAATCTTTAAATAAAGTTTCAATATGCGACGGATTAATCTTTGGCCTAGTAAATTAAGAAATACGATAAAAAAATATTTAATAACTAGGATTTTAAGTGTATATTAATCTATACTTACAAAAAAAAGTGCATTAATTTACTAAATAACTTATGTGCTGAAATAAGCTGAAATAAATATTGCCACCAATATTTTTTCATTAAAATTTATGACATAAATCATGGAATTTAGATTCTCTAAATTTTGAATTTTATTTTAAAGGGTAAAGTGTGATCTCTCACTATTTATTTTACAGGAAGACAAAAAAAAAAAAACATGAAAAAGAAATTATTTAAAGGTGAAAAATCACACTTTACAAGTGAAAATTCAAAATGCTTATATCGAATAACTTGAAACAATAAACTAATTAAACTTGCACATTGACAGCACCAAGATGCTACTTATTTCATGGCTTTCATCTCATAAGGGGGATGACAAAGCCATATCACTCACAACATTTTGTACTCATCACCTAATGTGTGAATACCATTATATTAAACAACAATTCTAATTAATTCACCAATTTATTCAATTCATACAAATTTATATTTTAGGACATATTTATGTTATTAATATTTATTAAATTGAGGTGCCCGGCTTCTCCTGCTTTGTGGTACTTGCAGTATGATTAAATCATCAGGAGGAGGCCTACGTTTCTTGGTAGCTTGTTCAAAAGAATAAGCAATTTCAATAAGAGTTGGTTCTGAATACTTTAATCCTCCAAAGGAAACACCCAATGCCATGTTCTCATTGTTGTATCCACCCGGCACTGTTATTGCTGGGTGACCACCAACTGCTAAAAATGGAACCAATTTTTGTCCCACATATATTAATGCATCAAGCTTCTTCTCCTTCATCATCTTCTCAAACCCATTTTCGGAAAGTCTTTCTAGATTTGATATTGCTTCTTGAACTTCTCTGCTCATTCCATCGTTCTTGTTTGCATCTAGAAACATGTCTTGTGGATATTCAACGATTTTCTCCTGTACCAAGATAATTAAAATAACAATTTCGCTAAGTAGTCAACAGAGTTCCAGCCAACAACAAATTAACAAGTATTTTTAAAATTGTTTAAAATTGTTTAAAATTGGTTGGTTAAAAATTATTAAATTACACTTCTATATTAGCCCATGACAAAAATAAAGAAGTCTTGTGGCCCACAAATTCAGCCCAACAGAATACACAAATTAAATTATAATTTAGTCTTTATCTTATCTTATAGTTATCTTTATCTTTATCTCTATCTTATCTTTATTTGCTTTTATCTTTCATAGGACAATGCTCTATATATATTTAGTTTTACCCTCATAATTTACAACACACTTCAGTACAATTCAATCAATCAACAATCAATAAAAGTTATTTTCTTTACTTTTCCTATTCTTTCACAATTTTATCAAAAATTATTTATCTATACTTTTTCTTAAGATAATAATAAATTATCTATACATGCACGGTTGAAAGTGCTAATTAATTTTGATGGTTTAGTTTGTGTAACGTTATATGTTTAGAGAAAAAGAAATAAACATTTAGATATTATTGACGGTTGAAAGTGTTTTAATATGTATTGATAAAATATATTTAATATTTTCATCTTTTAGATATTTTTTCTGGATTACAAAAAAATATATATAAGACAAAATAAGATATTTTAGTTGTTATTACTTCAAGTGTATGTAAATTAGTTTAAAAAAATGCTACATACAGTTAAAAATAATCACTAAACTAATCATTATGTATTGTGTATAAATATTAAATATATATATATATTTTATATTTTAATATTTATATTGATTTTTTTATCTATACTTAGCATAATCGTTAAGTTTATATCCAACTGTTGTAAATATTTTTTACATTTAAAATTTATTAAAAAGGCCATTTTTGAAAAAGTTCTCCAAACATACAAGTCATTATATATATTTGTAACAAAATAATAAATAAATAAATAATTATACAAAATGATGCATATACTTACAAGAACGTAGTGTTTATAGTTGAAGCTGATGAGATCTGCCAAGGATCGCACAGGTGAAGACACGAGATTTTCCAGATAAGAATTCAAGTCTCTCTTGAGCTCAGCTAACAATGCTATCATTGCATTCTCATAAATTTCTTCAGTCTTCTCAATTACTATGTCATCCACAAGTGTCGCTCCTTGATCCCTGATTATATATTATTCAACAAGAAATTAATAATGTACTTACATTACGCTAAAATAATTCCGTTGTCATCTAATTAATTTTTTTATATGAAAATATAATACTTTTTTATATTAATTTTTTTATAACGATTTTTAAATATTAATTTCACATGAAAATAATTACATACCAATTTTCACTTAAATTCTTAGTTAAAATTAAAAATGTATAAATGTGGCATAATGTAAAGTGGTAATGTATAGCAGAACCTCATTATTTGGAAGAGTTGTTGATATGTAGCATTCTCGACAGAATTTTCAGGAAAATTATTAAAAGAATCAGGGTATCTCAAGATTCCAAGTCTTTTTCCTTGTAGACCACGAGGATTCAGATATTGAGCATAGCCACCCTCTGGAATGTGTTTTGAGGCATTCACAGTTCCTTCATCTTTCTCATCTTTCCCTACAATTACGTCAAGAACATAAACTGCATCTTCTACCGTTCTAGCCATAGGCCTGTTCATCCAACAAAAAACTACTTAGAAGAGTTTATATTTTTTGTTGTGAACAAGTATATCTAATCTAATTCCGTAAAATTAAATATTTTATCAATAAAAATAGATATGTGTAAAATTTAGTAAGTATATTATAGTGAAAATTCACTTGCAGCTATTTTCGTGTGAAGATGATAGTTAAAAATTATTAGATGATAATTTAATTAAATCTATCAAATCATCTAACAGTTCTTAACTATAAACTTCATGTGAAGACAATTACATGAGTCTCCATAATATATTATGGCCACAGACAAAGACATCTTCGTTATAGAGGGGATTTTCACCCAATAATAAAGTTTAGAAAACAATTTAAAAATTATATATAAATGTGTATAAGTGTTTTCATTGTTATTATATTAGTTTCGGTAATAAAATATAAATTAAAAATTTGAGCTTTAAACTAAAAAAATATTTTATTATACTTAACATACAATATTAATTATTTTATTAAATTTAATTTAATATCAAAATTAAAAATTAATTAATTAATTAACTCAATACAAAAATCAATAAACACTTAAACAGCGATAATGAACTTTGTGTAAGACAGACCAACGAATTAATTACAAAACTGAAGTCAAAATATAAATTAAATTAAAAATATAAAGAATTAATTTTTGATTAGTTAATATCAATTAATTTTTAATTAATATGAGCCAACTTTAAAATTTAGGATTATAATTTAAAATTAAATATTTATAATTTAATATCTAAAATTTAGGATAAATAAAATAATTTTTAAAAAAACAAGAGTTGATTGGAGACATTACTCATTAAATTATTAGTGATGTTGATTGCAAAAGAACGCCATATGATATAGTGATGCGTGCATGTGCTTTTTGATTGGCATGCATATTATTATAAAATAATTGTTTTAATTTTCGTATGACGTAATAAATTTAAAATTGTATGATGCAATATCTACCCAACGGAATCTTGTCTTCGAGAAATAGGGACCACGCCGGATCTGCTAGTGAGGTTAACGGTGGGTTTGATTCCAACGACTGAGTTGTATGATGAAGGACAAATTATTGAGCCGTCGGTTTCAGTCCCTAATGACACCGTTGCAAAGTTTGCTGCCATTGATATTGCTGATCCACTGCTTGATCCACACACTTCATTGCTTAGGTTATAAGGGTTCTGCATGCCATCCATGCATCCATATCATCATTATTCAGAAATAAAACATATAAAATGAAAGTAATATATATCTCACAAGGTAGGTTTGTAATATGTATGACTAGACTATTTATTTTTGGTGTACTTATTACTTAGGATTAGGGATGAAAAAAAATTCTTCGAAACAGCGGATAAGAATCCTCCTATAAATATACATGGAATAAGGACGAGCGTATAGGTATTTAATTATGAGAGTTACTCGCTTAAAATCTTTTTTTAAAGACGTTTTTTAATAATTAAAATTTAACTTATATAATCGATTAAAATTGTGTTATTTTTATTAAAATTAGACTAAACAAATTGATTTGACCGAAAAATCGATAAATCAAATATTAAACTGATCTAAATTAATATTATTTTTTTATAAAAAATGATTATAATACTCTTATTATAAAAAATGACTAAAATATTTTTATTATATATATTAATTTTAAAAATTCTAAATTCTAATTTTGTGATGGCATAGAGAAAAGAGAAGGGTTAGGATTTAGAGTTTTTAAAATATATAATAAAAATATTTTAAGCCATTTTCTATGATAGGAGTATTATAGCCATTTTTGTAAAAAAATATTAATTTAAATCGGTTCAAGATTTGGTTTATCGATTTTTCAGTTAAACCGATTTATTTCATCTAATTTTAACAAAAATAACACAGTTTAATCGATTTATAGGTTAAATTTTAATTATTAAAAAAATATCTTAAAAAAAATACATTTTAAGCATCTTTATAGGAGTGATTATTTTAAACTATTTATTCCATACAAATCCATTAAATTCCTATGAATATGAGATTATTAAACTGTCTCAATTTATATATACACATATTTTTTTAATTTAATAACTCTAATTTCTGCTTTAATTCGAGTCTTTTTCCTTTTTCGTTCTAAGACTTTCATTCATCATTAGATCTATAACATTAATCAACTACCAAAAATTAAGTTATGTCATCGTGTTAATTAGAAATGTTTTTTTATATTATTTTTTGTGAAATTAATATTTATAATGATTATGTTATGAATAATATTGGAATGATTTATTTTATAATTGTTATGTTATTATTTTTTGTTAAACTTTTTAAATAAAAACTTTAAAGAATATTCATAGTTACATACAATTATTCATCTTTTCTACCAAGATTATCAAATGGGACCTGCAATGGAAATGGAAAGATGACAAGAGACATTCTTTTAAATAGTGGTGTTCATGGATCAGATCATATTCACAGATCCACGGTAAATATCTGCATTTAATTCAAAAATTATAAATACAATCCGATTCGTAGATTGATTGGATCGGATAGGATTCGATCCGCACCCTTTACGAATCGGATCGTGGATATCTGTTCTACATCTGCGGATCTGCAAATTCGCACAATAATAATTAAAAAAATAAATAAATATATATGTTTGGTATTATATATATTTACTTGTTTGTATGTTTTAGTTAGTAATTATTATTCATATATTGTATTATTTTATTTTTGTTATTTAGAAAATGTTTGATTAAAAATATTTTAGGAATAAATAAGTTTAAAAGTGTGAAAGAAATATTTTTATTGAATTTTTACATAGAAATATGATTAAAAATAT
Organism: Arachis ipaensis; assembly: GCF_059453495.1. Classification (NCBI taxonomy): domain Eukaryota; kingdom Viridiplantae; phylum Streptophyta; class Magnoliopsida; order Fabales; family Fabaceae; genus Arachis; species Arachis ipaensis. The sequence continues at coordinate 13,311,678 of NC_142438.1, forward strand.
AATGTTCAATTATGCGGATATATCCAATATGCAATCTGCACATTTGCGAATTGAATCGGATCGGATCCGACACTAAAAAACGCGGATATCATATCCGATTCGATTCGATGAAAATTGTGCGGATCGGATAGAATTTTCGGCCATATCTGATCCGATCTGCGTACACCCTTACTTTTAAATAGAAATGAAGCACTGATAAAAAAGAATATCAGCCCACAATTATTCATTATCATCTCTAATTAGAATTTATATTTTGATTAGCATATTGGATAAAATTTGAATCTTATTTTTTCTACAATAATAAAATGGTACGTCATATATGAATATAAAAAAAAAAGTGAACATAGTTATTGCTTGAGTTAGAACATAGTTATAGACAAAAAAGTCAAAAGATCGCTAAAATTTATTATTTTTTATCATCAATTAATTATTAATATTTAAAAATATGAGATAAAATATATGGTTGGATTATTATTAAAATATTAATTAGTTGTATATAAACTAATCAATATACTTAGTTTTGTAAAGTTTGTTTCATCATTTAACGCATGCGGAATTTCATTTCTGATTCATCATATATATAAGCTTGTTCCACTATCTCGCCTCTTCCCACTTGCCACCTTCCAAACCTGCACTTAGAAAGTTTTTCCACTATTTTCCTAAATAGGAAACAAATTAAAATTATTAACCAATTTAAAATCTTAATTAATTAAAATATGAGGTTAATTACCTTGCCTTGGCCACCATAGGCAGACCAACCACCAGGCATATTGTAAGACCTAAAGCCAGCCCATTCCTTCAAGGTGGCTTTGCCAATAATGATGGCCCCAGCCTCCCTCAACTTCTTCACCACAAAAGCGTCCTCTGCCACCACCGACCCAACAAGCGCATACGAACCGGCCGTCGTACTCATTTGGTTTTTTTTGTATACAATGTTGTCTTTTACTAACATCGGTATTCCACTCAACTTTGTCCCTTTTTTTCCGGCCGCCCGCTCTTCGTCGGCTTTCTCAGCCTCAAATTCTGCGTCCGGATTTAGATCCGAGACGCCACTGAGGATAGGATTTCTTTTAAAGATCTCATCTTTATACAACTTAACTAGTTGCTTTGACGTGATTTCGTTTCGCGCAAAAGCGCTTTGGATTTCGTCGATGGTTGCTTCTTTTAGTTGAAACATTGCATCAACATGGCTTGTTGCAATGATCATGATGAGTAGTGTTTGAAGAAGCAGCAATGAGAAGAAGAAGAAGAAAGCCTTTGCCATATTAGCTTTAGCTAGTTCTTTTTAGTGAGTAGTGTGTAGTTTGCACCATGCTAGGGTTGCTTTAAATAGAGTTCGATTTGCTTTCACTCCCTTTCATTTCAAATCATTATTTTTAATGTGCACAAATTTTTACTCTAAATTACTTAAAATAGTTATCAATATAAGATTAAGTAGTATTTTTATCCGTAATAATATTATAGGAATATAAATATTTTAAAGTTACAGTCCACTTTATTCTGACAGTATAGATTATGCATATCACAAAAGATTTATAAAATTAAACTACTTTTACAATAAAAGTCGTAAATTGACAAAAGTCTCTGACTAAGAAGACCAAGGTATCTGTAGATAAAAAAAATTAAATAATAAAATTTTTAGTTAATATTTTTATATGAAAATATCTAATTTTTTATTAATAATTAATTTTAACATTCGTTATCTAAAATTTAAAATAATTTAACATGTATCATTTTATATTTAATTAGGTGTTAAGTCTGGTGCACAAATAGAAATAATTAATTTTTATACTTACTATTTAAAAATAATATTTTTTCTCTTTATGTATATAAAAATATAATTAGATATTAACATAAAAAAATTATACTGATAGTTATAAAATTAACTTAAAATTAATTTTTTTAAAACAATTGAATCTTGATTCTAACTTTTAATTATAATATTAGTATTCTCTCCACATTATATGTAATAAATATTTGAAAGAAGAAAAATAAAAATATAAATTAGAAAAATAAGCGGTGAAAATTTAAAACTAAATAAAAAACTAAAAAATAATAATAATAATAATAATAATAATAATAATAATAATAATAATAATAATAATAATAATAATAATAATAATAATTTTTATTTAAATTATATTATTTTGTTAATTTTATTTTCTCAAGAACAGAAAGATAGAAAAAATAGAGAATGAGAGAAAAGAGAGAGAAAGATAAAGATGAAAAATGAGAATGACAATGAGAATTTGTTAATTTGAAGAAAAAAATTATTTTAATTGTAAAAAAATATCGGATGATATATTTTGATTTGTCAAATTACTAATATAAAATATAAATTATATAGAGTAAAAATAGTAGAGAGAAATAGAAAAATAGAGAGACGTAGATGAGAGAATTTAGGAAGGGAGTTTATTAATTTAAAAAAATTATTTTCTCTCAATTTTAATAAGAGAGTGTCGTGTGGCACATTTGATTATTAAATTAGATAGTAATACATGATACACAATATAGGTATATTTTAATTTCAATTTCAATTTTAATATTTTAATTTTAATTTTAATGCAATTAAAGAATGTCATGTTGCACATTTTGATTATCAAATTAGTAATTAGTCATTGATATTGATAATGATATATAAAATAGATAGAGTGGTTGAAGGAATGAGAGAAATAGAGAAAGGAAGAGAGAGGAGGGGAGAACTCTTTAATTTTGGAGGGAAAGATTTGATTTCAATTACAATGAGTGAATGACATGTGGTACATTTTGGTTGTAAAATTAGTAAGAAGGAGGGAAGAATTCTTTAATTTTGGAGAAAAAGATTTAATTTCAATTAAGAATGACATGTGGCACATTTTGGTTGTAAAATTAGTAAGGAGGAGAGGAGAATTTCTTAATTTTGGAGGAAAAAATTTGATTTTAATTACAATAAAAAATGACATGTGACAGATTTTAGTTGTAAAATTAAAAAAATATAATAGATAAAATGTATAATCATAACTCAAAAGAAAGAAAAAAGCACATTATTTGTGGAGTGTAATAAACAAAAAATAAGGTATATATAAGAAGTTAAAGCCTAAAGGTGATAAAACTTTCATTTCTTTTTACAGGTAAATTATCAAAGTTGTCTTTAAAACGGATATTTTCTAAAAGGTACATTACATGGGAATTATGTGTCAATACCAAATTTGGTTTGATACTTTCATCTTAAAATTATGCAAGTATTTTAGCGAAGATTAAAATTCAAATTGTTGCATGATAATATCAAACTTGTTCTATGTAATTACATGCCAATTATTTGAAAGTTAAAACTAAGTAAAGTAAGAAGGAAAAACTACCAAAAGTACCCACAAAGTTTACGAACGCTGACAAAAGTATCAATAAACTAAGGAAATTAATGTTGTACCTATGAAAGATGGGTTCCGAATGACAAAAGTATCCAAATTCTAATTTTTTGTTGATTTTTTAATAAAATTCCTAAACTACCTCACCCTAACCCCATTCTACTGTCACTCCCTCTCTTCTCTTCTTCCTCTCTCCTCACTTATCCCTCAAAAACCCTCACAGAGTAACAGAAACTCTCCTCCTACCTCCTCATTGCAGTCCGCCACCCACCTACTCCATTACCGCCAATCTCTTCCCCTCTCACTGTTCTCCCTCTCACTATTAAAGTGACTACAACACCTTCATCGCACACCTGTGATCCAACCTGACGAGAATGCTACAGTGGCACGCATGTTGTAGCCGAGGAGAACGTCGTCGTGGCGCGTCTGACCCAGTCAAAGAGAACACCGTCGTCGCACACCTGAAAAGAGAGAGGGGTCGTGGTACTCTTCCATGCAGAAAGCGGGTTCGGTAAAGAGAAATTAGAGAAGAAAGGGAGGCGGCATTGTGGATGGAGGTTCTGCCATTGACGATGTTACAGTCGGTCGGCGACGAAAAAGGTATTTCTTTTTTTTTAAATATTTTTATTTTATTTTTCTTCTTTTCAGAAATTGATTTAGTTACTACTAAAATGATACTGTTCTATTTTTTTTAAAATTTGCTTCTATTTTTTATGAAGGCTGAGATTGATTTAGAGAAGATTCAGTTGATGGCTACTTCTACTTCTAATTTTTGCTGAAATAAATTTCAAATTGGATGAATGGATTTGTTGATTTTTTATGGTTGATGACTTTTTCTATTTCTAGTTTTGCTAAAGTGAATTGAAATTGGATGAATGGATTTGAAAATTTTTATGTTTTGAGTATTTTTTGGTGTTTGATTAATTTAGTTTGGGTATGAATTATAAACTTATGAGTGAATCGGTTGAGGTCCGATCCTCTACCACCACCACCACTACCATTGATTTCGGACTGGTTTGTTGTAGGAGTAGTTTTGGATTCTATGACAAGAGTTGGTACAAATTGAGTTATGAAATATTGAAAAAGTGAGTTGAGGTTGAGTGTAGGGTAGTTTAGGAATTTTATTAAAAAATCAACAAAAAATTAAGATTTGGATTTTGTCATATGGAACTCATCTTTCATGGGTACAACGTTAATTTCCTTAGTTTATGGGTACTTTTGTCAGCGTTCGTAAACTTTATGGATACTTTTGGTAGTTTTTCCAAGCAAGAAATTTTGTTACCAATGGTTGGGTTGCTTTCCAACAAGCGCTCTTTTAATATCATTAGCTTGACTTTTGGTTCTTGAATTTTCTTCCTCTTCTTTTAATTGGTTAAGAAGAATGACTTCAAAGAAGAATAGGAGAAAATTGATGCCCCATATTTGATTTTTTCCTAGCAAATTTTCTTTTATTATTATTATTTTAATTCAACTTGCTTGTTGGGGTTGAAGTTTGATTTCTTTTTGTTAACCTTTTTTTCATAGATATTGTCTTTTGTTTATTGGTCATAATCCTTCTTTCAATGCTTTTTTTGATTGTCTTCACTTCTTCCTTTTCAAGGTTTAGGTGTTGTGTAATGGTTGGAAGATACCCTTTATCAAAAATTTCTTGAATTGATGGTTCAATTAAATCACCCTCCATGCAACTCTCTACTTCGTTGGAGTAAGTGTGGAGTCCCTTGGTTGATTTTCTCCCTTTTTTTTTGTAAGATTTTGCATTGCTTTTTTTGAGAGGGACTTTACATATTCTTTTGCCACCTCTAAGGATATGGAATTCTAGGCTTGTATGCCTCCACAACCTCCTTCTTCATTAGAATTTCACTCGACACAGGGGTCTCTTGGTCTTGCTCTTACACTTCTAACTTCTCCTTTGTAACCACTTCATTCTTCTTGCTAAGTATTACTCCATTTCTCAAGTATATGGCCCTGTATTCTTTCTTTGGGTTAGGAAAGACATTGGTTGGTTTCTTAGTAAGATATTATGCCATTTGTCTTATTTGCACTTCTAAATTTCTCCTTGAGGCTTCCTGATTTTTTCTATTTACTCTGGACTCTTGAATGAAACTATTGACAGTTTGAAAAAGTAGTTCTGATGCTAGCTCGAGAGATAAAGGTTGGAAATGATTTTGTGGATATGCAAGTGCTGTGGTGAAATTATTTTGAGGGGTACAGAATGAGTTTTATGGGTAGTAAAATGAATTTTGTGGATTTTGAAAGAATTTTTGTGGGTAGTGAAATAAATTTTGTAGATTTTGAAAGAAAGTTTGTATATAATGGATTGAATTTTGTGGGTGGTAAAATGATTGAAATGAATTTTGTGAATTTTGAAAGGAGTTTTGTGGTAAGGTATGGTCAAGTGAAAAATCATGAGGGAAAGTTGGACAATTTTGCATGAATAAGTTCACTGTTTGTTGTAGTTTGTCTATGACACGATCAAGAGATGATGACTCTTGATGGATGGGATATGGAACATTGAAATTATTTTGGTCTTGATTTTTTCAATCATCATTTGGATAGTTACTCCATTCATAGGAGTATGAATCATGTTGTGGCCCTAGGAAATACCCCGAATGGTTTACTTACTCGTACTTTGTTCTTGATATTCCCACCCACAATCAGCATAATAACAGGATCATTTTGTGGTGGTAAAAAATATACCATGTAATTTGCTTGCTCAAAGGGTAATATAAACTCCATTCTTCCTTGATTCTGTAGAAACAAAATTACCAAGATATAGGAAAATTGAAATTTCTTATGTCACAAGTAGGGAATTCTTTAGTGAGGTAATAACACAAACAGTTAAGTGGCAAAAGAAAAGAAAGAATTAAAAGCAAGTAAACGACTAGAACAACAAAAAAAAAGAAAAAAAGTGTCTAATCTAGATAATCAATCAACCGGTAGTTTGTTAATCACCGTTAATTCCTGATAACGGTGCCAAAAACTTGATACGGAATTTTCGCGTATCTACCAGCAAGTGCGTCGAATCATATCAAGTAATACTACTATGGTGAGTGGGTTATCGTTCCCACGATAATTAATGGATTAAGCAAACAATGATAAATTGATTATTCTAGTTAGACAATTCATATTTGGATGATGATTAATCAAGTAAATTGTAATTGAAATGACTTAACAAAGAAATAAATGAAAGCAATAAATGACTTGAATGTAAATGACGGAAATGTAAATGACTAGGAATGTAAATTGCAATAATGTAAATGACTGGAAAGTAAATGACAAGAATTAAGAATAGAGAGAACATTGAAATCAAGAGATGTTGTATTCTTAGGATCAATAGCCTCATCGCCACTACAATCATACAATCATTGATCTCTTGGCAAATCATAAGTAATTGAATTCCAATTCCTTGATAATCCAATTTCTCTTGACTTGATCAATTGCCAATTCCTTAATCAATCTCTTATGAAAAGAGATGAAGCATATCCTCTAATTTAGTGCTACATAATTTCATAAATCTAAATATAGATTGATTAAATGTCACGTATCAAATCTAAATCCAAAATCACAAGAATTGGGAGAAAGAGTTTTCAAGCTTTGATTACATGAATTAACATTTCCAAGTGATCATAAAATCCAAATTGGATCTAAACTATCTTCTAATAAATTTAGTTCCTTTGATAAAGAACGAAGACTCTTTCTAAAGAAGCAAATGAAAGACGAATTGAAGATGAAGAAAAAATCACATTAACCCATTGAAATACAATAGAACTCTTTTTCCCAATGATAAAAATTACAAACTCATAACTCTAGAATTATAAAATGGGTAAGAACGAAGATGGAAGAAGAGAAATTGAGGAAGAGGATAAGAGAGACCGAAGACTCCTCTCCAAAGGCCCTTTTCTAAAGGTATCTAAGGTATTATTTATAAGTTATCCTAAATTATAAATTTAAATGGAATTCAAATTACAATCAAATGCACTTTCTAATTAACTATCACTAGTGACCTTCCTTGTTTGATAATGGGTCCTTTGTGGTATTGATTGATTGTGAATTGTGACTTGATTTGCATGGAATTGTGTTGGGTTTGTGAAGTTTTGATTTTTCTCTTGGAGGCTTGAAACATTGAAGAATAAATAAAGGAATTTGGGTACTTGAAGTGGACCAATATGGAGTGTCATTGAAGTGGCACTTTGGTGACACTTTGGAGTTTTGAAAGTTTGGAAATCTCCCTGAGAAGTTTACCCAGCGTGCCACTTCACTCCACACTCCAGTCCACACGCCGAGTTTGTAATGCTGAAATCGTTCGCGGTTCCAAACTGAATGTCCACTATAGATTATTATATATCGTTGGAAAGTTCTAAAAGTCATCTTTCTAACATTACTAAAAGCATGTCATTTGACCTTTTCTAACTCAATTTATGCTCTTTTGAAGGTAAAGAGGTCACCCTGGCGTGTTTGCAGGTTTGAAGGCGTGCGGAATTCTACATGCTGACTACACGCCAGCCTTGCAATGCTAAAAGATTAGTGATTTTCACCTCATCTTCAGCTTCCACTATAAACTATTATATATCGTTGGAAAATTTTGGAAGTCAGCTTTCTAACGCCATTGGAAGTGCTTCATTTAGATTTTTGTAGCTTAAGTTATGTTTGTTCGAGTGAAGAGATGTCAGTTTGTAAGAATGGCCCAGCGTGCCACTTCCCTTACACGCCACTCTACACGCCAAGATTGCAGGAAATTGGGACTCGAAGGCGTGTGGAGTGAGACACGCCACCCACACATCAGTTCCCACGCCACTTTTGAGGCTTGAAATGCCCTCTGGGTTAGTGGCCCAGCATGCCACTTCTTAGGTATGCTAGCCACACGCCAAGCACACTTGAGTTCGCACACCCCTTCCTTACACACACGCCACTTCTCTTGTACTTGTTTTCATTCTTTTGCCATTTTGGGGATATGCTTTTTTTATTAGTCTTGTTTTCGTTCTTTTGCCACTTTGGGAGTGTACTTTTTCTATTAGTGCTTTTGTTACTTCTATTTCTATTATTTCTTACAAAATTCATTAACTCAAAACAATCAAAGTAATATCTAAATTAAGTACCAAAACACTTCATAATTGAACATAATACATTAATTTTCTATATGAAATAACTAAGAAAATCACTCATAATGCTCAAGTATCAGTATCCAATAATTTATATTTAAAATGAATTGGTTTGTAATATTTTGATTATGGAAACATAAATTATAAAAATATTTTTAATTTAAAAGAGTAATACAAATTATTTTAATTTATTTATTTTAATATAAGATCGTTGACATTTACATAAATTTTTTATATTTATTTAAAAAAATCTTATCTATCTTATAAAAGATTTTTTAAAACTTAATTTTTTTTCAAAAAAATCAAAATAAAAATTTGAAAAAAAAAATAGTAACTCAAAAAACAAGACAAGTTATATCAATTTAAAAAAGTGTTTAATTTCAAAAATTGAAAACATACGTATAAGCGTCTTTTTCCCGTTTTTTAATTTGAATATGGAAGTAAGAATGGTGTTGAACTCAAACATGGGGAATATAGGTACTTCACAGCCATGTGGTGTCAGTAGAACAACTCGGATGGTCCGAGTTGCGTTGGATATTCCATTTCGTGAAAAAATTGACAACAACAAACAATTTGGAGGGTCCGATTTCTAGCTTCCGAAATTCATATGTGCCCAACCACAAGTCGGACCATGCGATTTCTTAAGCAAAATTTTAAAATCAAACAACTTTCATGGTCCGATTTATCTACTTTAAGTTTTTTCAAATTTTTTTACACAAATCGGACCCTCCGATTTGTGTACTATGAATTTTTTTCACTTTTTTAAACACAAATTGGAGGGTCCGATTTGTGTACTCCCACAATTTTAAAAAATACCAAAAATTACCATATTAAAGTATATCACTTATTTTGCTTCCATATCAAAATTTTTTAACCTCTTTTTCCGGTATTTCAAATCAAAAATTGAAAACATGATTTTGATTTTGCAGGACTCTGATCAAAAGCCACTTTAAAATAGAAGAATCATTACTGCACAATATTTACTATGTATGCACCACTTTCTCCTAACTGAATCAATATGCATTAGCTCAGTTGGCAATTGTATTTAGTGCCTTATAGTATTGATATTTAATTTCAATTTGTCTTTGTAAATTAATTTTTTTATTTATTTTTCTTTAATTATATTGTTGGAATGGTACTGCATGTAAAAAATAAAGTTAAAAAATTCTAAATGGATATGAATTTTATGCTATTTTTTGAATAATTTGTATATGCTAAATATAATTTTAATGTATAAATATAATTTTTATGAATTTCTAGTAGCTCCATTGAATCTGATATGTCATTTTCAATTGCTTATTATTTCAATATAGAAATTAATTTTTTTTTTTTTTTGTTTCTTTTGTCTCTTGATGTTTAAATATTCTATTGGGTGCATGTTATCACTTATACTAAGATGAAAATTTTCAGTAAAAAAGATCAAATTGTCAACACAAAAAAAGGTAAAACGTAAATGTTAATTATTCTGATGGAATTTGGTTGGTTGAGTCTTGAAAGAGTATGATTCTGCTAAATTTGGTTGCTATTTATTGAAATAGCAATTAATTCCTTATTTTCTATAGACAAAACTAATATTTTGAATAAAAGAAGCATATGCACAAAATCTATAAATGCTTAGGTCAAATAACTGTTTTGACAGCACATGCATAATTGGACAAAACTACAAAGAAAATTATTGGGCAATCTACCTAATTAAATAAACTGTGTGAATCATTTACCTGAATACACAAAACAGAAATTTCTTACGTGCATGTGCAATTTTAATTTTATGTAAACTGTGGGAGCTAACCACGATTTCCAGTTTCTACGTAAATCATTGGAGGCTACGGGAGTTTATGGTTGGAAGAGATTGGGCATAATTCGTGGCTACCTACCACGGATTATGAAGGAAAAAACTTAGGCATAAACCGTGGTTGCTTCCCACAGTTTATGAAGAGAAGGCCTTGAACGTAAATCTCCCTTAGTTCCCACGGTTTACATGCTAAGTAGTATAAATACATAATCTGTTGATGGTCATGACGGATCATTTGTGCTGAAACAAAAATTGAAAGAGCTTGGGGGTTGAGAGAGTTTCAGGGAGAGGTTTGGAAGGTTTTGGTGAGATTTGGATGGTGGAGCCATGGAGGACGAAGCTCGCTTGTATCGACTAAATAGCATTGCTCACGTGGCTGGATACATCGACGAAGAGGTTAGTTATTATTATTATTAATATTATTATTATTTATATTACTATTATTATTATTATAATTATTATTATAATTATTATTATCATTTTATTGTTGGAATAAATTAATTTCAATAACCCAAATCATCCATATTGAATCACCAAAAATATATATATCATAATGCGGAAGCGTACCTGAATTCATAAACATGAATCATACGATTGGAAGAGTTTGGATCTTGTGGTTCTTTCGATCTTCCTCAACCAAAGCCTTCTGTATTCCTAAGAGGCTGAACTGCAACTCTTTTGATGGGGAAAGAGTAACAAAGGCGACTTTGGTATATTGGGGACCGAAACCCTGAAGGTCTATTTATATTTGAGCATGGCACCCATTAAACCCTTAAGCCCAAATAAAATAGTATCTAAAGCCCAAAAGATAATATATCTAAAATCCAAAAAGATAATTATCTAAGGAACAAAAGATAATATCCGGTTTTATTCTCATTTAATTCCAAATCAAAAGTAATAATGACTTATTCAATTTAGCATTTATAACAATAAATGAGATCACCATTATATAAGTCATTTAATTTGAAATAGCATAATTTGTGATTATAATTAATATATGTATTTCCCACAAATAAGTTAGGAAATCAAATAATTTCCTAACAATCTCCCACTTGGGCTATACATATATTATTTCTTGACATAATCACATCTTTATAAACTTTATGCGCGCATCTGAATGCTATTTCTATCATTATTTTAACAATCTGGTCCGTCTCATACATTAGATATGGAACTACCGCAGCTTTTATCACATTAAATGCCGTGACTAAACCACGTCAATCACCATCCTAATATACTTAACGACATAGATCAAATTTGGATGAGTAATATGGAAATTACATGCCAAGTGATCTCATGCATGTCTATTTCCAGCTGGTCCAACTTTATTGAGATCAAACACAATACAAATATTGCAAAATGAACATTTCACATAATATGAAATAAACCATCAACTTAATTCTGCAGAAAAATAATTCAATATCTGTCATAGGACATATAGCATAAAATAAACTCCCACTAAACCAAGACATCACAAATATTGATACCCATCCGAGCAGTATGCTCATGAAAGACTTTAGGGATCAATCCCTTGGTTCATGGGTCTGCTAGCATATACTTTGTTCCTATATGTCCTATGGAAATCTGTTTTTCTTAACCTTTCTCCTTGACAACTAAGAGCTTGATGTCTATATGCTTCGATTTTGTCAAGCTCTTACTGTTATTGGAGTATAGTACTGCTGACTTATTGTCACAAAATATCCTTAATGGCCTTTCAATGTCATCTACTATATGAAGCTCAGTGACAAAGTTTCGCAACCATATGCCATGAAATCGAAATCGGAATCAGAGTTCCTAATGATCTCCAAATTTTCTGATCTCCGATAAATAAGCATGTAATCCTTTGTTCGCTCTAAATAACACATTACGCGTTTAACAGCTATCCAATGATCCATATCCGGATTGCTCAAGTATCTACCCAACACTCCCACTATAAATGATATATCGGGATGTATGTAGACTTGAGCATACATTAAATTTCCTAGTGCTGATGCATAAGGTTTATCATGCATTGTTGTCTTCTTAAGATTATTTTGGGGCATTGCTTGAGACTAAACTTGTCTCCTTTAACTATGGGTGTGTCCATTGGTCTACAACTTTCTATGACATATCTACTTAAAATCTTTTCGATATAGTTCTTTTGTGACAATCTAAGAATATCTTGAGAGCAATCTCTTAGTATCTCGATTCCTAATACAAAAGAGTCATCACCAAGATCTTTCATTTCGAATTTGTTCGATAGAAATTTCTTAGTTTCATGCGACAAGCTTATATCGTTACTGGCAAGTAGAATGTCATCAACATATAAGACCAAAAAAAGTATTTACTCCCACTAAACTTGCGGTATACACATTCATCTATAATATTTACTTCAAAACCCTGAGGTAATGACTTAATTAAACTTGTGATACCATTAACGGGAAGCTTGTTTGAGACCATAGATGGATTTTCTTCTTTTTCTATTGGATCTCCTTAATGACACTTCTTGAGGTTGTTGAGCTTGCTGTATGGGTTGGGGTTGATGAGGATTCTCATCATTTTCTTGTACTGTAGCAGTATCTCAAGCAACAACAATATTCTCATTGTTCTCTTGTACTATAACTGAATCTACAGTAGGATTCTCATTTTGCTCTTGTACTATAACTGTATCTTGAACAACAATAGGCACAAGGACCTGATCATTGTTAGTTACAGAATCCTCATCAAAAGCAACATTCCTAATATTTCCTTCCCCCCCCCCCAAACTCAACATTCTCAAGAAATCTCGCATTTCCCGTTTCAAAATAGACCTTGATGCAGGATTGTAAAACTTGTACCCCCGTGAGCGCTCAGCGTAACCAACAAAGTAGCAACTAATTGTCTTTGAGTCCAATTTTCTTTCATGCGGCCTATAAAGTCGCGCCTCAACTGGACATCCCCAAATATGCATATGCTTTATACTGGGCCTTTTTTCCAGTCCAAATTTCATATGGGGTTTTGTTAACTGCTTTGCTTGGTACCCTATTAAGGATGTACACTGCGGTCTTTAAGGCTTCTCCCCAGAGTGATTCAGGCAAGGAAGAATGACTAATCATACTTCTCACCATGTCCTTAAGAGTTCGGTTCCTTCGCTCTGCAACACCATTCATGCTAGGTTTGCCTGGCATGGTGTATTGCGGAACAATACCACACTCCTCTAGGAAAAGAGCAAAAGGCCCGGGACGTTGCTCACCTGAACCGTCATATCTTCCGTAGTATTCACCACCACGATCAGATTTGACAGCTTTAATTTTCTTTCCAAGTTGAAGTTCAACTTCAGCTTTGAAAGACTTGAAAACATCCAAGGCTTGACACTTTTCATGAATTAAATATAGATACCCATAACGAGAGTAATCATCTATGAACGTAATAAAGTACCGTTGTCCATTCCAAGAGACAGTAGGGAATGGGCCACAAATATCGGTATGTATCAGTTCTAAGACATCTTTAGCTTTCTCGGCACCTAATTTCCTTTCGTTTGTCCTTATTCCCTTTAAGCACTCAATACAGACTTCAAAGTCCGCCAAATTTAGGGGTCTAAGAATTCCATCCGACACGAGCCTCTGAATTCTCTGTTTAGAGATGTGACCTAGGCGTTTGTGCCATAATGATGCCGAATTCTCATTTAGTTTTCGTTTTGTACCCGTTTGCAGTATTTCATTATTATAGGAATTTAAGTCAAGCCTATATAGATTATCCACCAAATGACCAGAGCAAATATTATTCGAATTATAGAAGAGATTGACTTTATTGTCTCCGAACGAACAAAAAATAACCTGATTTGTCCAAACGAGAAACAGAAACCAAATTCCGTCTAAATGACGGTACATAAAATGTCTCTAATAAATCCAAGTAAAATCCACTCGTGGAACATAATCTAAAGGTTCCTATAGCTTCGACTGCAACTATATTGCCGTCTGCCACATAGGTGTATCTTTCAGCATCATTTGGCGGTCGGCTCCACAGGCAACCCCTTCTTTACACGCCAGGTGACATATTTGGTACAATCCTTCTTCATGTGTCCCACCTTCTTACAGAAGAAATAAGTTGAAACTTGATCTTGTTTCTTAGCCTTTTTCTACTGAGAAGGCACATTCGCAGTAGTATCACGCTTTCTTTTATACTGAGAAGATGAAGCCATGTGAGCACTTTCAGTCTTATCTTGCTGTAGCCTCTCTTCTTCTTGCACACAGTGAGATATAAGCTCATTTAAGGACCAAGTGTCCTTCAAAGTGTTATAACTCACTTTGAATTGCCCAAAGTGTGCAGGAAGGGAAATCAAAATGAAATGCACGAGTAAATCTTCAGACAACTCTAACTTTAGTGCTTTCAATTTTGAAGCAAGATGAGACATTTCCATAATGTACTCCCTTATGTTCCCGTTACCTTTATACCTCATGGAGACAAGTTTGCTCAAAAGACTACTTGCCTCCGCCTTTTCATTCTTAGTAAAGAATTTTTCTACATCCTTTAGGAACTGTTTGGCATCTTTATCCTCAGTGATTGAGCCCCGAAACGCCTCAGGAATTGAGCATTTCATGATCATAATGCTGATTCGATTGGATCTCTCCCACTTCTCTATTTTAACCTCATTGAGGTTTTTCGTAGTGGAAGTGGGTTTCTCCTCTCGAAAAGCTATATCTAGATCCATACAATCGAGGACAATCTCCACGGTATCCTTCCAAAATTTAAAGTTTGAACCATTCAGTATAGGAATACTGCTAATTTGTGCAGAAACATTGGTAGCTAAAGCCATAGTTTCTGGATTAGAACAAAAGAACATGCAGTAAATATTAGTTAATTAATGGGTAAAAATCCATATTGAGATATCCAGCACAACATTAATTTTCAATCTTTGGATAGAAAAATTAACTGTAAGTGATACTCTCATTGCAGTAATTAAATATTGTCAAAATTCCTGTCACACATTAAGCCTTTCTTTGGATCGACTTAATGCGCACATGGAAACTTAAACTTCGCAACCTATTTATTACCGCATATATTTTCTATTAATTGGCCAAACAATAACCTTCCTTTGGGCCGACTATTGACCGCATAATTAATAGAAAATAAACAGAAGTGTGCAATGCTTATTATTTGGCCAAACAATAAACTTCCTTTGGGCCGATTATTGTTCGCATAAATAATAAGTATTACTTTATTCTTAGTTACCCAAATATTTATTTACCATTAATATGTGTATGTAATTCGGCCAAATATAGGTCTTCTTTTGGGCCGACCAATATTCGCATGAATTACATATCACCATATTCCTTATGTTTTGAATAAATCAATTTTCACAAAAGAGGCTACTTTGGCAGCATAATGTTCAATCAATTTATTTCAAAACCAAATCTTTATAAAAATAGATGGGTATACTAATTTAAATTGTTACCAGTTTCCTTATGTAACAAAAAAAAACAAAAAAAAAAATACTTAAATCCTAAAAAGAATTAAATCTTAATAATGTCTTTTAAGACCTTAAAGAAAAACATGATTATAACTCATGTGTCAAAAATTCTTGATCCATTAACATTAAAATTAATCATTATAATTCAATAATACTTTATTAATGTTTTAAAAAATAAAACATTTATTTATTATATAAATTAAACGCCAGTTCGGTTTCATGTATATATAGTTATACCTTAAACAATGATAATATATATAAACAATCATACATGATAACACATTTATATAAGGAATTGCAATATCACGGCACTGGCATTAACAAAAGGAAATTAATCTGTGTTTGTGCAATAGTACCAGTATACGACGCACACACATCATACACATTTATTTCTGAATTCACAAATCAAAGGCGCAGTACATTCACATGTACAAAATTCATTAACAAATAAATCAATACATATAAAGAAGGCACTGCAATTCATAAGGTCAATGTATACACATTAAAAATTAAATAACGAATTCACCGGATTCACAAAATTGAATTCGATCCGAACAACGCAAACATGTTTTGATCCGGTGAAATAAAAAAAAATTAATATTTTTAATGGCTCAATTATGGATGGCTCTGATACCACTTGTTGGAATAAATTAATTTCAATAACCCAAATCATCCATATTGAATCACCAAAAATATATATATCATAATGCGGAAGCGTACCTGAATTCATAAACATGAATCATACGATTGGAAGAGTTTGGATCTTGTGGTTCTTTCGATCTTCCTCAACCAAAGCCTTCTGTATTCCTAAGAGGCTGAACTGCAACTCTTTTGATGGGGAAAGAGTAACAAAGGCGACTTTGGTATATTGGGGACCGAAACCCTGAAGGTCTATTTATATTTGAGCATGGCACTCATTAAACCCTTAAGCCCAAATAAAATAGTATCTAAAGCCCAAAAGATAATATATCTAAAATCCAAAAAGATAATTATCTAAGGAACAAAAGATAATATCCGGTTTTATTCTCATTTAATTCCAAATCAAAAGTAATAATGACTTATTCAATTTAGCATTTATAACAATAAATGAGATCACCATTATATAAGTCATTTAATTTGAAATAGCATAATTTGTAATTATAATTAATATATGTATTGCCCACAAATAAGTTAGGAAATCAAATAATTTCCTAACATTTATTACTTTTATTTTTAATTTGTTATTATGACTTCATAGTAGCAGTAGTAGTTGTATCATTATTACTATTATAGGATTTGTTACTATTATGATAATGGTAGTTATTATTATTACTTTTATTTTGTACTAGAATTGGGAGGTGTTAGCATTATAATTATTGTTATTGTTAGTAGAATTATTCCTGTTGGTATTATTGTTATTCCTATTGTTTCGTTGTTATTATTACTATTTATTAGAGAAAATAGAAAACCAAAGTCGGTATGTTGATGTTATTAGTATTGGTCGTATGTTGAGGGATTTTGTTACCCATATTTTGCAGCCTACTAGGGTTATTAGCGGCGTTAGGAGAGCAGAATATGCCTTTATACGACCGGATTATACCGTATCTGGAGACTGCCGGCTTGTATTATTTGGCTAGGCTGAACAGTCACTGGTTCTGGGTTGATGAGCCTCTACTTAGCGCATTTATTGAGCGGTGGCGTCCTGAGACCCACACCTTTCATATGCCATTTGGGGAGTGCACTGTCACTTTGCAAGGTGTGGCATATCAGCTGGGTTTGCCGATCGATGGGGAGCCCGTCAGTGGGTGCCTGACTGAGTTTGAGAATTTGATGGAAAACAGAAGACCGGCATTGGTGTGGTTTCGTGAGTTGTTTGGGGAGTTACCTCCGCAGAGTAAAGTCAAGCAGATGACAGTGTGCTACACATGGTTCCATGAGAGGTTCCGGGTTCTCCCAGCAGATGCTAGTGAGGAGATCGTGCGTATATACGTGCGTGCCTATATTCTGATGTTGTTTTCCTCTCAGCTGTTTGCGGACAAGAATGCAAATCGGGTCCACCTTCGCTGGTTGCCTTATTTGGCATCGTTGGACGAGTTGGAAAGATATAGCTGGAGCTCGGCGGCATTGGCCTGGTTGTATAGATGTCTTTGTCGTGGGACAAACAGAAACGTTGTTAACTTGGCCGGGCCACTACAGCTTCTACATTCTTAGATTTTCTGAAGGTTTCCCACTTTGAGGCCTAGTAGGTTTGATGGATTCAGATTTCCGCTTGCATCCAGGTACGGTTTAATATTTTCGGTTCATAACTTGGTCAACATCATGTGTTCTTGTTGGTTATGACATGATTTCAATGAAAATTGTAGGTGGGCTGCATATCTACCAAGGAACGATGCAGGGGATCAAAGAGTGGTGTCTACACGCCTTACTTTGGATCGATTGCGTGTCCACGATGTGAGTCATGTAGTTATTGCTCTTACTTGGACTGGTTTATGTTAAATCTGATGGTCTTACCTAATTGTAACTTTTTCGATACAGATAACGTGGTAATCCAGCTGACGGTGATCACTGGAAATGGAGGTTGCCAAGCAAGTTCGTGGCCCGTTGTACCTCCTAACCTCCCAAGTGCCCTTTCGTGCACGTAGCGCTACGTGAATCAACCAACTACAACCCTTCCCGAACTCTTTGCATTTTTTATGATACTTCAGATGATCTGATTCGATGACTCTGTACTAAACACCTCGACGGATACTGTAGTCCTTCACACTCAAAATAGCCTCATCTTTATTCTGGAATGATTGCCCAGTCTGAAATTCTGTAGAAGAGCCCCCAACTGTAGGACCACCGTCCGTCTGTTGACCCAGAGCCTCCAAGTTAAGAGTGGAGAAGTGTGGAGGGTACTGTTGAGTGCCAGAACTTGAATGTCCATGCTGTGTATGTGGATTGGCACCTGTGTCATCGTCGCTGTCCCCAACGATATCTACAGGCTCCTGGTCGGAGTCGTCGTCACACATTTCATTCTCTACTCGATCCGGTTCTCCAAAGCCTTCCACATCATGAATCAAGCCACCACCGGTGCCCGCCTCATATGCCTGCTTATAGACCCCTGGATTCTCCAAAGGTACAGAACCGACAACCTCCGTTCGATCTAACTCAACCGCGAATGAAGGGGATGTGACCAGCGGAACAGATGGCCTGACCACAGGCATCGAACTAGACGCACCTCCCGCGGCAGTCGAGCTATGAACTGGAGCTGATGCCCCAGAACTATCGACACCAACCTCCAACTTCGCGAACAACTCGTGTATTCTGACCTCCGAAAAACTCCTAACACAATGAAATAGAACCCTAATATCTTCATCATCCGCTAGTACAAAGGTATCATACTTAACACCAGTCGAGACAACTGCGATGGGAATCTTGTAGAATAGCTTCTTCACCCACTTGCTACCAAATACCCCAAACTTCTGCAAGATGCTGTTCTTCAAATCTGACAAAGTGCTTGATGAACTGCTGAAAACACTCAGTGGTTCTCTATCAGTGAACTTCACACCATATTTTTTGCTTTTTTGGATTTTTCCAGAGCAATGCACTAAGACAAGAAAACTCTCTTCCTCACTTGCCATTGTGACAATAATCTCTTCACCAGCTTGAATCTGACTCACATATATATAGAATTTCTCTCCTCATAAACCATTGCAGCTAACAAAGGTTTATGCCTAATCAAACTCCTTCATAAATCATTGCTGCTTACAACGTTTTATGTGCATTTGCCTCCCTTAGTAAACCGTGGTAGCTTGCCACGATTTATGAAGAATTCCATTCACAAATCATGCCTAATAGCCACGATTTATGTATTAAATTGAAACCGTGGTTGGCTCCCACGGTTTACATAAACATAAAAATGCACATGCACGTAACAAGTTTCTGTTTTGTGTATATAGATAAAGGATTCACTCAATTTATTTAATTAGGTAGATTGCCCAAAATTGTTCCTGAATATTTTTAATTTACTTTACTTGTCAACAAATGCACAGTAATGTGATTCTCCCCATTTTAAGGGTAAGCATTTTATATTTTGTTCTTGAAATTATAATTTTATTGCTTTTTTTTTGTTCATTGAAAGTGATTTTTGTGATCTTTTAAACTGCTACTTTTGATAGCATATATTACTGATTGATTAAGTAGTTTATAATCTTCTTATACTTTAATTATTCGTGAGACCTGAATTATTAGAAACTAATACACAGTTATAAATTTGTAGTTAATTCCCTTTGCATCAAAGTATTAATAGAACTTATCATTTGTTAATTTGTTAGAAAAAGAGAAGAAAGCTTCGTTGTGAGCTTTTCTAGCATATAGCTGACTATCCACTATTTTATGGTTGAATTCTCATTTTCTTTCCTTCTTATTTCTTGTTTTTTATTCATGGAAATAATTCTACTACATTAAGCTTATTTGATACTTTTAGTGAGTAAATCATTACGCATTAGGCTCAAAAAACTCATTATGATATATATATCCTATTGAACATGAAACATATTTACTAGCACTATTCTTTAAAAAATGATTCACCTAATGCTTAGGTTTATCTTCTTTTCATTTTCTTGTTCATGTCTGCAGGTTTACTAAAATAGATTATTTTTATATTTTGTGCACAACAATAAAAAGGAGGGATGATGAAGAAAACAATATTTCTACCTTGTACAGCAATATCTCAGCAAATCAACTAACTATGTTTGCGAACATAGATACTAATATAGATACCTACAGTTTTAAAGAAGCAAGTATGTGGTTTAATACATTTACCAAACTGTATAAACTGTCAAATCTTAGGTCAATGTGCAATGAGAAACTGAGATGTGTAATGTATAATGAATTTTTTAGAAGCAGGATCACATTTATATCTTTAAAGAAAGTAAGTGAATATTTACTTTTACATGATATTATAACTGAGCCTTTTTCTTTGTTAGTTTACTAAATTAGTCATGTTTTTTAGAGCTATTGAATAGATAAAATAGACATTTGATCAAGTCCAAAGGCTTGGTTATTATTAAGTCAAGCTTCAATACCTAATTTCTTTAAACATGGTTTGAACTCTTTTAAACATGTGTAATTTTGATAAGCTAATTTTATATGTATGCATTATAATTTTTTTGTTCAATGACTAAAATAAAAAATAATATGAGATTTATTTTAGTATAGTGACAAAATTGGTATTCTAACTAATATTCTAGAAAATATTAGCGACATACTTACTGTTGATGATGGTGACAAATTAAAGACTCCACTGCGACTGAGATACTTATCAATTTGTTACTAGTTTAAAAGGAATTTGCGATAACATTTGCAATAGTATTACAACTAATTTACTACATATTATTTCCTAGTAAATTAGCGACTACTTCATAACTTTGCTTTCTCATTTATCATAGCTTTGGTTTAGCAACAAAATTCCTACAAATTTAATTATGAATTTTCAAATATTAGCTATAGATTTGCTAAAAAATGTGATAGATTTGCGATTATAATAGCGGACAACTTATGATGAGTTAGGTTCAGAACAATTTCTCGCTAATTAGTGTCAACTAAGCATTCCATTTTGTTTACGAAGTTAGCTTGGATTTAGCGATAAGTCTGTTACAGTAGAGTTTGTCGCTAATTAGCGACTACATACCTTTTAGTCTATTTCTTCTATGGAATTAGCTTTTAATTTAGTGATAGATTTGTGACTATTTATTCGGTCGCTAAAAAATTGTTGATGAATTAGCGACTGTTTTGTTTGTTCATTGATCTGCAACTTGTAATTAGCAAGGAAAGCATTAGTTGCTAGTTGGTAGATAATCTGTAACAAATTATATTTTGCGTCAGATTAGCGATGATTTTTTGATTATTTTTGTGGTAGCTATCGACCTTATTCTTGTAGTGTCGATTTATTATGGAATATAAATTGAATTCAGTTGTTTTGATTTACTATGGGTAGGATAAATTTAACGTGTTTTCTTACTAAATCGAAACTATTTATTTCTATTTATCAATCACTATTCATGTAAATTCAAATTTAATTGACTCAATTTATATTGAGAAAGTGTAAATACATAGATAGACAAACAAAAAATTTATATAACCGGTTTGAATTTAGAACATTAATATAATATTAAAATCTATTTGATTTGTTTATATGAATTACCTGAAAGTATATATCTATGTATATATTTGTTTTTATTATAAAATTATATTTAAACCTATAATAAAATAAAAATTATGCTAAATTTAATTTTTGTCAAAAAAATATTAAATTTAATCTCGCACAATAATAAATTTCTTTTATTAAATTAAGTTAACAAAAATAGAATATTATGATACTATTCAATTAAAAAATTTATATAGTTGATGTTATATTCTTGAACTTTTCAACTCAATTTTAATATCTATTAGTAAATGAAAAATTTTGTACTACATCTATATTTTGACAATTAAAAATATTATTTGTTTAACAAAATTAATCATTAAATTCAGTCATTATACATAAATACATACGTTATTTAATTTATTTTTAATATGTATGTTATATTTTAATATATATTTTATGTTAGTGGCTATTTAATATATCTATACCATAATTATTTGATAATTAATTTTCACACATAAATTGAATTAAAAATCATTTAAAAATTAGTTGAGAAGAAAACATTAATTTTAAAATATTTATTTTTATAATATTTTATTATTTATTTTACATTAAACACAAATGAATACTTAATTTTGAAAATAAAATATTTACATGTAACAATGATAAATGTGAAAGTCAGTTTTTTCAGTCTCAAATTCTGCGTCCGCATTTAGATCCGAGACGCCAGGAGGGATAGGATTATAAAACTTAAGCAGTTGCTTTGAGAGTTTGAGGTGATTTCGTTTCGCGAAAAGCGCTTTGGATTTAGTCCACCGTTGCTTCTTTTAATTGAAACATTGCATGAATTAAACATGACTTCTTTTAACTATTTCTTTATTAGCTAGTTCTATTTAGGGAGTAGTGTGTAGTTTGCACTTTGCATAGGGTTGCTTTAAATAGAGTTCTGTTTTCACTCCCTTTCAAATCATTATTTTTAACGTGTACAAATTTGTACTCTAAATTACTTAAAATAGTTATCAATGCAATAGAATATTACGAAAATGTATAATCATAACTTAAAATAAAGAAAAAAAGACATGATTTGTGGAGTGTAATACACACACACAAAAAAAAGGGGTATATATAAGAAGTTAAAGCCAGAAAAGAATTAGATATGATTTGGTAAAACTTTTATATTTTTTTATAGTTAAATTATTAAAGTTGGTCTTAAAAAGAAATTTTTTTAAAAAGTTGTAATACTCATGTTTGATAAATTAGATTAAAATTGACTTTTAATAAATATAATAAAAATTATATTTGGTAAAATAATTTTAAAATTTAAAGTAACAATGAAACATATAAATAGAGAGAAAATTTTGATCATAATGAATAGAATTTGATATACATTAATAATTTAATTAAGGATAAATCTAAATATTTATATTCATATATTAAATTATGTTAAAATTTTTAATTTTAATAAATATAAACTAATTTTAAAAATTAACTCTTCAAATATTTTTATAAATATTTCTAACTTTTAAAAATTATAAAGATAAGATATAACCCATCATCTTTCTAAACAGCACAAAAAAATATGAGATTGTTTAAAGAAATCCTCTCTAATTACTAAATTAGTCATTATATTTATATAAATATTTATACATATTATTATTCGCATACTTTCTAATTGTATTTTTGTTGGAATTTTAAAAATTTCTTTTTGAAATTAGAATACAAATGTTTTGGATAGAACTGATAATTCACCTCGAATAATAGCTCATCAAAAGTATTTCTAACTTTTAAAAGTCGCAAGTATAAACACATGAGTTTTTGATTTATCAAAAGCAAAACTAGGTGCTTATGCTTTTAAAAAGCAGAAACATCTCTTCAAAAAGTTTTATCAAACTATTAGGGTTCGTTTGGATAGGTTCATAAGTGATTTTTTTAACTTTTAACTTATGAAAAGGTGTAGTATTAATGTCTAGTACAATTTTCAAAACAAAATTGCAACTTTTTAAAAAGCTATTTTGGTGCTTAAGGAGAAGTTAAAAAAAATGACTTCTCTCGTAATAAAAAGCTTTTTATCATTTTTCTCTTAAAATAAGTATTTTTAGAACTAAAAAATCAAACACAAAATAATTTATTTATAAGTTACTTTTAATATAAATATTTATTGTTTAAACTATTTTTTCAAAAGTAACTTAATTAAGTTGTTTACCCAAACTGAACCTAAGTCTAATAAGTTCGTTTGTTTAAAATTATACATTCAAAAATTTCACAAATATAAAATCAAATTATTAAAATAAGTATTACGTTGCATTATCATATGTTCAAATTCTTCCTGTGATAACAAATGGATCTAGATAAGATATTGTTAATGCATCAATTAATTCTTTTTATCTATGGTATGAATATAAGTTATTAACTTTAACTTAGAATATGAGATTAAGGTCTTCAATAGAAAATGAAAGCGACAGAGAATAAAAAAAATTTGTATAATGGATCCTTATAGAAAGCTTGCATATTCAAAAAATGAATACAATGTGGTGCTTATACTAAGTAAACTTTTTGTTACAAATTTTGATTACTCAAATCATGCAATCGTTGAACTAAGCATGTTTAATTAATACATGATTTAGAATTATTAGTTATATTATTGTGATCATATTTCTAAGTTCAAAAAAAGTATATAACAAACATATCATTATCAAATTTCTATGTTCTTTTTATATTTTTGTTATTAATTTCACAAACTCAATCACCTACCCGCGCGTATGTGTGGACCTCTTGCTAGTTATTATTTAATGATTTATTGATGAGAATCATTCAAATAATGATACTTACAACATCTTTTTTAAATATGTTTTTTAGTATTTTTTAAATAAATTGTATTTTTTTAAATTTGTTAAAAATATTCTTAAGTTTTATTTTGTTTTAATTTTATCCTAAAAGTTTTTAATTTGCATCAAATATATTTTTAATGGTTAATTTTTAAAAAAATTTAAGACTAATTCAACAATAATTTTACAAGAATAACTATTAATACAAAAAAACTAAAGATAGTTGTCATGCACTATTCTTAAATTAGTCTTAAATTTTTTAAAAATTTAACTGTAAGAAGGTATATTTGATACAAATAAAAAATTTTAAGAACAAAATTAAAATAAAATAAAATTTAAAATTATTTAAAAAACTTTTTAATAAATTTTAAAAACAAAAAATATATTTTACACATTTTATGCTAGTTTGGTATTAAAGAATAATGTTGCGTGATACTAATATAGTGAATTTTTTAAACATTTAAAACAATATAAATGCCAAAATTGTGTGTTTAGGTATTCAAAATTTCAATTATTGCTAAATATTGCTGTGATTTAGTTTCAAAGCTGAGGGTGAATAAGAAAGGTCAACAATGTATAGAATTAGTGCATTGCCTTGTAACATGGATGATAGGATCACATACTGGTCTATATACATGAATGAACATTTATTAATTAATTAATTCATGTTATAGTCTTATATAAATATAGTAGTGGAAGTGGTGGAGATTTAGGTTTGAGTCTAGTTAGCAATCATAGTTTGGCTGGCTGCTTCTCTATGAAGTGGTTGTAATCAGAGTTTTTAGAAATTTTGATTATTAAGCATAACTGGCTGTATTCCATTATAGGGTATTCTAGCTTATCACAATTTAATTTCTATAATTTGGTATTATTATTATTATTATTATTATTATTATTATTATTATTATTATTATTATTATTATTATTTCTATATGTGGTACCGAAACAAAAACTCAATTATGAGTTTATAAATTTGAGTTTTATTCACTAACAAGTGTAATTACCCGTACCATATACATGTGATAAGATTGAAATTATAATTTTAAATTATTTTTTAAAAATTAATTTAAATTTTAATAATTTGATTAATAAAAAAATAGTATGTTATGCATTGTTTGATTTTTTTAATCTAGTGTTAATTGGATTAACTCTAAAATAGTTATTAATCAGTTTTAATTATTTTTTTTAATAAATCAGACATATATACTGAATGTGATCATAAATAATATAGTAATAGTCAAATCTACCAACAAATATATTGGCTATTATTACATTATAAAATAAATTAAATATAAAGGCTATTAGCACTTATAAATCTATAAAATTGCACTGTCTTTGATTCGTGCAAGGGTTTACTTATCAAATAAACTTAAAGTATGAACAAAAAATATTTATAAAATGGACCTAAAATCACTTGAGAGAATCATGGAAAATAATCAACTTACCTTATCATCCATGAGAATCATTTCTATGTAAGTCGTCTTGTTCTTGTCAAATTTAGATGGGACTTTCCATAACCTTGTAATTCTTACCTTTATTTTTCAAACTTTTTCATTACATAATCTACCATAGGTAATACTGTTGATAGAATCGTAACTAATAGCCCTTAGGTATGAGAAGTAATAAACAGAAGAAAATCTATGTCTGAGGTACGAATTTTCTAGATGATAAATAATTGTAACAATTCACTATTAATCCTTTTATATATATATATATATAGACACACACTAATTATACATGGTAATAATTAGCAAATACTTGCTACAATTAGATAAAATTTATGCCATTATATTTTATTAACTTTTATGATTAATTCAATAGAGATACTTACTCAATATATATGTTATCGACATTAAATGGCCCTTAAATGGAGCTCCAATCCGCGACGGATTAGTCCTTGACCTATCGGGTTGGGGGATACTGTAGGAAGCCAAAAAAATATATATGTTATCGACATTAATTATATGCCAATATTTTTAGGAAATAGCTAAAAGAGGAGATATATAAATATATATAATATTATTGCTATATAGGAAACATACATAAATTGCTACATTTTTTTATTATATTATACAACTTAAAATTATAGTATCATGTTATTATTAATTCTAGATACTTGCTATAATTATATCAAATTTAATTATGACTCTCAATAAATAAAATAGATAATATTCAATATTATTTTTTTACATTCAATATTTACTGTAAATATAAAAAGTAAAATAATTAATGAAAAAATATGAGCAGAAAATAAAATATATTAATTAAAATTCAATTTGTTATCTAATTAATCTTGTGTCCATACGATATAACTTTACGAAAATGTAATGAATCACAACCTTTTTTATTCTACAAAAAAAAAAAAAAAACACTATATGTAGCTTTTAGTAACACAAAAAATAATTATAAGAATTAGTTATTGATATTGATATTAATCACAATTGACTATTGATACCCTAATTTTTTTAAAATATATTTTATCTTTTTAAAATATAATGCATATATCGTGTAGATATTATTATTATTATTATCAAATTAAATGGGTCACTATTAATGTGTGCATTAATTATCTCCTAATAAAATTATTGCACTTAAATGAAAATTAAAACTAAATCAATTGATATAATTAGAATGATTAAAAATATCGATAATTGATAAGTAGTTTAATAACGCATTAAATATTGATTTGATATAATTATAATAAAGATATTTTTTTAAATTAATATAATCATGCATTATTCATGAGCTAATTGTAATATAATTAGAATAAATTTATTTGAGAGAAAAAAAAGAGTTAATGTGTAATTTTTAAAAATTATAATAATTTTTTTATTTATGTATATGTAATATTAATTTTGTTAAATATATATATATATATATATATATATATATATATATAACGGTAATTTTTCTTAATATATATCCATATATATAAATAATTATATATATATATATATATATATATATATATATGAATTATATTTTGTTGAACTCCATGTTACTGATTATTAAAAACATTTAAATCATATATATTAATTATTTTTTGTTATAATTATTTTGTTTTATATATATGATTATTTTTTATTCAACAATCGTGTAATAATTTTTTATTTTTTATATCCATATATATATATATATTCCTCAATCACAGCTCCATTGTTTTTTTCCTAATAGTGATGTTTTAATTTTTTGTTTTCTTTTTTTTTACGTATTTTTTTTTAAATAGTGATGTTTTAATATTTCTTTTTTTTAAATACATTTTTTTTAATAATTACATTACTAATCTAAAATATAAAATGAGAAAAAAAGGTGATACATATATCCAAGAAAAAAATAAACTTAAAAATTAGAAAAAAAATTATATTAAAAAATATAAAAATAATATATTCAAAAAGAATAGTCGTAATATATAAATTGAGTCAACGGTTTAAATTTCTCTAAAACTAATTTAATCAATTACCAATATTAGAAATAAATTACTTAAATAATATTTAATCTATTCTATTTCTTAGACACGTCTAGATTAGAGCCATTCTCATAACGATAACCAATTGAAATAACATCGTAAGTTTGAATATTTAGAATTCGTGCAAATTCAGACCATTCCCTTATTCTTTGAAAACCTTCTGTATCCCTGATAGAGTTGAATCGCAATTCCTTTCATGGAAAAAGAGTTACGGATGTGGCTTTGATGTGTTGGAGACCAAAATTTGGAAGTCACTATTTATATCTAAGTGTGACACCCATTAAACCCTAAAGCTAAATAAAATATTATCTCTGATTTTATTCTCATTTAATTCTAAATCAAAAGTAATAATGACTTATTTAATTCAGCATTTATGATAATAAATGAGATGATCATTATATAAGTCATTTAATGTAAAATAGGTTAATTTTCAATTATAATTAATATATGTATTGTCCATGAATAGATTAGGAAATAATAATTTTGTAACAAAATAATCATTCAATTTGAATTACAATTAATTGATTAATAGAAATTATAATAAATTGTATGATATTTAAATAATTAACCAAATTAATTAGTTGATATAATTAATTTATTATAATAAATTGAATTTAATGAGTTAAAAGATATAAATCGAAAAACACCATCAGAAACATGCTACGACAGTTTTATCATTAAGTGCAGAAATTTAATTTTTATATAATAGAATAGATATTTATAGATTATTATATTAAACACAAATTAAAAAAAATACTAAACAAAATAAAAGTATCAATGATAAAATATAACCTAAAAAATCACTTAAATTAAAAAAAAAAACCTGTGATGAATTATAATAAATCTATATATGAGAAGTAAAAGTAAAATAAATAATTTAAAATAAAGTAAAAATAGCAATTAAAAAAGTAAAAGAAGATATAAAAGATAATGTGTAGAGAGATAAAAAATGTATTGTAATAGAAGATTAATATAATTAATTAATACAAAGGATAAAAGAGAAAAATCAAAATACAATCTTATTAAAAAAATTTCAAAAAAAATACATTAAAGAAAAACCTATTAATCAACCTTTATAAAAATATTATAAAAAATTTAAATTATCTTTAAATAAAATAATAATACCCTTAAGAATTATTAATCAAAATAAATAAAAAAAGAATTAATATAAAACAAAATCATAAAAAAATATTAGCAAAATTAAGATAAAAAAACAAAAATAAAAAATTATAAATATTTTACCTAAAGTACAAAATAGAGAAGGAAAAAAGGAATATATAAAATAATAAGATAATAAATTGAATTAATTGAGTTTATTTATTTTATTATTTTATATATTATTTATTAAATAATTTAATATTTATCTCAATCAAATTAAATAATAAATTAGTTATAATTAATTTGGTTTAATGAATAAAAAATTAAAATAATTTGATATTTATTCTAATTAAATTAAATATTTGAAGTTATGATTAATGTAATTTAATGAATCAAATAAAATATTAAATCATGAAATATTTATCCTAATCAAATCAAATTACATAATTGATTAGTTATAATTAATACAATTGAATGAATCAAACACATTAAATTGAAAAATAATTTAGTTAATTTGTATTTTAAGGACACATTTTAAAAATATTTATTATAATATTTTTAACCTATGGTCTAAAGACACAATTATAATAACCCCTTCCAAGGTCACGAAGGAGGACCTCCAGGACTTACGCCAGGCCGGGCTCTTATTTGGAGGTGGTCCTAAGGAAGCGTTTTATCAGGTCTATATTCCTGCTAATCGGGAGCGTGTTTGCCAGAAGAACCTGGCAGCGCCACGAGTCGTCGATTGGTTGTGGGTTTACGAACCAATATTCACGATCTTGGGGATTCGTTTGCCCTTTTTCCCTTTGTTATGGGCTTGCTGAATCGTTGCGATGTTGCTCCGTCGCAACTGCACCCGAACAGCTGGGCTGCCATCCGGTGCTTCGAGATGGTTTGTGAATACCTGGAGCTTCCGACCTCTGTAAATGTTTTCCTTTATCTCTTTCTTCTCACAAACCCTTCTCGCTAAGGGAAGGCGAAGAAGGGATATATGTCCTTTCGGGCCCAACAAGGTCGTAGGATTTTTGGCCTTTTTGAGGATTCCTTCCACGACTTTAAGTCTACTTTCTTCAAGGTTAGGCCAATTGAAGGTCATCAACCCTTCTGGCTTACTGCCGAGGGAGAAAGGCGGATCCCGACCTACTGGAGCTTCGGGGCGGGATCCGATTATCTGATAAAATTATCTTATGATTGGCTGAGTCAGGAGGACCGAAAAATTGCCGATATCTTGTTGGCAATTTTCGGCGAAAAAAATCTTAACCCTCGTATGGTTATGGGGGACCGGGAGGCCGGCCGGTCGTATGTTGGTGAGTTCTTCGCTTTTTGCTTTTTTAGTATTTTGCTTCCTCTATCACTTATACCTTTGTCTTTTGCTTGTAGTTTCCATGGCTGGTGGGAAGAAGACCTTGGCTGACTTGATGAACCTCATCCAAGGGAATGATGAGGGTGGTGACGACTCCTCGGCGACTCCTTCGGGTTGATGGAGCCGACCAAGGTCAGCCGGGGAAGGTTGAGGTTCCCCCTGAGAACACCTCGGGGAACCCAAGTGTGGAGGCGGAGGCTCCGTTTGATGAGGAGGATCTGGGGCTTGATGATGACGATTTGAAGGTCGTTGGCAATCTGAAAAAGAGAAAACGGGATTCTGGGAAGGAGCTTTCGGTTATAGAGAAGAACTTCGATGCTGGAGGCTTCATTGAATCCCAGTTGCTCCCAGGCAATGAAGACTTTTTCCGTGATGCCGACCTTTCCGGGCAGGCGAGGTGGATCTACCGCAGTCTTCTTCGGGCTGCAGCTATTGCCAAGAAGGTGGTGCCTGTATTGGGCAATTATCATGCTATGGAAGTGAAGCTTCGGAGCTCCCAAAAAGACCTGACAGATTCACGGTCTCGAGAGGAGTATCTGAAGACAAAGTTGTCTGAGCAGGGGAAGAAGGTTGAGGAGGACGCCAAAGAGATTAACAGACTGTTGGATTGGGACCTCGCGTTGATGAAGGATCTGAATGCCTCTCGTGATGAGACTGCTGCTGCTGAGAAGAAGGTGAAGGATTGGGAGGAAAAGTTGAAGTTGGCGGAGAGCTCGGCAGAGGCCGCTCGTCAAGAGATGGCTACTCTGAAAAAGAAGAACAAGGAGCTTGCGAAGGGGGCCCGGGAGGCCGTGAAGCTGACCGAAGAGGGGATTAAGCTTCAGGTGGCCGTGCTGGCTCCCGATCTCAATCTTTTCCAAGTTGGAGCCTTCAAGACTGTTGAAGGTGGGAAGATTGTTGACATCTTCAAGTCTTAGAGATTTTATGCTTCTTGCTTTACCTCTTTTGTAATTTGTTTTTGTTTCCGGGCCTGTCTAAGGCGCCTTTAAGTTGTAACATGTTGGCACTCTTATTTATATTAGGCCATTCTGTTTATTGTTTACTTTCTCGGGCCGTCGTGGCCTTACTTTTATTACTTATTTTTTGCTTATTCGGGCCGTCGCGACCTTTTGGTTTATCGTTTTTGTTGCTTGTCTTCGAGCCGTTTTTTGCTTTGGGTCCCTTTGGATCCTGGGGTGATCAGTCCCGGGTTTCCGTGAGGTCGACCGTTTACTTTTCGCTGTTTTGTCATTTTGATGTGAATCTTGCAAAAAGACATTATATACGCAATATAGTACTTTTGAATAAAGAAGTGATGTAATACATAAGCGAAAAATAGTAAAAGGGGATGCAAAAGGAATTGTAGTGGGAGGAAGCGAGGTCGCCGGATCGTCAGGTCGTGTGGATGCCTCTTTTTATGAGTAGAATCTCTTTAAGTTTTCCATGTTCCATGTTCTTGGTATCTCGCTTCCATCCAATTTCTTCAACTTGTAGCCTCCTTTGCCGAGGACCTCTCTTACCCTGTAGGGACCTTCTCAGTTTGCGGCCAGCTTGCCTTCTCCTGGTGTTGGCAGCCCTATGTTGTTGCGTCGCAAGACCAAGTCACCTTCTCCCAGGCTTCTTTTGAGCACTTTACCATTGTACCTTAGGGTTATCCTTTGCTTGATTGCTGCTTCTGTTAGATGTGCCATTTGTCTTGTTTCGTCAACCAAATCTTTTTCGACTGCCTCGCTTCCCCCTCCGAGGAGTAGCCTCGGACTCGGCTCCCCGACTTCGACTGGGATGACTGTGTCGACCCCGTATGTGAGTCAGAAGGGGATTTCACCGGTATAAGATTGTGGAGAGGTTCTGTAGGACCATAAAACTGAGGCTAGCTCGTCTGCCCATGAGCCCTTCTACCCATTTGGTGTAGTAGTCTATGGCTACTATCAAGTATTTCACTTGCTCAGGCCTAGGTGGGAATGGACCTAAGAGGTCGACCCCCCATTGGGCGAAAGGTCGGGGGGCCATCATCAGGCTGAGTTCTTCAGGTGGGGCTTTGTGGAAGTTGGCATTTTCTTGGCATTTTTTACATTTTTTGACGAACTCCTGGGCGTCCGACATCATTGTGGGCCAGTAATATCCTACTCGGATGATCTTTCTTGCCAACGACCTTCCCCCGATGTGGTGACCATAACATCCCTCGTGGACTTCGCTTAGGACGTAGTCCGTCTGGTCGGGACGTAGGCATTTGAGCAGGTGTTGGTGGATTCCTCGCTTGTACAGCTGCCCCTATATGATTACATATTTGGGGGCTTCCTTCTTGGTGGCTTGTGCTTCCTTCTCGTCTAGAGGGATTTTTCCGTGCTCTAGGTATCGGAAGATAGGGTATATCCAAGAGGAGGGTTTTGGCGTCTGGGCTACGCACATGATGATTGCTGGTTCGGTTGCTAGCCCTTGGATTAAGGATCTGTTTCCTGTCCCGGGTTTGGTGCTTGCTAGCTTGGAAAGAAGGTCGGCTCGGGCGTTTCTTTCTCTAGGGACGTGCTGGATTATGACTTCCTTGAAGCTTTTGCATAACTCTTTTACCTTTTTCAGGTATTTTTGTAGTAGTGTGTCCCTAGCTTGGTAGTTGCCGTTTATCTGAGAGGTGACGACCTGGGAGTCGCTGCTGACTTCCACCCTTGAAGTTCCGACTTCTTTGGCTAATATCAGTCCTCCTATCAGGGCCTCGTATTCTGCCTGGTTGTTGGAGACCGGGAAGTCAAACTTGATTGATTGTTCATAGGCTACTCCTGCCGAGTTTTTGAGAATGATCCCGGCCCCTCCGAACGTTTGGTTGGATGTTCCGTCAACGTGGAGCTTCCACCGTGTGTTCGGTACGTCGGGGACCTCCCCTTTGACCTCTACCAGGAAATCTGCCATGGCTTGGGCTTTGATTGCCTGCCTAGGTTCGTATTGCAAATCGTATTGGGACAGTTCTATTGCCCATGCCATCATTCTTCCCGCGAGGTTGGGTTTCTGGAGGACTTGCCGAATGGCCTGCTCGGTTCTCAGGATGATCACGTGCCCTTAGAAGTACTTCTTTAGCCTTTTGGATGAGGTTAGTAGGGCGTAGGCCAACTTTTCCAACTTGGTGTACCTCAACTCCGCCCCTTGGAGTACTTTGCTGATGAAGTATATTGGGCGTTGATTCTTGTCCTCTTCTCGGACCAGGACTGCTGCCATTGCTTGCGTGGTTACAGCTAAGTATAAGTATAGGGGCTCCCCTTCTCTAGGCTTGCTGAGTACGGGAGGCTCCGAGAGTATCTTTTTGAAGTGGCTGAACGCTTCTTCGCACGCCGGGGTCCATTCGACGGCGATCCCTTTCTTCATTAGGTTAAAAAATGGGATGGCCCTTTCTGCCGAGGCACCGAGGAACCGGGACAGAGCCGTGAGTTTCCCAGTGAGTCGTTGTACGTCTTTGATGCACCAAGGGCTTGTCATTTTGAGAACGGCTTCGCATTTGTCTGGGTTGGCCTCTATCCCTCTTTGTGTTATAATGAACCCTAAGAATTTTCCTGCCTCCATGGCAAATGCGCATTTGAGTGGGTTGAGCCTCATCTTGAATTTTCTTAATGCTTTGAAGATAGCTTGGAGGTCGTCTAGTACTCTGTTCGGTTCCACTATTTTTACCAGGATGTCATCGACGTATACTTCTACTTTCTTGCCGATGAAGTCGTAGAAGACTTTACTCATTAGTCTTTGGTAGGTGGCCCCCGTGTTTTTTTGCCCAAAGGGCATTACTTTGTATCAATAAGTACCTCCTGGTGTTATGAATGCCATTTTTTTCTCGTCAGGTCGGTGCATCGGGATCTGGTTATAGCCAGAGTACGCATCCATGAAGCTGAGGAAACGATACCCTACCGCTGAGTCTACCAAAGTGTCGATGTTGGGGAGGGGGAAAGAGTCTTTTGGGCATGCTTTGTTTAGGTCGGAATAATCGACGCAAATCCTCCACCTCCCGCTGGCCTTTTTGACTAGGACAACGTTGGACAACCACGTTGAGTACTCGAGTTCTTTGATGAATCCTGCTTCTAGCAACCTGGCTGTTTGTTTGGCGACCTCGTCGGCCCTTTCTTGAGACATCTTTCTTCGCCGCTGGGCTACTGGTTTGACGTCGGGTTTTACGGCTAGTCGGTGGGACATGACCTCGGGATCTAGTCCTGGCATATCTGATGGTGTCCACGCGAAGAGGTCACCGTTTGCCCTTACGACCTCCATGAGGGGGCCTTTGAGTTCATGGGACAGATTCCTATTTACAAAGGTAAATTGATCTGCCGACTTCCCTATCTGAAACTTTTCCATGTCCCCCTCTGGTTCTGGTCTTGGCTTGTCTTCCATCCTGACGTCCAGGTCTGCCAAGAACACGCCAGCTGCCCTCTTAGATTCTTTTCTTAAGGAGAGACTGGCGCTGTCGCAAGCGACTACCGTTTTTAGGTCTCCCTTTATGGAGACAACTGTTCCCTTGTCCATTATAAACTTCATTCTCAAGAACTTAGTGCATATTATAGCTGAGAATTCATTGATGGTCTTTCTCCCCAGGATGATATTGTAGGCTGTAGAATCTCTGAGGACTACAAAGTCTGCTATAACCGATTTCCTGGCGTCGTCGGTTCCCAGGCAGATTGGGAGAGAGATCGTCCCGTCAGGTTTAATGTAGTTATCGCCTAGTCCCATGACTCTGTGCTGGTGATTTTTGAGGTCAGACTCCTTGAGGCCCATGGCGTTGAACACGTTTCTAAATAGGATGTTAGAATCAGCTCTCGTGTCGACGAGGATTCGTCTAACTAACCCTGTTCCGATCATTGCTGTAACCACCATGGGGGAGTTTTCAGGGAGATCGTGAAACCATTTATCCTCTGGGCCAAAGGATATTGTGGGAGATCTTTTGCT
The DNA here is from genome assembly GCF_059453495.1 of Arachis ipaensis. NCBI lineage: Eukaryota > Viridiplantae > Streptophyta > Magnoliopsida > Fabales > Fabaceae > Arachis > Arachis ipaensis. The sequence goes on from NC_142438.1 coordinate 13,347,092, forward strand.
GGGAACGGGATCTTCTATCGAGATGGAGAGTATTCAGGTGTCCTTCTTTGCTGTCGATTTGGATTTAGGGGGGCTGTCGCGCCGACCACGATGTTGACCACAAAGGTTGGGGGATTATTGGCATCCCCCATGGATTACTGCCTTGGCTTGACAGTTTAGCTACGATCTTCCTCGGAGCGCTCTCGTTCTCGTCTCCTCGCTTCTCTGATGAGCCGGGAGAATTCGCTCAGTTTTTCTTCTCTGATGGCCTGCTCTAAGGCATCTTTGAGATCGAAGCAGTCCTGGGTTTTGTGACCAAACCTTTTGTGATAATCGCAGTAAAGGTTTTTGTTGCCTCCCGTTTTTTCTTTCAATGGTCTTGGTCTGGATAGGATTCCCTTGTCTGCAATTTGCTGGTAAACCTCTACTATGGGCGCCGTAAGTGGCGTGTAATTTGTGAACCTTCCTAGTCGTGGGGGTTGCTTGGGTTGCTTGGCTAAGGTGCCGTCCCTGGGAGCCTCTTTGTGTCTTTCGAACTGAGGGGCCTGCCGAGCTGAGGGGTTTGGGAGCTGCCGCTTGTTGGCTGCTACAACCTGGCTCACTTCCTCATCATTAATGTATTCCTTGGCCACGCTTTGGATTTCTTGCATGGACCAGACAGTCTTAGTGGTGAGGTGCTTCCTAAAGTCCTCGTTTAGCAGGCCGTTCGTCAGGCAGAGACTGGCGACCGAGTCCGTGAGACCATCAATCTCCAAGCACTCATCGTTGAATCTGTCCAGGAACTTCCTGGTCGGCTCCCCGGGCTTTTGGGTAACTCCTAATAAGTTGATTGGGTGTTTTGCCTTGGCTATGCGTGTCGTGAACCGAGCCAGGAAGCTCTAGGACGTCTTTCGGGGGTCTTGGTGTACATTTGTTGGTTCGGCTGAACGGAGAATCTCGGCTGCTCGCCGGCACGGGCTGTCGAACTTGCCCTGCTCAAGCGGGTCCCGCCTCCTTCGCAGAGCTCCTCCGAAGTGAGGGATCGCTCCATGTCTGCTCCGGGCTCCCCATAGACGGCGCCAATGTTCGGTACCTGATGATGTCGGGTATTCGACGGATCGGGTTGTGGTGGAAAGATAAAGGGGGTGTGATCCTGGAGTGACTTGGAACGGGTCTTCGGGTTCAGGTGGGAGACTGGTGAAGCCGGCGGTCGGACGGTCGAGGGGGGTGGCCACCTACAAGGACACTCTGACACTCAAGTCAGTGTCCGTACGAAAGGATAGCCAAATTAGGTAAGATGATGTGTACCTCGGGGGGAGTGCTGACCTCTCCCCTTATATACTGTGATGGGCGGGCCCAAAGATGACCTAGTCCACTAGCCAGGATGCTTGTAAGTTGTCCCTGTCCACGTGGGAAGAGCTGGTCGTCCCGTGCCTCGGGTCAGGGCTTCGGGTGTTGCCCCGAGAAAGCTGACCCGACCGATTTGCTAGGCGGGGCGTGCTGGGTTGCACAAGTGGAAAAATCGGGTGTCGTCCGGGTCGGGTGCGGGGACCGACCTGTTGGTTTCCTTTGTGAGGGATAGTTTAGACCTGAGTCAAAGGTAGTGACCCGACCCAGCGACTAATTGGGCTGGACTTTGTAATGGTCCTTAACACTAAGTATTGTTCATTTATTCATTTCGTATTTTCGTTTAACATCAAAGTTATTTTAATTATTCTGTATGCTCGAGTAGGTCCTGGTAGAGTTTTAATTTCGAAACAAAACAATGAGCTCTTTAGATGTCATGTAGTAGTTTTCCTCGGATACTATTTTTGCTAGGACACAACCTTAATGTCTGGAGAATATATATTAAAAAAAGACATAACATACATTCAATTAGGTTTTGATGAAATTTCATTTCAATCCCTTATCTCAATTATCAAATAAGAGGATATAGTTTATCAAAGCCATTCCTTAAAATTTTCTTTTATTACAAAAAAAAAGGAAAAATTCACTTTGAACGTGTATTCTTAGAGAAACTTATTATAGACGATTAATGAAATAAACAGGCATAAAAAAGTTTTTCAATAATATACAAAATTAACAACAAAGTTTTCACTGCTATTTTGTCAGTCACAATAGAACTCTATTCCTAGTATTATTAGAGAAACTTATTTCTATATTAAAAACCCTAACTCCTATCAATTCTCTACCTTCTGATTATATGAAGAGTTATATTATTCTTGGCCTATTAAAGAATTCTATAGAACATGCTTAACATGCTTTATTTCTCTTTTTGAGTTAGCTAATTATGCTGAGTAATAATTAATTTGATTTTGATATTGGTAGGATGAATTTAAAAATGTTATAGCACACATTACGTAAAAAATATCTGAAAAATGAAAAAATAATTTACTAAATAAAATGGATGTGTGGTGTGAAATAGCCAAAATTAAAAAGAGAAAGAATTTATGAAAAAAAGTTGGAATAGAATTTACTCCAATTAAAAAAAAAAGTCTAGTTATCGTGGTTCAAGTTTTCAGTCATTTAATTGGTTGCGAAAGTCAGAATATAAAAAAATAATGATGACTTAAAAACTTGGTTGGAAAAGACAAAAAAAAATTTTAAAATCAAATATTTTTTATATAATCAATATTTTAAAATTTTTAAAAATATACATAAATTTCAATTTCTCAACTAGAAGGTGGAGAAACAAATATAGGAGAGAATGAAGATGGTGAGTTGGTGACCGTACGTCTGAAGAGTGATTATTTCATTGTAGTTGACTAGTTGTGATACTAGTTAGTTAATAGACTTTAAATAATGTAATTAGTAATTTGAGAGTGTTGTTTACTTATTATTGTTGTTGTCTATGATATTGAATTGAAGAGTTATTTTGGTTATTGGTTAAGTGTGTTATGGTTATTTGAGATATATTTGTTATGGGTTGGCTTTTATGTGTTAAAGTTTAGGTTTTGTATTGATGGATTTTCAACATTTTATGGTCTAGATGTAAAAATTTAGTAAAAAATTGATAATTAAAAATTAGGATTAGACATGAAAATTTGGTCACTAAAATGCTTGGTTGCTGATTAGCGACCGATTTAGTGACTGAAATGTTGGTTGCTAAAATATAGATCCCACTTAGCGACCAAATTAGAGACTGAAACGTTGATCATGAATTAGAGACCGAAATACTGGTAAAAAATTAGCGACTAAAAAGGTGGTCGCTATTTAGCAACCGATTATGTTACCAACCGATTTAGCGATCGATTATGTTAACAACCGATTTAGCGATCGATACTCTTTAGTGAGGGTTTAATGGTCTTGTTCAAAAATCGGTCGCTAACGTTTAGCGGCCGAAGTTGGTCGCTATTTTCTAATTAGCGACCAAGGTTTTAGCGACCACCAAAATCGGTCGCTAAGGATTTAGTGACTGATTTTTCTTCTTATTATTATTATTATTATATAAAATAGACTTAATTATTCTATTTGTCTCTATGGACTATAGTTTTATCAATTTTTTAATTAAGTCCATATTTTTTTTCTTTTCAATTAAGTCTCTATATACTACTTTTAATTTTATAATTAGGTTATTTTTATGTAAAAAACATTAAAATCAACATAATATTTTTCTTAAAAAATATGTGGTCAAAGATTTAATTAAAATTTTAATTATTGATACTTTTAATTTATAGAGAAATATTTAGTAACTAATTTTTTACACTAGAAATAACCTAATTATAAAATTAAAAACAGCGTATGTGGACTTAATTAAAAGAAAAAAAAATATATAAACTTAATTTATAAATTTGATGAAACTATAAGAACCAATAGAGTATATATTATTTAAAAGAATGAAATTATCTAAAATGAATTTAAAAGAAAGAAAATTGTGTATATATTATTTAATATTAAATACTAAGATAAGGATGGAGCATCGACGGCGGGTATGGTACAAGTTTCGACGGAGAAAATTGGGCTGCAACTTGAGAGTCCATTAAAGGCAAGATCGTCGAAGACAGGGACATCATGTTGAGTCTCGGGTTTGTTATTGGAGCTCTCTTTTTGCTGTTTTTATGGATAGTTTCAATATCATAGCCTGGAATGTGAGGGGTGCGTCTAACAAGATGGCCCGTGTGCATTGCAAAAATTTGGTGAGAATATATAAACCATCTTTCTTCTTTCTCTTTGAGACTCATACCATGTTTAATAATTTGAAGAATTTTTGGGATAAGTTGGGTTTTCATTGTGTTGGTATTGAGGAAGCAGTAGGACACAGGGGTGGCATTTGGTTTCTATCTTCTATTGCTAATGCTTCTTGTGTGGTTATTGATCAAATTGACCAATGTATCACAGTAAAAGTGAGTGTGGGTAACTTAGTTTGGCTTTGTAGTGCAGTATATGGGAGTCCTCAATTCGAAAAAAGATGTATGCTTTGGGATCATTTGCGTTCTATTAATTCAGGCCATAATAGACCATGGATGGCCGTTGGTGATTTTAATGAGATTGTGGCACCAGATGAGAGTACAGGTGCTTATTTTTCTTCTCACAGAGCTAGTCTATTAGTTACTACTCTAGATGACTGTGAGCTCTTTGATCTTAAAGTGACTGGTAGGAGATATACTTGGTATAGAGCAGTTCAGGCTGGCAGGGACTTGGCTAAAAGGTTGGATAGAGCTATAGTTAATGAGGCGTGGATGACAATGTTTCCTGAGGGTTATTCTGAAATTCTTAGCAGGCTTCATTCTGATCATTGTCCTATTTTAGTTCGTTGTCATGGTAGCCCCAGAGTGAAAGGTTCACGTCCTTTTAGGTTCCAAGCTGCGTGGGCAACACATCCTTCTTATAAACATGTTATTAGTAAGGCTTGGAATCAAGAGTTTGGAAGTGTTACCGAAAGGCTTAAGATGGTTCAACAGGCTTCTTTGGACTTCAACTCAAAGATTTTTGGAAATATTTTTGTGCGAAAAAATAAGCTGGAATATCAGATTGATCAGATTCAACGGCGTTTGGAGGTTACCGATGTGTTATCTCTGAGAATTAAAGAAGCTGAACTGAGGGAAGATTACAATAGGCTTTTGTTGCAAGAGGAACTTTTTTGGTACCAGAAATCTAGAGAGCAGTGGGTCAAGTATGGAGATAGAAACACTAAATTCTTTCATCTTCAAACTTTGGTACGTAGAAACCATAATAGAGTACATGGATTATATGTTAGAGATGGGTCTTGGTCTACTGATCCAGATATTCTCCAGGAAGAAGCTCTCTCTTTTTACAAGAATCTCTTTGGTACAACGGAAGAGGTTGAGGTTGATTGTTTAGAGGATGTTCCGATGCCCACTCTAAGTACTGAGGCTTGTGCTAGGTTAATTGACCCTGTCTCTTTTGCGGAAGTCAAGTCAGCAGTATTCAATATGAGCCCTTTTAAGGCTCCTGGTCCAGATGGCTTTCAAGCTTATTTTTTTAAAGAATATTGGGAGATAGTAGGCACTGAGATTTGGAATATTGTCCGGAGCGCTTTTTTGGGAGAGTTCTTAAATCCTAGCATCATGGAAACTCTGATTGTGCTTATTCCTAAAATTAATAACCCTACCTTTATGAATGATTTCAGGCCTATTAGCTTGTGTAATGTTGTTTATAAAATTATCACAAAAGTATTGACTAACCGACTTCGGCCTTTTCTTCCAGATATTGTTAGTCCTTTACAAGGAGGTTTTATTCCGGGTCGTGGTGCTCCTGATAATATTATTGTGGCCCAAGAAATTCTGAATTTCATGAAGCATACAAAATCCAAGAAAGGTACTCTTGCTTTTAAAATTGATCTTGAAAAAGCTTATGATAGGGTGGATTGGAGGTTTTTGGAGAGTACTCTCATTGCTTTTGGTTTTCCTATCATCACTGTTAATTTGATTATGACTTGTGTCCGTGCATCATCTCTTTCTATTATGTGGAATGGGAATAGATTGGATAGTTTTGCTCCTAGAAGGGGGCTTAGACAGGGCGATCCAATGTCTCCTTACTTATTTGTGCTTTGTATGGAAAGACTTGCTTGCTATATATCTCATAAGGTGGTCGAGGGTGTGTGGAAACCAGTTTCTGTCACTAGGGGTGGCCCAAAATTTTCTCATTTGATGTTTGCAGATGATCTCTTACTCTTCTGTCAGGCTACAAAGAGTCAGGTCCAAATGGTCATGCATTCTCTTAACATTTTTTGCAAGGCATCTGGCATGAAAGTGAATCTTGAAAAGTCTAAAGCTTTTTGTTCTAAAAATGTGACTGCTCGTAGAAGAGATATTTTTACTAGTGTTTCTTCAATACGTTTTGCTTTGGACTTAGGAAGATATCTTGGAGTTAACCTTAATCATTCCCGTACCAGTAGGGCTTCTTTTCATTCGGTGATTGAAAAGGTGAGGGGAAGATTAGCTAATTGGAAAGGAAGGCTTCTAAATAAAGCAGGGAGACTTTGCCTGATCAATTCTGTTGCAGCATCCATTCCTGTCTATCATATGCAGGTATCTTTTTTTCCAAATTGGGTTTGCGATAAATTATCTTCTATGATGAGACAGTTCCTTTGGAAGGGTCAAGTTGATGGTAAAGGTCTTTCTCTTGTTAATTGGAGGACCGTGATCACACCAAAAAAATTTGGTGGCCTGGGTGTTAGAGATCCTGCGTGTGTTAATATATCTTTACTTGGTAAATTGGTGTGGCAACTTTTTCATTGTCAGGACAAGCCTTGGGTTTCTCTATTGAGGGCGAAGTATATGAGGAATGAGGGAGTTTTAGATGGCCCTGTCCCTTGCAATGCTTCTCATGTTTGGAAGAGTATCTCAAAGGCTTTTGGTGCTCTTAAGGATGCCTTCTCTTGGTGCGTTGGGTCACTTGATCAATCTTTTTGGTTAGACAATTGGAGTATTGAGGGTCCAATTGCTCAAGATGTCCCTTTTGTACATATATCTGACTCTGATTTAACTATTAGAGACGTTTGGAAAGATGGTCAATGAAATCTCCATGATATTTTCTCTATCATTCCAGAAGATGTCAAACAGCGTTTGAATGCTTATAATCCAGATTTGAATGCTGGAGAGAGTTCGGGTTGGTCGTGGGGTGTGGCATCTTCTAGACTTTACTCAGCTAGGAGTGGGTACAGTTGGCTAGCCAAAAGAAAGTTTGACTGGAATGAGCATGATAATTGGTTGTGGATATGGCGACTGCATATTCCTGAGAAGTACAAGTTCTTGATTTGGCTCAGTCTTCATAATGCTATTCCTACGGCAGAGTTTCGTTTGGGTCGTGGTTTAGCTTTATCTAGCACCTGTCATCGATGTCAGAATGGTTCTGAATCAATTCTTCATTGTCTTCGGGAGTGCCCTAGTGCCAAGGAGGTCTGGAACCTTTTAGGCCTGTATTCAGATAACTCGAATTTACATGATTGGCTTTATAGAGGTGCAAGGAGTGAAAATTTTTTTCTTTTCTTTTCGACCATCTGGTGGATTTGGAGAAGCAGGAACCATGACTTATTTAATATAGATGATTCATGGAGTGCTAGTAAAGTGGTGAGTTTGATTCGTAGTTCAGTAAGGGAGTTTCACACTATTTTTGCTATGCATCAATCTCTGTCTCCTCCTTCACTTTGTTTGCATTGGGTTCCACCTCCAGTTTATTCTGTTAAATTGAATTGTGATGCTAGTTGGTTTGCTCCTTCTGGCTATGCTGGTTTTGGTTGTATCATTCGCAATCCTGATGGATGTTGGTTGAAAGGTTGCACTGGGAAAGTCGAAGTGTGCAGTGTTCTTTTTGTTGAATTGTATGCAATTTGGAGAGGCTTACTTCTTGCTTGGGAGAGTGGATTTCGTGAGGTTATTTGTGAAACAGACTGTTTAGAAGCTCTTTTCTTGGTAAACCAAAGAATGCTTGGTAAGGATATTCCGGAATGGGATTTGGCAAAACATATACAGGAGGTTATGAATTGGAATTGGAGAGTCTCTATTCTTTTAATTCAGAGGACTGCAAATAGTGTTGCAGATTGTATGGCTAAAGCAGCTGCTTCTGTCGCGGACATTCACTCGAATTGGAGCCAACCATGGAGTGAGCTTCAACATCTAATAGATTTAGATATGACCCTAGCCAATTAATTTGGTTTTGTCTCTTTTTTTCTTTCTTTTCTATTTAGTCACCAAAAAAAAATACTAAGATAAGAGTAGATAAGAAATAACAATCCTAAAGAGAAACACATATTCAAGTGTTGTATTGAATCTAAAATGCTGTAAGAATTTTGAGAGCCGCATGACTTATTTATCAATGAAAAATGTAGCTTCCTAACTCAAGGAAGTTTTATGTCAATATAATTCAATTCACCACCTTTAGATTTTCGTCTCTTTCAATTTTACCATACATATTATTGTCGAGTTTAAGAATAATGCTTAAGTATGCTGTATGCAACTCTTCAATTTTGTAGATTGACAATTTGACATCTCAACTATATTGTACCACCCTAGCCTTTTTTTTTCCTGCAAATTTATATAAGATCGAATTTATATGTTATGTTAGTGTGAAAGAACATCATTAGAATTAATCCACTACAGATCAGAGTTCTATTTAACGGTTTGTCACTAGTCAATGAATTATTGCATACATAAGATAGGATTCGAAAGCCGAATATTTACTTCCTATTTTTTTATATACAAAATATCTGATATAGAATTTCTGCATATCTACCGGCAAGTAGGGGTGGCAAAGTGGGCCATCCCGCCCCAACCCGTCTAGGCCCGCCTCATAAACGTCGCCAATTAAGATGGGTGTAAAATGCTAGTCCGCCCTACTTTATGGCGGATTGGCGGGCTAGCCCGCTTGATTCTTTTTTTTTTTTTGAAAAATAAAATTCATTAAAATTAACCAAAAAATAATAATTAAAAAATCAAATACAAATAAAAAATAGTGAAATTATAATATAATTTTTTTACTATCTTTTTTTTTTATTTTTAACTTCAATAAAATTGTTCAAAATAATATTTGTCAATAGAACCATCTTTATTTTAAAAAATAAGTCACATAATTTGAGCATATATACAAAATTATAAAATAAAATAAATAAAGTTAATAATTAAAAGAAGAATAAAAACAAAAAATAAAAAAAGTGTTTGAAAATTCTATAATTATTAATTTTATAAAAGTAATCATTCTTTTATTTAATAAAAAATAAAAATAAAAATCTTCGGCCCGGCGGACTGGCCTGCCCCGCCCCGCCAAAACCCTCCAATTTGGCGGTGCGGGTTTTGTAGATTTTTTTTAATTTGGCGGGCTCCAAATCCTAGCCCGACTCGCCCTTTTTAGCGGGTTTAGCGGGCCGATCAGACGGGTTCGGCCCGTTTTGCCACCCCTACCGGCAAGTGCACCGGATCGTATCAAGTAATACTACGGTGAGTGGGTTATCGTTCCAACGAGGATTAATGGATTGAAAAAACAATGATCAATTGATTATTCTAGTTAGACAATTCATATTTTGATGATGATTAATCAAGTCAATTAGAATTGAAATGACTTAACAAAGAAATAAAAGAAAACAATAAATGATTTGAATGTAGATGACTAGAAATGTAAATTGCAATAATGTAAATGACTGAAAAGTAAATGACAAGAGTTAAGAATGAAGAGAACATTGGGATCAAGAGTTGTTACATTTTCAGAATCAATAGCTTTCATCTCCATTTCAATCATGCAACCATTGATCTCTTGGCAAATCATAAGTAATTGAATTCCAATTCATTGGTAATCCAATTTCTATTGACTTGATCAATTGCCAATTTCTTGATCAATCTCTCATGAAAAGAGATGAAGCATATCCTATGATTTATTAGTACCACACAATTACATGAATTTAAATATGGATTGATTAAATACCACGTATCAAATCCAAATCCAAAATCACAAAAATTGGGAGAAAGAGGTTTCAAGCTTTGATTTCATGAATCAATCTTTTCAAGTGATCATAAAATCCAAAATTGGATCTAAACTATCTTCTAATAGATTTAGATTCTTTGATGAAGAACGAAGACCCTTTCTAAAGAAATAAATGAAAGATGAATTGAAGATTAAAAAAAAATCACATTAACCCATTGAAATACAATAGAGTTCTTTTCTCCCAATAATGAAAATTAGAAACTCATAACTCTAGAATTATAAAACGGGTAAGAAAGAAGATGGAAGAAGAGAAAGTGAAAAAGAGGAGAAGAGAGTCCGAAGACTCCTCTCCAAAGGTCTTTTTCTAAAGGTATCTAAGGTCCTACTTATAAGATAACATAAATTAAAAATTCAAATGAAATTCAAATTATAATCAAATGCAATTTCTAACTAACTATCGCTAGTGACCTTCCTTGTTTGATAATGGGTCCTTTGTGGCATTGATTGATTGTGAATTGTGACTTGATTTGGATGGAATTATGTTGGGTTTGTGGCATTGAAGTTTTGATTTGGATGGAATTATTGTTTCCATTGACGTTAATCTTTTGCTAATTTAATTAGTGAGTTGATTAGAACTTTTGGATTGAGATTAGCTAGTCTTATTAGACTTTCTCTCATGGAAGATAATATGATACCTTCTTCCAATGTTGGAGATGACGTAATAAGATAAATTCTTGTTATTATTGTGGTATGATTGATTAGTCTTGTTTGACATTCTCCCTATTTGTTGGAGTTGACTAAATAAGATGAATTAATCATTGCATGACTAGGATAGAAAGCCTATGATCTCAATCTTTGCCATGAATGTCTCTCTTTATTAATTGCTTTCTTTAATTGCTCTCTTTATTTTTCTTGTCATTTATTCTCTTGTCCTCTTATCAACCAAAAATCCCCTAACCCCTTTATAGCCAATAATTGATCACTTCATTGCAATTCCTTGTGAGACGACCCGGAGTCCAAAATACTCCGGTTATTTCTTATTTGGGGTTTGTTCTTTGTGACAACCAAAATTTTTGTATGAAAGGATTATTGATTGGTTTGAAAACTATACTTTACAACAAGACCCCATTAGATAAATTCTAAACCGTCAAGAACTCGTTCATCACCTTCCTTGCTTGATATTGGGTCCTTTGTGGCCTTGATTGATTGTGAATTGTGACTTGACTTGAATGAAATTGTGTTGGATTAAAACATTGAAGAATAAATGAAGGAATTGGAGTATTGGAAGTGGCCCAATGTGGAGTGTCATTGAAGTGGCACTTTGGTCACACTTTGGACTTTTAAAGGTATGGAAATATCCTGGTAAGTTGGCCCGGCATGCCACTTCACTCCACACTCTAGTCCACACACCGGGTTTGCAATGCTGAAAGATGGGGTTGTTCGCAGCCCCAAACTGAACGTTCACTATAGACTATTATATATTGTTGGAAAGCTCTAAAAGTTAGCTTTCTAACGTCTTTAAAAGCACATCATTTGGACCTCTCTAGCTTAAGTTATGCTCTTTTGAAGGTGAAGAGGTCACACTGGCATGTTTGCAGGTTCGAAGGCGTGTAGAATTCTACACACTGGCTACACGCCAGCCTTGCAACGCTAAAAGATTAGTAATTTTCACACTTAGCTTCAGCGTTCACTATTGACTATTATATATCATTGAAAAGCTCTAGAACTCATCTTTCTAACGCCATTAGAAGCGCTTCATTTGGATCTTTGTTGCTCAAGTTATTTTTGTTCGAGTGAGGAGAACTCAGTCTCGAAGAATGACCCACCGTGCCACTTCCCTTGAATGCCACTCCACACGCCAAGATTGCAAGAAATTAAGGCTCAAAGGTGTGTGGAGTGAGACACGCTATCCACACGCCAGTCTCACGCCACTTTTAAGGCTTGAAATGCCCTTTGGGTTAGTGGCCCAGCGTGCCACTTTCCAGGCACACCAGCCACACGCCAAGCACACTTGAGTTCACACGCCACTTCTCTTGTACTTGTTTCCATTCTTTTACCACCTTGAGAGTGTGCTTCCTCTATTAGTGCTTTTGTTGCTTTTATTTCTATCATTTCCTACAAAATTCATTAACTCAAAGCAAGCAAATCAATATAAAATTAAGCACCAAAATACTTCATAATTGAGCATAATGCATTAACTTTCTATATTAAATAACCAAGAAAACCATGCATGATACTCAAGCATCACAACACCAAACTTAAAACTTTGCTTGTTCTCAAGCAAATAAAGAATCATGTAAATCAACTTTAAGGATTCAATATTGACAAACCAAGGTGTGAAGATTAGTAATTATTAATGTTCTTGGTTTGTTAGTTCACTATGCATGCATCAATCACAAAAGAATTCTAAATGTTAAGGTTTCTATCTTGATCACTTTATGAAATTCTTTCTAATATTTCTTCCTTGAATCAAGCTTGTTATCTTTTTCTTTCTTGGCTTTTCTTATTAGGCACTTTGCACCATGAATTTAGCTTTGACTCTAAGTACTCTATTTTTAAGTATTACCACTTGATACATAAACACCACAAGCATGACTAGAGGATTCTTTGAGCTTTGTATTTGTTTCTTTCCTTTCTCTCTACTCATTGATGCTCAGAGCCTTGAGTTTTGAGGGAGTGCTTTGCACTTGAACCTAGCCTTGAATCTAAGTATTTTGTTTTCAAGGTTTTTACTTGATACATAAATATCACAAGTACTTGACTAATGGTTAGTCATTAGTACTCAGAGCCTTCAACTTTCTCCTTCTTTCCCTTTTTCTTACTTGATCATTAAGTGATGACCTTTGTTCCTTCAAGATTTTCAAAGTTTTAAAGATTTCATAAAGTTTTTCTAGATGAAAATTACAAACAATCAGATTCAAATGTGTTGAGCTAAATAATTAGGTTAGCCTTCCAATACTCATATGTTCATGCTAACTTCTTCTTTAATTAGCCTTGTTTGTTTATGTTCATAATGTTTACTTGCTTTGACTAACAAATTTCAGTGTGGTGATTATGATGAAATAACAATATATTACAACTCACAATTAGACTCCTAATATGCTTATCTAAGAAGGAAGAACACACATGTATACAATAGAAATAGAAGACAATCATGCATACAATTGAAAGTACAGGAAACAAATAAGAGAAAAAGGAACTTAACCATCTCGTGAATCACTTCATCATAATTCTTGTTACCAATTTTTTCATCATCTTCCTCTCTAACACCAAATTTGAAATGATTACTTATCCTCAAACAACAATTAAAACAATGGTGATAGAATTTGTGATCAATCATGAATATCTTCAAAAAGTATTGTGAATAATGCATGCTTTTATTCAACTAAGGCAAGCAAAATTAAAGACTAAATAAAGTGACTAAAAATAGAGTGTGATTGCATGAATAAGTGGTCATGCATGGTACATTACATGGGAATTATGTGCCAATACCAAACTTGGTTTGATACTTTCATCTTAAAATTATGCAAGTACCCTAGTGAAGATTAAAATTTAAATTGTTGCATGATAATATCAAACTTGTTCTATGCAATCACATGCCAATATTTGAAAGTTAAAACTAAGTACAGCAAGAAATTTTGTTACCAATGGTTAGGTTACCTCCCAACAAGCGCTCTTTTAATATCATTAGCTTGACTTTTGGTTCTTGAATTTTCTTCCTCTTTTTTTAATTGGTTAAGAAGAATGACTTCAAAGAAGAATAGGACAAAATTGATGCCCCCAGATTTGATTTTCCCCTAACAAGTTTTCTTTTATTGTTATTAGCTTGATTCAACTTGCTTGTTGGGGTTGAAGTTAGATTTCTTTCTGTTGACCTTCTGTTTTTTCATAGATATTGTCTTTTATTTATTGGTCATAATCCTTCTTTCAGTGCTTTTCTTGATTGTCTTCACTTCTTCCTTTTCAAGGTTTAGGTGTTGTGTAATGGTTGGAGCATACCCTTTATCAAGAACTTCTTGAATTGATGGTTCAATTAAATCACCCTCCATGTAACTCTCTACTTCATTGGAGTGTGGACTCTCTTGGTTGATTTTCTCTCTTTCTTTTGTAAGATTTTGCATTACTTCTTTTGGGAGGGACTTTGCATGTTCTTTTGCCACCTTTGAGGATATGGAATCCTAGGCTTGTATGCCTCCACAACCTCCTTCTTCATTGGAATTTCACTCGACATAGGGATATCTTGGTCTTGCTCTTACACTTCTAACTTCTCCTTTGTAACCACTTCATTCTTCTTGCTAAGCATTACTCCATTTCTCAAGTTTATCGCCCTGCATTCTTCCTTTGGGCTAGGGAGGACATTGGTTGGTTTCTTAGTAAGATATTATGTCATTTGTCTTATTTGAACTTCTAAATTTCTCCTTGAGGCTTCCTGATTTTTTCTATTTGCTCTGAACTCTTGAATGAAACTATTGACAGTTTGAAAAAGTAGTTCTGATGCTAGTTCGAGAGATAAAGGTTGGGAATGATTTTGTGGATATGTAAGTGCTGTGGTGAAGTTGTTTTGAGGGGTACAGAATGAGTTTTGTGGGTAGTAAAATGAATTTTGTGGATTTTGAAAGGAGTTTTGTGGGTAGTGAAATGAGTTTTGTAGATTTTGAAAGGAAGTTTGTGTATAGTGGATTGAATTTTATGGGTGGTAAAATGATTGAAATGAATTTTGTGAATTTTGAAAGGAGTTTTGTGGTAAGGTATGGTCAGGTGAAAAATCATGAGGGAAAGTTGGACAATTTTGCATGAATGAATCCAGTGTTTGTTGTAGTTTGTCTATGGCACGATCAAAAGATGATGACTCTTGATGGATGGGATATGGAACATTGAAATTATTTTGGTCTTGATTTTTTCAATCATCATTTGGATAGTTACTCCATTCATAGGAGTATGAATCATGTTGTGGCCCTAGAAAGTACCCCGAATGGTTTACTTGCTCATACTTTGTTCTTGATATTCCCACCCACAATCAGCATAATAACATGATCATTTTGTGGTGGTGGAAAATATACCATATAATTTGCTTGCTCAAAGGGTAATATAAACTCCATTCTTCCTTGATTCTGTAGAAACAAAATTACTAAGGTATAGGAAAATTGAAATTTCTTATGTCACAAGTAGAAAATTCTTTAGTGAGATAATAACACAAACAGTTAAGTGGCGAAAGAAAAGAAAGAATTGAAAGCAAGTAAACGACTAGAACAACAAAAAAAGAAAAAAAAAGTGTCTAATATAGATAATCAATCAACCGGTAGTTTGTTAATCACCGTTAATTCTTGACAATGGTGTCAAAAACTTGATATGGAATTTTCGCGTATCTACCAGCAAGTGCATCGAATCATATCAAGTAATACTACTATATGGTGAGTGGGTTATCGTTCCCACGATGATTAACGGATTAAGCAAACAATGATAAATTGATTATTCTAGTTAGACAATTCATATTTGGATGATGATTAATCAAGTAAATTGTAATTGAAATGACTTAACAAAGAAATAAATGAAAGTAATAAATGACTTGAATGTAAATGACTAGGAATGTAAATTGCAATAATGTAAATGACTGGAAAGTAAATGACAAGAATTAAGAATAGAGAGAACATTGAAATAAAGAGATGTTGCATTCTTAGGATCAATAGCCTCATCGCCATTTCAATTATGCAATCATTGATCTCTTAGTAAATTATAAGTAATTGAATTCCAATTCATTGACAATCCAATTTCTCTTAACTTGATCAATTGCCAATTCCTTGATCAATCTCTTATGAAAAGAGATGAAGCATATCCTTTGATTTAGTGCTACACAATTTCATAAATCTAAATATAGATTGATTAAATGTCACGTATCAAATCTAAATCCAAAATCATAAGAATTGGGAGAAAGAGTTTTCAAGCTTTGATTACATGAATTAACCTTTCCAAGTGATCATAAAATCTAAATTGGATCTAAACTATCTTCCAATAAATTTAGTTCCTTTGATGAAGAACGAAGACTCTTTCTAAAGAAGCAAATGAAAGATGAATTGAAGATGAAGAAGAAATCACATTAACCCATTGAAATACAATAGAGCTCTTTTTTCCCAATGATGAAAATTACAAACTCATAACTCTAGAATTATAAAATGGGTAAGAACGAAGATGGAAGAAGAGAAATTGAGGAAGAGGATAAGAGAGACCGAAGACTCCTCTCCAAAGGCCCTTTTCTAAAGGTATCTAAGGTCTTATTTATAAGCTATCCTAAATTACAAATTCAAATGAAATTCAAATTACAATCAAATGCACTTTCTAATTAACTATCACTAGTGACCTTCCTTGTTTGATAATGGGTCCTTTGTGGCATTGATTGATTGTGAATTGTGACTTGATTTGGATGGAATTATGTTGGGTTTGTGAAGTTTTGATTTTTCTCTTGGAGGCTTGAAACATTGAAGAATAAATGAAGAAATTGGGTACTTGAAGTGGCTCAATATGGAGTGTCATTGAAGTGGCACTTTAGTGACACTTTGGACTTTTGAAAGTTTGGAAATCTCCCTGAGAAGTTTGCCCAGCGTGCCACTTCAGTCCACATTCCAGTCCACACATCAGGTTTGTAATGTTGAAAGATGGGGTCATTCGCGGTCCCAAACTGAATGTCCACTATAGATTATTATAAATCGTTGGAAAGCTTTAGAAGTCAGCTTTCTAACTTTACTAAAAGCATGTCATTTGAACCTTTCTAACTTAATTTATGCTCTTTTGAAGGTAAAGAGGTCACCTTGGCGTGTTTGCAGGTTTGAAGGCATGCGAAATTCTACATGTTGGCTACACGCCAGCCTTGCAATGCTGAAAGATTAGTGATTTTCACCCTCATCTTCAACTTCTACTATAAACTATTATATATCGTTGGAAAGTTTTGGAAGTCAGCTTTCTAACGCCATTGGAAGCGCTTCATTTGGATCTTTGTAGGTCAAGTTATCTTTGTTCGAGTGAAGAGAGGTCAGTTTGTAAGAATGGCCCAGCGTGCCACTTCCCTTGCATGCCAAGATTGCAGGAAATTGGGGCTCGAAGGCGTGTGGAGTGAGACACGCCAGCCACACACCAGTTCCCACGCCACTTTTGAGGCTTGAAATGCCCTCTGGGTTAGTGGCCCAGCATGCCACTTCTTAGGTATGCTAGCCACACGCCAAGCACACTTGAGTTCGCATGCCCCTTCCTTACACACACGCCACTTCTCTTATACTTGCTTTCATTCTTTTGCCATTTTGGGGGTGTGCTTTTTTTATTAGTCTTGATTTCGTTCTTTTGCCACTTTGGGAGTGTGTTTTTTCTATTAGTGCTTTTGTTACTTCTATTTCTATCATTTCCTACAAAATTTATTAACTCAAAGCAATTAAAGTAATATCTAAATTAAGCACCAAAACACTTCATAATTGAACATAATGCATTAATTTTCTATATGAAATAACCAAAAAAATCACTCATAATGCTCAAGTATCAGTATCCAATAATTTATATTTAAAATGAATTGGTTTGTAATATTTTGGTTATCGAAACATAAATTATAAAAATATTCTTAAATTAAAAGAGTAATACAAATTATTTTAGTTTATTTATTTTAATATAAGATCGTTGACATTTACATAAATCTTTTCATATTTATTTAAAAAAATCTTACCTATTTTATAAAAAAAATTTTAAAATTTAAATTCTTTTTCAGAAAAATCAAAATAAAAATTTGAAAACAAAAAAAAAATAGTAACTCAAAAAATAAGACAAGTTATATCAATTTAAAAAAGCGTTTAATTTCAAAAATTGAAAACACACGTATAAGCGCCTTTTTTCCAGTATTTCAAATCAAAAATTGAAAACATGATTTTGATTTTGTAGGACTCTCATCAAAAGCCACTTTAAAATAGAAGAATTATTACTGCACAATATTTACTATGTATGCACCACTTTCTCCTAACTGAATCAATATGCATTAGCTCACTTGGCAATTGTATTTAGTACCTGATAGTATTGATATTTAATTTCAATTTGTCTTTGCAAATTATTTTTTTATCCATTTTTCTTTAATTATATTGTTGGAATGGTACTGCATGTAAAAATAAAGTTAAAAAAAAATCTAAATGAACATGGATTTTATGCTATTTTTGTATGTGCTAAATATGATTTTAATATATAAATATAATTTTTCATGACTTTTTAGTAGCTCCATTGAATCTAATATGTCATTTTCAATTGTTTATTATTTTAATATAGAAATTGATTTTTTTTATTTTTGTTTTTTTTGTCTCTTGATATTTAAATGTTCTATTGGGTACATGTTATCACCTATACTAAGATGAAAATTTTCAGTCAAAAATATCAAATTAACAACACAAAAGAGGTAAAACAGATGTTAATTATTCTGATAGAGTTTAGTTGGTTGAGTCTTAGAAAAATATGATTCTACTAAAAATTTGGTTACTATTTATTGAATAGCAATTAACTCCTTATTTTCTATAGACAAAACTAATATTTTGAATAAAAGAAGCATATGCACAAAATCTATAAATGCTTAGGTCAAATAACTGTTTTGACAGCACATGCATAATTGGACAAAACTGCAAAGAAAATTGTTCCCTGAATATTGTTAATTTGCTTTAGTTGTCAACAAATGCACAGTAATACGATTCTTTCCATTTTAAAGGTAAGTATTTTACATTTTATTCTTGAAATTATAATTTTATTGTTTTTCTTTTATTTATTGGAAGTGATTTTTGTAATAGTGTGCTGATTGATTAAGTAGTTTATAATCTTCTTATACTTTAATTATTCGTAAGACTTGAATCATTAGAAACTAATACACAATTATAAATTTGTAGTTAACTTTCTTTGTATCAAAGTATTAATAGAACTTAACATTTGTTAATTTGTTAGAGAAAGAGAAGAAAGCTTCATTGTGAGCTTTTCTAGCATATAACTGACTATCCACTATTTTATGGTTGAATTCTCGTTTTCTTTCTTTCTTATATCTTATTTTTTATTCATGGAAATAATTCTACTACATTAAACTTGTATGATACTTTTGGTGAGTAAATCATTACGCATTAGACTTAAAAACCTCATTATGATTGAACATAAAACATATTTACTAGCACTATTCCTTAAAAAATGATTCACCTAATGCTTAGGTTTATCTTCTTTTCATTTTTTTGCTCATGCAGGTTTACTAAAATAGATGATTTTTATATTTTGTGCACAATAATAAAAGGGAGGGATGGTGAAGAAAACAATATTTCTACCTTGCACAGCAATATCTCAGCACATTAACTAACTATGTTTGCGAACATAAATACTAATATAGATACCTACAGTTTTAAAGAAGCAAGTATGTGGTTTAATACATTTACCTCACTGTATAAACTGTCAAATCTTAGGTCAATGCGCAATGAAAAACTGAGATGTATAATATATAATGAATTTTTTAGAAGCAGGATCACATTTGTGCAGTCAGATTGAAACATCTCTAAAGAAGTAAGTGAATATTTACTTTTACATGATATTATAACTGAGCGTTTTTCTTTGTTAGTTTACTAAATTAGTCATGTTTTTTAGAGCTATTGAATAGATAGAATAGACATTTGATGAAGCCCAAAGACTTGGTTATTATTAAGTTAAGTTTCAATACCTAATTTCTTTAAATCTGGTTTGAACTCTTTTAAATATGTGTAATTTTGATAAGCTAATTTTATTTGTATGCATTATAATTTTTTAGTTCAATGACTAAAATAAAAAATAATATGAGATTTATTTTAGTATAGAGACAAAATTGGTATTCTAACTAATATTCTGGAAAATATTAGCGATATACCCGCTGTTGATGATGGTGACAAATTAAAGACTCCATTGCGACTGAGATACTTATCGATTTGTTACTAGTTTAAAAGGAATTTGCGATGACATTTGCAATAGTATTACAACTAATTTACTACATATTATTTCCTAGTAAATTAGCAACTACTTCATAACTTTACTTTCTCATTTATCATAGCTTTGGTTTAGCAACAAAATTTCTACAAATTTGATTATGAATTTTCAAAGATTAGCTATAGATTTGCTAAAAAATGTGACAGATTTGCGATCATATTAGCGGACAACTTATGATGAGTTAGGTTCAGAACAATTCCTCGCTAATTAGTGTCAACTAAGCATTCCCTTTTGTGTACGAAGTTAGCTTAGATTTAGCGATAAATCTGTTACAGTAGAGTTTGTCGCTAATTAGCGACTACATATCTTTTAGTCTATTTCTTCTATGGAATTAGTTTTTAATTTAGTGATGGATTTGCGACTATTTATTCGGTCGCTAAAAAATTGCTGATGAATTAGCGACTGTTGTGTTTGCTCATTGATCTGCAACCTGTAATTAGCAAGGAAAGCATTAGTTGCTAGGTGGTAGCCAATCTGTAACAAATTATATATTGCGTCTGATTAGCGATAATTTTTCGACTATTTTTGTGGTAGCTAATTAATCGACCTAGTGTCGATTTATTATGGGATATAAATTGAATTCAGTTGTTTCAATTTACTATGAACATGGTGAATTTAACGTGTTTTCTTACTAAATCGAAGCTACTTATTTCTATTTATCAATCACTATTCATATAAATTCGAATTCAATTGATTCAATTTACATTGAAAAAGTGTAAATACATAAATAGGCAAACAAAAAATTTATATGACCGGTTTAAATTTAGGACATTAATATAATATTAGAATCTATTTGATTTGTTTATACGAATTACTTGAAAGTATATATATCTATGTATATATTTGTTTTCATTATAAAATTATATTTAAACCTAGATTAAAATAAAAATTAATGTGGGACAGAAGAAATCGGACCATCCGAATTCTGTTAAAAAAAATTGAATTACCAAATCGGATGGTCCGAATTGTAAGAGAGAAAAAATTTGAATTTTACGGTTAACTAATCAGACTGTCTGATTAGTTTTTTTTTATATATAAAAAAAATGGATCTTTCGATTAGGTTTTTCTTTTTAATACAAAAAAACGGACCCTCAGAATTGGTATAAAAAAATTTTTTTCGAATATGTGAGTTGGTATAAAAGAAAACAAACCCTTCATGTTCCTGTATCTAACTCCCTCAGTTCGAATTGTGCTCTCCTGACACCACATGTAAATAAAACTTTTGTACTCTCTATAACACTGTAACATACCAACCTCTCCTCCATATTAAAAATAAAAAGAGTAACAATGATAAATGTGAAAGTCAGCTTTTTCAGCCTCAAATTCTGCGTCCGCATTTAGATCCGAGACGCCACGAAGGATAGGATTATTGCTTTGAGGTGATTTCGTTTCGCGAAAAGCGCTTTGGATTTAGTCCACCGTTGCTTCTTTTAATTGAAACATTGCATGAATTAAACATGACTTCTTTTAACTATTTCTTTATTAGCTAGTTCTATTTAGGGAGTAGTGTGTAGTTTGCACTTTGCATAGGGTTGCTTTAAATAGAGTTCTGCCTTCACTCCCTTTCAAATTGTTATTTTTACTGTGTACAAGTTTTTACTCTAAATTACTTAAAACTAGTGCAGTCTCCCGTGCAAGGCACGGCCAAGACATGTCGGGTATTCAAGGTGGCATTAATTGAATAAATTGCACTTTATTTATTGAATTTATAACTAATTTTAGTTTTCGTGTCCTGCACAGAAATTTAAATTATAATCTTAAATAAATATTTTTTGGTATAAATATAAATTAATTTAATTTAAAATAATTGATACTTATATAATAATATTTGATATGTAATTTATTGAGAAATAATGTATTATTTAAATTTTTTTTCATAAAATTTATAGTATGTAAAAATAATATTTTTTTATTATTTAAAAATTATCTATAAATTTTTTAATTATGTAATTAACTTAGTTAATAATTTTTATTTATTGTTTTTCTACGTAAAAAAATCAGTTTATATTATTTAAATATTTTTTTCAATACTAATATAATTAAAAAATATTGGCATATTATACTGAATGTCTTATATAATCGCTTAAATTGTTTATTTGGTATGCAAAATAATATTAGTGACAATTAATATATCTATACGACAAAGAGAAAAATTATACAATATATTATATATTATAAAGATTAGATGATTTATACATAAATTAACTATATAGTTATTACAAAAATATTAAAATAATTATTTATCATATATAATAATCTTAGATATATGTAATGTCATGTATGTAGTAATATGATCTATTTTAATTATGTGAATGATTATTGTTATTTTTATTTTTATTTTTTTTATTACATTAATATATAATATTTTAAACTAAAAGAGAGAAAAAATAATTAATTTTTTTAACCTAAATTAAAAAATCTCTTGTAAGTATATCCTAATTTTTATATATATTAAATAGTTATAATATTTAATAGGATAGTATTTATTATAGTAATGATTTAAAACACTAATCTATCCAAATAAGCAAGATTAACATAAACTCAATGTGAGGGTCTTAAATCTGACTAGGATTTATTATTTTAAGGTCCAATCTGGACGAAGTCCATGCATCTGCTCTTAAATCGGCTCAAGTTGAACCTCCGTTGCCAGTTATAGACAAAATAATTGGTACTTGTGCGAATGCGACAGGTACTCCTTTCATATTTCTCAATACAACAAATTGTTTATAAAAAGTTAGTATATAAGAAATTTTTTTGCAAACAAATTAATCTCTAAAATAGTTTTGTTAATTTTAGATAAATAATTAAAAATAATTAATTAAAAGTTCAACATTAACATATATTTAACTAATAATTTTTTTATAAAATATAATTTATTGCACTTCTAGCTATATTTCAAAATATAAAAAATATTGAAATTTCATAAAAAAATGGAAAACAAACTCAATATAATTTTTAGTTTTCTGTAAGACCCCTAAAATTTTAAAAGTTATTAATAAATTATTATGAGAGCATTTTACTCAAATAAAATGTTTGAAAGAATTCTTTACTCAAATACATTTGCCATTTGTTTACATGAGTGTCTGATTTATTATTATGTGAACCGTGGTACTTTTCAATTTAAACATAAACGTTGAGCATAAGTTTGGTAAAAATCATGGGTGGTCATCACGGTTTACGAGAAAATATTGTGAGCATAAAATCCTGTTGGCTACCACGGTTTATGCTTTGAGTAATATAAAATTATGTGACAAACAAATAATATTAAATTAATTAATTTTTTTGCAATATAATTCAAAAAATTAATAAATGTCAAATCAAGTACTCTATATAATTAAATATTAAATTCAATACTCTACATAATTAATAGTTTAGATAGTTTAGGAAATTAATTAATATATTAATATTTTTAAACGAACTTTCTTGCGTCTTATATGTATATATGCCAATCAAATAAATTGTCCAATATTCAAAACAAATAATATTGTAATAGACAAAATTAATAATTAAAATTTTTTTTTGTGACTAAATAGAAAAGAAAGAAAAAAAGAGACACCAAATTAATGGCTAGGGTCATATCTAAATCTATTAGATATTGAAACTCACTCCAAGGTTGGCTCCAATTCGAGTGAATGTCCGCGACAGAAGCAGCTGCTTTAGCCATACAATCTGCAACACTATTTGCAGTCCTCTGAATTAAAAGAATAGAGACTCTCCAATTCCCATTCATAACCTCCTGTATATGCTTTGCCAAATCCCATTCCGGAATATCCTTACCAAGCATTCTTTGGTTTACCAAGAAAAGAGCTTCTAAACAGTCTGTTTCACAGATAACCTCACAAAATCCACTCTCCCAAGCAAGCAGTAAACCTCTCCAAATTGCATACAATTCAGCAAAAAGAACACTGCACACTTCGACTTTCCCAGTGTAACCTTTCAACCAACATCCATCAGGATTGCGAATGATACAACCAAAACCAGCATAGCCAGAAGGAGCAAACCAACTAGCATCACAATTCAATTTAACAGAATGAACTGGAGGTGGAACCCAATGCAAACAAAGTGAAGGAGGAGAAAGAGATTGATGCATAGCAAAAATAGTGTGAAACTCCCTTACTGAACTATGAATCAAACTCACCACTTTACTAGCATTCCATGAATCATCTATATTAAATAAGTCATGATTTCTGCTTCTCCAAATCCACCAGATGGTCGAAAAGAAAAGAAAAATATCTCCACTCCTTGCACCTCTGTAGAGCCAATCATGTAAATTCGAGTTATCTGAATACAGGCCTAAAAGGTTCCAGACCTCCTTGGCACTAGGGCACTCCCGAAGACAATGAAGAATGGATTCAGAACCATTCTGACACCGATGACATGTGCTAGATAAAGCTAAACCACGACCCAAACGAAACTCTGTCATAGGAATAGCATTATGAAGACTGAGCCAAATCAAGAACTTGTACTTCTCAGGAATATACAGTCGCCATACCCACAACCAATTATCATGCTCATTCCAGTCAAACTTTCTTTTGGCTAGCCAACTGTACCCACTCCTAGGTCCTAGCTGAGTAGAGTCTAGAAGATGCCACACCCCACGACCAACCCGAACTTTCTCCAGCATTCAGATCCGGATTATAAGCATTCAAACGCTGTTTGACATCTTCTGGAATGATAGAGAAAATATCATGGAGATTCCATTGACCATCTTTCCAAACGTCTCTAATAGTTAAATCAGAGTCAGATATATGTACAAAAGGAACATCTTGAGCAATTGGGCCCTCAATACTCCAATTGTCAAACCAAAAAGATTGATCAAGTGACCCAACGCACCAAGAGAAGGCATCCTTAAGAGCACCAAAAGCCTTTGAGATACTCTTCCAAACATGAGAAGCATTGCAAGGGACAGGGCCATCTAAAACATCCTCATTCCTCAGATACTTTGCCCTCAATAGAGCAACCCAAGGCTTGTCCTGACAATGAAAAAGTTGCCACACCAATTTACCAAGTAAAGATATATTAACACACGCAGGATCTCTAACACCCAGGATACCAAATTTTTTTGGAGTGATCACGGTCCTCCAATTAACAAGGGAAAGACCTCTACCATCAACTTGACCCTTCCAAAGGAACTGTCTCATCATAGAAGATAATTTATCGCAAACCCAATTTGGAAAAAAAGATACATGCATATGATAGACAGGAATGGATGCTGCAACAGAATTGATCAGGCAAAGTCTTCCTGCTTTATTTAGAAGCCTTCCTTTCTAATTAGCTAATCTTCCCCTCACCTTTTCAATCACCGAATGAAAATAAGCCCTACTTGTACGGGAATGATTAAGGTTAACTCCAAGATATCTTCCTAAGTCCAAAGCAAAACGTATTGAAGAAACACTAGTAAAAATATCTCTTCTACGAGCAGCCACATTTTTAGAACAAAAAGCTTTAGACTTTTCAAGATTCACTTTCATGCCAGATGCCTTGCAAAAAATGTTAAGAGAATGCATGACCATTTGGACCTGACTCTTTGTAGCCTGACAGAAGAGTAAGAGATCATCTGCAAACATCAAATGAGAAAATTTTGGGCCACCCCTAGTGACAGAAACTAGTTTCCACACACCCTCGACCACCTTATGAGATATATAGCTAGCAAGTCTTTCCATACAAAGCACAAATAAGTAAGGAGACATTGGATCGCCCTGTTTAAGCCCCCTTCTAGGAGCAAAACTATCCAATCTATTCCCATTCCACATAATAGAAAGAGATGATGCACGGACACAATTCATAATCAAATTAACAGTGATGATAGGAAAACCAAAAGCAATGAGAGTACTCTCCAAAAACCTCCAATCCACCCTATCATAAGCTTTTTCAAGATCAATTTTAAAAGCAAGAGTACCTTTCTTAGATTTTGTGTGCTTCATGAAATTCAGAATTTCTTGGGCCACAATAATATTATCAGGAGCACCACGATCCGGAATAAAACCTCCTTGTAAAGGACTAACAATATCTGGAAGAAAAGGCCGAAGTCGGTTAGTCAATACTTTGGTGATAATTTTATAAACAACATTACACAAGCTAATAGGCCTGAAATCCTTCATAAAGGTAGGGTTATCAATTTTAGGAATAAGCACAATCAGAGTTTTCATGATGCTAGGATTTAAGAACTCTCCCAAAAAAGCGCTCCGGACAATATTCCAAATCTCAGTGCCTACTATCTCCCAATATTCTTTAAAAAAAATAAGCTTGAAAGCCATCTGGACCAGGAGCCTTAAAAGGGCTCATACTGAATACTGCTGACTTGACTTCCGCAAAAGAGACAGGGTCAATTAACCTAGCACAAGCCTCAGTGCTTAGAGTGGGCATCGGAACATCCCCTAAACAATCAACCTCAACCTCTTCCGTTGTACCAAAGAGATTCTTGTAAAAAGAGAGGGCTTCTTCCTGGAGAATATCTGGATCAATAGACCAAGACCCATCTCTAACATATAATCCATGTACTCTATTATGGTTTCTACGCACCAAAGTCTGAAGATGAAAGAATTTAGTGTTTCTATCCCCATACTTGACCCACTGCTCTCTAGATTTCTGGTACCAAAAAAGTTCCTCTTGCAATAAAAGCCTATTGTAATCTTCCCTCAGTTCAGCTTCTTTAATTCTCAGAGATAACACATCGGTAACCTCCAAACGCCGTTGAATCTGATCAATCTGATATTCCAGCTTATTTTTTTGCACAAAAATATTTCCAAAAATCTTTGAGTTGAAGTCCAAAGAAGCCTGTTGAACCATCTTAAGCCTTTCAGTAATGCCTCCAAACTCTTGATTCCAAGCCTTACTAAAAACATGTTTATAAGAAGGATGTGTTGCCCACGCAGCTTGGAACCTAAAAGGACGAGAACCTTTCACTCTGGGGCTACCATGACAACGAACTAAAATAGGACAATGATCAGAATGAAGCCTGCTAAGAATTTCAGAATAACCCTCAGAAAACATTGTCATCCACGCCTCATTAACTAGAGCTCTATCCAACCTTTTAGCCAAGTTCCTGCTAGCCTGAACTGCTCTATACCAAGTATATCTCCTACCAGTCACTTTAAGATCAAAGAGCTCATAGTCATCTAGAGTAGTAGCTAATAGACTAGCTCTGTGAGAAGAAAAATAAGCACCTGTACTCTCATCTAGTGCCACAATCTCATTAAAATCACCAACGGCCATCCACGGTCTATTATGGTCTGAATTAATAGAACGCAAATGATCCCAAAGCATACATCTTTTTTCGAATTGAGGACTCCCATATACTGCACTACAAAGCCAAACTAAGTTACCCACACTCACTTTCACTGTGATACATTGGTCAATTTGATCAATAATCACACAAGAAGCATTAGCAATAGAAGATAGAAACCAAATGCCACCCCTGTGTCCTACTGCTTCCTCAATACCAACACAATGAAAACTCAACTTATCCCAAAAATTCTTCAAATTATTAAACATGGTATGAGTCTCAAAGAGAAAGAAGAAAGATGGTTTATATATTCTCACCAAATTTTTGCAATGCACACGGGCCATCTTGTTAGACGCACCCCTCACATTCCAGGCTATGATATTGAAACTATCCATAAAAACAGCAAAAAGGGAGCTCCAATAACAAACCCGAGACTCAACATGATGTCCCTGTCTTCGACGATCCTGCCTTTAATGGACTCTCAAGTTGCAGCCCAATTTTCTCCGTCGAAACTTGCACCATACCCGCCGTCGATGCTCCATCCTTATCTACTGGTGAATTCTGCAAAGAGTTTGGGTGAGGACACTTTCGCACAGTGCCATTTGTTGTCTCACCTTGCTGCTGATGATGAACATTATGCCAGGTCCCCGAAGAAGCCACACTAACCGGTTTTCCAATATTGATGCCCCTGCTTAATTTTACTTTGGATCCAGTAGCATGTGTTGTACGTTGGTGATTAGGCCTTGTCCAAGTATTGGTAGCCTTGTTAGGAGTCTTCTTTGCTTTTGGTTGGACCTGATGGGTGCTAGGAGAAGGCTTTTGACCTATTTTATACTTTCCTTTCCTAATCACTTGAGTCCAACCTTCCAAATCCTCATATTGTGCATGGTCTACATGAACAGCATGCAAATCACTCTCCACCAAATCCGGGACAGTAACATTTACAGTCTCATCTCCAAGATTCTTGCCAAAATGAAAACTTGCATTTTCCACATGTACTGGATTTTTTGAATTTGAGCTTTTTGGCTGCTTTGCTACATCGCTGATCACCTTGGCATTAGTTCCTCCGCCTGCATTGCTGTCAGTCTTGCACACCTTCATATCATGACCAAACTTGAGACAGGAGCCACAAATAAGGTGAAGACTTTCATATTCAACCTCATATTCAACACCTTCAACAAGAATCTTCTTAGTCACTGACAATCCTAAATCTATCTGAACACAGGCTCGAGCATATCGTCCTCTTTCAGCTAATTTTGTTGCCAAATCAACCTTAACGGGAATGCCAACTGCAGCCGCAACACTGAGCATTGCATCTTCTTGGTAGCACCAAATTGGTAATCCGGAAATTCTAATCCACACTAAAGTTGCTCCAAAATAGTTTTCACTTGATCTAAACTCTTGATCCCAAGGTTTCACAGCCACATAATTTTCCTCGATCATCCATGGACCTCCTAAGAGAACCTTTTCTCGCTCCTCAGCCACACCAAACTTCACAAGAAAGTAGTCAAATCCCACGTCCAATAAATCAAAACCTCCCTTAATCCTCCATACCGTTCGGAGTTTATGAGACAATGCAGTGTAGCTATAATGTTTACCTAGCACCTTAATCACTATAGCATCCTTATAAGGTTCTGCCAAGCAATTCTTAGCTTCTTGGGTAAACGTGACACTCGGTGGCAAGAGATCTCCTTGCTTCCCAGAAACTACCGCAATGTTATCTCCCGATAAAGTTTCAACAAGTGAAAAAGCTTTAGCAATCTTGGAACCCACAACTTTGTCCCTAAAAGAAACCTTTAAAGGCTTAGAAACCCCTCCCGAAATATGATCCTCCTTTTTTTCTGATGCAATCCCTCCCTCACTCTCCCCCTTATCTCTTCCGCCGACATTATCGGATGCCTCACCGTGTTTCACCCTCAAAGTCTCTTCCCTGCTCACTCCACCGCTCATCTTCGATTTTCAAAATTGTGAGAGAGAAACCATTTAAGAATTTTTTTCTTTTATTTAATAATTTAATTTAGTTTCAAAGTAAATATTTATGTACTCAAATATCAAATATAATACTCTACATAATCAATATTTTAGAAAATAAAAAAAATTATTACAAAGTAATTTAAAAAGAAAAAATAAGTTAACAAAATATTTTAGCTTTTCTGTCATTTGGTAATGCCATGCCAAGAGCATGGTGGTCACCGATGTGGTGGTGGTGGATACAGAGGAGGAAGCGGTGAAAGAGAGTAGATCGATTGAAAGAACCGAGCGGCTGCCACAAAAAGCACATGCAACGAGACTAGGCAAGCGGAGAGCACAGCAGCGGCGGCGACAAGAACAGAGCGGTGAGATCTATTTATTTCCTGTTACGGTGGAAGGGACAACAGCAGTGGTGGTAGGGTTACGGCAGTAGAAGAGGTTGCAGCGGCAGCTATGGTGGTCGAGGAGTCTAAGGCAGCGGTGGGCCCAGTGGTCGCAGTGGAGTTCATGGTGATAGTTGACATGGTGATGGCGGATAAGGTGGAGGATGCGATGACGGTCGTGCATGCTACAGCCATGGTGGGCTGGGTCAAGGATTGCAACCAGGGAGGAGGCGGATGCCAAGGTAGGTACGGCAGCGT
The DNA here is from genome assembly GCF_059453495.1 of Arachis ipaensis. Taxonomy (NCBI): domain Eukaryota; kingdom Viridiplantae; phylum Streptophyta; class Magnoliopsida; order Fabales; family Fabaceae; genus Arachis; species Arachis ipaensis. The sequence goes on from NC_142438.1 coordinate 13,376,762, forward strand.
TTGTGTCTACGGAAGCTGCTACAACTATGGATATTTTCTGGGCATTTTGCAACAAACTGCCCAACAAGCCCTCTGAAAAAATAAAGGTATAAGATTTTAATATCCCTACACATATCTTTTTTTAATTTTTTAATATTATCTTTTTTATTTAAAATGTGTCTTCATAGCAGACAGTAGTACCAGATCACTCTCAAGAGACACGCGCCCACCTCGGGTGATTTTCTTCTTTTTTCCTTTTTTTCTTTTTCCAATGACAGATTGGTGATGGTTTGCCATGAATAGTTGTGTGTGTTTCTTACTATTTGATCTGATGTATATATTTGTAATGTTGTTGTTGTTGTTGGCGTCTTTATCTGGTGTGGAGCCGTTGATGCAGAAAATCCAGAACCACACTATTGTTGGCAGGATTATATATAATTGCTCTTCGCCAAAAGGTCTTAATCTAATTTCCCCTATCTTCAATTTTGCATCCAATAAAACCAAATGAGATTTTTAAGTAATGGAGCATGAATTGTTGCAACATAGAAAATGAATACCACATTGGAATCTTTGATTGCTGTTTATCTTTCAGCTTCATTTAAAGTTTCAAATTTTTTTATCTGAGACAGTTTTTTTTTTTTGAAATAATTGGTTTGGGGTGCAGGGTGTGGGAGCAACATAAATCCAATGACATGCTGATTTCAAAGCATCAACATGATCAAGAATTTGGAAATGAACAGATGAGGTTGCAATTTAAGGTTTTTCTTTTTGTTATTAAAGTAGTAATATTTAATTATTGGTATTCAAGCTTCTCTTTTCATTTTTTGCTTAGATTTGGTTGTAATTGAAGCTTTTTTTTCTTGCTCAATTGTTTGTTCAGGTTAATTTATTTCTATATATTTATGTTGAGCCAGCAGCTTCTCTTAATGATTCCCACTAAATTTCATATTTGGAACAACTTTTTCTGCTGACTAGGTTTTACTTCTTTATTTTCTTTTTATTTTCCTTTTTTATTTTTTAAAATTTATTTTCATTTTAATCAAGTAGCTAAGTATGTAAAACTGTTGTTGGATCTGAATAGACACGCTCATGTTTGATTGATTTATGAAAACATTCAAACAAATTTATTTATCAAAATGTCATATGTTGAAATCATGTCCAGCGTCCAATGTCTCCAGAACGATGAAGCTCACACTTAGTTACTGCCCATAGAAACCTTTGGTCTATTCAATTAATTACTCTCCATTCTGTTTTCATATTGACTTAATTAATCATCGCAAAAGTCTTTTTATTTATCAATCACTTCTTTTTGTCTTTGGTGATAGTTAATTAAATCTACGTTGAGCTTTATTTTTTAATTTTTTGATTTGATTTAGTTTGAGAAAACTTGATATTATGGGATTTCAAATTCAGAGGACTTTTAGTTAATCATGTTTTAATAATTTCTTTTGCTTTTCAGGTAAAAGGTGATTTTCTGAGCTATCCTGGTTCAAATCCAACGCTTATGAGATAGTATTTAATTTCTTGCTCCCATCCTTTACTTTTGTTTCATCATCTGTGTTAGCAAAAGTAGCAGTAAGAATATGAGAGTGGAATTTTTTTTTGGAAATTCATATAATTATCTACAAAATTAGTTGATGAGTTGGTCATATCTCTGCCATAAGTATCACCAATATAATCCTGGCTTAGCTACTTAATTAATTATCTATCGATGATTTGATAAGTAGTTGGATAGAAGGTACAAGCACTACTTCAATCAGATGCAGGGAGTGGTGGTGTCATTTGAGGTCGTGAATGGGAAGGGGCTGCCACTCTGCCAATGGTTAGAGCGCTTCTAACTTGGTACTTGAATGTTCCCACACTAGCTATTGTTGAATAGTGAATATGAATATTATTATTTTCTAGTATTTATAATTTCACTATATTATTCTATATGATTTTTAGTTGAATTTGAGAATAGTACCATTAGTGGAACTAATGCTATGATTGATTAATTCACTTGACCGATAGAGTATTCTGGTATTTTTCACTTTGCACACTACAACAGGAGACAAATTCAGATTCTTAAAGATGTTAGTGGAATAATAAAACCCTCAAGGTAAAATGATTCTCATTTATATTCAGTTTTATTTAATGTGTACAATGAGGGCAATTTAATATTTACTTTATGAAGTCTTTTTTTGAAACAAAAATATTTGAATACCGATACATTTCTTTTTTTTTCTGGTGTGAAATCTCAGGATGACATTCCTGCTGGGTCCTCTAGGTGCTGAGAAAACTACATTGCTTCTAGCACTTGGAAGAAAACTTGACCGTAACTTTAGAGTTTGTTCCTATTTCATTATGCTTTCTTTTTTTTTTCCAACTATATAATTAGTTACTACCTCTATTTTCAAAAAGCTGTCCATATGAGTGGTTTAACGGTATTTATTTGTTTCAAAATATTTTTTATGAGAATTGCTCAGTTTAAAATCATTTATAGGGATTCACTGGTAACTTCTGGTTGAATTCTAAGTAGTTGTGCTTAAGAATCATCACAATTGCTTTCATTTCTTTTCATTTATTTTTACGTTTTATGAATGATTGATTATGTTTCATTGGACACTGCGTTTGTATTTTAGAATTCAAAGAGGTCCTTGACTAATTTGAATTGTTCATGCTTCAGATTTCTCTCTCTTTACTTGGCTTTTCGAGCATTTTCGTCACCGGTAATAATAATATATTGCTTTGCTTTGCTTCTCTTCACAAGTTCAGTTCTTAGTTAATTAGCATAATCATCTACTAAATTAAACATGTATAATAATAATTTTTTTCTATTTCTTAATTATCTCCTACTTCAACTAATAGCATGATGTGTAGTATAGCTAGCTAGGTAGATCAGAGAATAATATTGCATGCCTGTTTAAATATGATGTAAAATTGATTTTTATGAAGAATTAATGTAAAGGTACAAGTAGCAGCAAGTAGTAGAGAATATATATATGTTAGCACAAGTAGTTTCATTTCTCATCTTTACAAATTTACATCATCAATCATTTATGGTTTGCTACTTTTCGTGCATCATCATTCAGATTCCAAACAATTGTTGTATTTTATTCTTTAGTTATATTTATATACAATCCTTTCAATTGCTTAGTTTGTTAATTCTCAATCTCTCTACCTACATATAGGCTAATAGTACTTAGTGTTACAAGTCTGAAATGTGCCCTTATTTTTTTCACAAGTCCTTTTTATATTTGTCATTTAAGAAAATCATAATTTTCTCTTATTCAAATTATTAGTCTCTGTTTGAATTTATAAGTATGTTCATTTTTTTTAGTTTTACAAGGTATGAAAAGTAACAGTAAAGTGTCGCTACCATTTCTATTGGCGATTTTGCTATCTTCTTATGTGAATTGACTCATAACTTGCACCGGGTTGAGTTTCCTATTGTGCTTCTTAATGAATATGTTAGTTAATTTTTGAGTGTTATATCCCTCTGATATGAATGAATGAATGGAACTCCTCTATTATGCTTTACAAGGAATCATTCAAATGGAAGCATTTTTTCCCATGTGTAAACTATATTTTCATACAGAAAATTTTAAGGTAAACTATGTTGTGATTCTGTAAAATTGTTTACTGGTATATAATGTATAATGCAGGTTATTTTTTGAATACGAAATTGTGCTATATTAGACATTCTATAATATTCGCTGATAATTTATTATTTGTTTCCTTTCAAGTATTACTTAATGCGGCATATGATTTTCTAATTTTCTGCATGATAGTTCATTCAATTGAGCAATGTCATATTATCATGTAGCAGGGTTCTTTTCACCTTCGCACGGATTTCTTCGTTTGTGGAATCTATGACTTTACAAATATTACTATTGTGTTTCTTTTTATTGAACTTGAAAATTAAAAGTGTTTCATCCAGATACAGTTTAATTTTAGTCTTAGGCTTTTAGCCTTTTGATGTTTGATTTATATAACTCAATTACATAAGGTATCATTTGTAATATATTAATTAATACTTTCTCTTATATAGATGACTATAGTAGATTTTTTTATGTTTGTCTTTATTTGTATTTAACTTGCTATAAGCATAAGTTCATATTCAGACCAATAATCTTATTTCATGAAATTATCTTTCTCTTTCCAACGGATTAATTTTTTGATGTATATAGTAGATTTTTCTGTTATTCTTGAATTTTCTATATTATTTGTTTTATCTGTTCTGAATCTGCTTTAGTATAGCATATCATTTTTTTTTATCTATTCTCACTATCTTATATATTTGCTACGTATCTTTGTTGCTACAAACATTAGTTGAATACATATGATTTGGGTATTCATCTATTTATTTTCTGAATTTGATCTGTTTTGTTTCGTTCTGTTTTACCTTTTCTAGATTTCTTGCAATTTGAATGTTACTTCATATCATTGTTGGTTCTATATACTAGCATATAAGGAATATATCAGAGCCTATAACAAAGGATTGATAATTGCTTTAACTCAATATTGTGATTCATGCTAATCTTATGGTTGAACTCTTTTGATGTATTAGAATGGGATGGAGATTCTAACAAGTCGACATCTGAGGTGAATGATGATAGTGATGATGGAGCTTTGTAATTTATTTTCAATTCTAAAATAGACTCTGACATTAGTTGTTATTGTTTGTTAAGGAGTTTGATTTGTTGTTATTCTGTACGAGGATGAGTGAAATAGTTGGTGTGGTGAAAGAATAGTAGTTTCTTATTTTTTGGATCTGTTATTATGTTTTCAGTTTATCGTCATCATCATGATGTACCTATCCATTATGCTATTCATATTAATCAAATGCAGTTTACCATTGTTTATTTTCATTTTTCGATCTTATGAGAAAGTCCAAGTCGCAATTGGAAGCTGAAAATTATTGCATAAATTTTGTAACTAGATCTAATAGTGATAAGGTTGTTTATGATTAACAATTAGATAAGTTTTTCCAGCAAGTGCTTTAGTATTCTTATTATTTAACTCTCTTCTCGGTTGAAAAAATGAATATATAAGAACTAATAAATCTATAAAGATTTTAATCTTTGCACAATTTGGGTCTTTTAAAGTTATATTTGGCTATTCAAATTCAATAGTTTTAAAATGATTTAAGAGTTTGCATATTTTAAGTGGGGTACATTATGTTATTTTTGTCAGTTTTGTAAGGATATACTAGCCTTTTTTTTTTCTTTACTCATTCCTTATTACTATTGTCCATGGATTTTATTCGCACTATCTATTCAATATACATTTCATATACCATGTAGTTCTAAACTGATTTTTCGTGTGCATTATATCTAATAGTTTGCATCTTGATGTTCTTATTAAACAAAACCTTTTATATTTACGTTAATCAAACAAACATTTCATCTTTTAGTTATTTCAAATGACACTCGATTAATAATTAAGTTAATTCTCTTTCACAAGAGTTATACAAAAATCTAATTTTATTGTTACATTTGCTCTGTCCAAAATCAAATCTAAGAGAAGACTGTCTAGGGAGTAATATTATACTTTGTTATCTTCAGGAAGGTTTTCAATAATGTTTTATGATTCGATGTTCTTTATGTTTGAATGGTGAATGTAATTCTTGTACTATGTGATTCAGTAATTGTTACGCCATGGAATGCAATTTTTTTGTTTAAAACTACATCATTTATCTTCATTAATTAGCTTTGCATAAAGGATAATTGTATCTGGTTATTTGATTCATGCCCGTGCGTAGCATGGGTCCCTGCTCTAGTGACTTGCTAAATGTATCTCTGGTGATTATGTAAGTCTTATGCATTATCTGATTTGTCTTGGATGAATATGGTTGTTTGTTGAATTAAAATAATGTCTTATTTTGTTAAATGGAGGCTTCTGATTGTTTTGATTTGAAATGATCTTCAATATTTGAAAGTTTGAATTTGGTCTTATTGGAAACTGATTTGGTCTTGAACCCACTGGAAAGGGGTTGCGGAACGGTTTGGTTGGGACCCGAAAAGAGTGGCAAAGTCCAAGTTTTAGGGGAGATGCTGCCGAATTTTCATGAAAATTAAGATTCTGTTTTAGAATATGATTTAGAAAAAAAATGAATTTGAAAGGTTCCATTGCTTGGTTCTTGATTTATTAAGAAATAGATATTTCGAATTTAATCTGTTTATAGGAAGTTTATGTTTAAGATTGATTTAAATATGAAAGAACCTCTGTTTTGAAATTTGACTAAAGAAGTACTTTTGGGAGAATTTTTAGTGGATTTTAGAAGAAATTGAACCTTGAGTAATTAAGTTCATTTTGCTTTTAAAGTACTCTTTAAATTTTGATTTAGCAAGATTAAATAATTCCGGCCTTTTGGAAGTTTACCGATTTAAGAATGAAATGAAATTGATTTGAAACTTAGTATTTTAAACATGTTTTAGTTTTTGTTTTAAGTCTCTATCTCAATTGACTTCAAATTAAGTAACTATGATTTCGGGGATTTCTAAAGAATTTAAGAAATGATGTAGGTTATTCTTCCCTAGAGTCTTGAGTCTTTGCCAAGGTTATTAATTGACAACTCTAATTTAAAATAGTTTAACAGATGATTTAAAAAGCGAAAGATTTGTGTCTTTTTAAAGAGGATTGATTTTAAAATTAAAGTGGAATATGAACTTGGAACAATTGAGATATGAGGATTCTGAATTTTGAAACAAAGATGAGTTTGTTTTATGGTTTTAAAGAAAAATTGACTTGTGGCTTGAATGATAATTGATTTTATATGAATTGTAATGAAGTGCGGAAATGATGATGAATAAATGAATATGTGGCCTTTGCACTTCTTTTATCTGAGATACGAGTTTTTCTGGGTAAAATACCGTGGCTTGCCACCAGGTGTTTCAGGTTGAGACTCGATACTCTGTTGACCCTACGACGTAAGGGTGACTGGACACTTATAAATTCCCAGGAATGGTACCCTCATTGAGCGATTTGATATATATATGAGAAAAAACTATGCATAGACTCATGGGGATGCACGTCGGGGGACAGAGTACAAGGGTTTAGCAAACCAGACTTGTCGGGTTGACTTGATAACCGATAGATGAGACTCATCAGCCATAGGGCAGGCATTCATCATATGCATCTATGTGACATTGTTTGGGTGTGCGTATTGTAATTGGTTTCACTACAAAGAGAATGGAGATTAGCGGCGGTTTTTTTATCGACTTGTGGCGGTTTTAAACCGCCGCTAAATAGAACACCAGCAGTTGAAGAACCGCAAGCCATAAGGGTGCGGGGAATTGATTTTGCGGCGGTTTTCAGCAACCGCTGGTATAACCGCCGCTAAGTAGAATGAGTTATTTGTGGCGGTTTTAAAACCGCCGCTATTTAAAAACAGATTTAAAAAAAATTTTGGCGGCTAACAACCGCCGCAATTCAGCTATCATTTTAAAAAAAAAATAGCAGAGGTTTATAACCCCCCACAATCTTCACTGTTATATAAAAAAAATTGTTTCCCCACAAAGCTACCTAATTTTTTCTACAATTAGCCAGAAAAAAAAAAAAAACTTCGACTAATAAGTTAACTTGCACTAAATCATGTCATGCAAAGTGAAAAAGGAATGTGAAGTAACAAGTCAACCAGAATTATTGCATAGTTTATAAGCCCCATTATGCAAGACTAATATTCAACCACTGCCAAATTATTCCAGTCCCCGTAAATTACTGCATAATAAGTTAGCAGAGAATAATACTATAAAATTGATGATTATCTCATTAGAATACTAAGTGAAAATCTGCTATTTCACTTATATGTCATATTTCTGATAGGCTTCGTTTCTTTTTGCCATGTACAAATCGCTATCTTTAGAAAGATTATTTATGGAACTACCTGCAAAATAGAGATGAAGGAAGAAGCTTTGGTTATAGTACTGCAGAAATTTCCAGTCTAGATTGCATGCGAAAAATGCCTAACTATTCAACAAATTGAAGAAGCCTAACTCAGATATAAAGCGAGTTTAAAATGGTCTGCTAGTATGCTATTTGCTTCCTAGTACGAGACAATTGAGATGAATCACTTCCAACCAACATATTTACAAATGGGTTAGACCTATGAGTACAATTAAGATCTTGAACTAAACACCGCAAAGCCAACTAAATCTCCCTATTCAGAATAAAGAAATAAACTCAAAACCATAGAACTCTTTTCCACTATAGGTCACAGACCTACACATTGAAGGCTGCAAGGCTACAGGAGAGTGAAAATTAAATGTTATTTAAAAAAAAGGAGTAATTTAGAGAGAATAATAATCATTCTCATCGATAGAGTAGCTCAACCCACAATGTATTGACAATAAAATAAATTTGATCACAAATAGCAAATTAATAATTACATTCTGCATTACTTTTCAAAAATCTCATAATTGATCCCCAGACCTCTTCTCTTTCCCCAAAACTAAGTCATAGCCCACTATGCTCCTTCTGTCCTACATATAGGCTCATTCACAGAAGCGAGTCAATTTTGGCTGACCGAAAGTGAAACAAGCATTCTTCTATACACTACCATAGAAAACTTAAAAGATAAGAGGGATAGAGCATACTTGGAACCGGGGATGCGTGTTTCATCGCTACATCTTTATGAACCATCAATAAAGTGTCTTTCTCAAGCTTTTCTATACCCTGTCCAAGTTAACAAGTAGCATATATATATATAGCATTACCAATTGTACAGTATCGCAAGGAATCATCTATTTTCACACATAGGTAACCCATAGCCGGCAAAGCCATTAAATTTACACAGTATCTAACTTAAAAGCTTCCACCAATGCCAACTGTCTCCCCCTTTTTTTTAGGTGTGGTTTGTAAATTCACTAAATTGACATGGGAGATGTAATGGATTGAAATCAATAACATCTCCACACAACTCATAATAACTAGGGGAGATACCACCTGAACTGTGTATGAAGTCTTTTAAATGCTTATAGACATGGAAGATGGAAGACGAACACACTATATTAAATTAGATACAAGAAATTAAGAATGGCAAGGATGAAGCTGCCTTCAAACATGGATATACCAAAACAGTACCCTCTTAGAAATGAATAAATAAAAATGAATACCTTTTTCTTTTTCTTTCTTTTCAATATCTTTAAATGGCATTTTTTGATTTAGTGCATCAAATGATATTTAGAATGCCTTGAGCATAGCTGTTCTTGGACCTTGGGGTTCTCTATTAACCACTCAAAAATATCCTTGGACTTAACCACGTCATCCTTATCCAAAGTTTCTAACCATGAATAAACTGGTAACCATTGATCCATGCATTGAAGCCGTGCATTTGGAAGATCAAGCTGATTTACTTCCTTTTTCTGCCACATTTGAAAGATTAAACAATGTCAAATGTAGAAACTTACAAAGTTGTCCGGTTTTATGTTAAAGGAATCTTTTCAAGAAGCAAAAGCTTATATGTAGATCACCCAAAGGCAAGCAACCTATATATATGTAACTATATATGGAGCAAAGTCCAAATTGATGACAAAAAGTTCCAATTTTTGTGAGAATTATGTTAATACCATACCCTTTCAGGCCAGTTCCTTGATTAATTGATCATGTTTGTAGAAAATCTCAGAATCAATTTCAGATGATGGAGCAATTACACTTGGATCCAAAATATAAGCTTTGATTTGACACTAAATTAAGATTAAGGGAGTGACTATAATTCATCACATATTTAAATTTATAGATGATAGTGCCCTTTATCATAAACAATATTGACAGACCAACCAATATACCATGTACATTAATATCAAGTACAAACCCAAATTCAATCTCATATCAGCCATAAAAATACCAAATCAGAAATTCAAAACATTGCCACTATCTCTAGTTTACACAGGAGACAGGACTTAGGTTTCTGGCCTTGAAACATGACAAAGTTTTATAATAGTGGAATAAATTCAAATCATTGCCACTATCTCTTCTTCTATGTGTGTCTAACTCTGTACACAGGACTATGGCATTGTAAATAAAATTAAAGTACAACTAAAATCAAGAAAAAGTTGTACATTAAACCATGAAAGAATGCATAATCCATAGTAAAAGTGCTAGTCTGATAATAAGAATGGCCACATCCACTTGAAGCCTTATAAATTACAATTGTATGTCTCATGCTACGAATTACAAGACATTAGTCCCTAAAGTTGCATGATATTTAGTGTTTTGTGATTTTTCTTTACTTGGGCTTTGTGCCAGGACATGATAAATAACATGAACATTCTGTCATAATATTATTTACATTCATGACTCATTATTCATAACGTTCTTACATTATGAAATATGAAATATAATTTCATTGTGAATTAAGTTGATTTCCTGGTGGTTGCATTAATAATTAGGAAGTCAATTGTGGATTATTCTTAAAATATGTTAACTTAATTTGTTTAAGCACAATAGCAAAGTCTCTAACTTTGCGAAGAAATCAAGTACTTTGGATGAATTGTACCCAAACAAATAATATTTATCACAGACAAATTTTGGACAAAAAAAAAGGGTATAGTGAAAGGAAAATGTCATCATGTACCAGATAAGAAAGACCCAGAATGGAGGTGCCAAGTCTTCATTGTAGTATCGATTTTGACTTGCTGGACTGAATTTTGCTTCACCCCCTTTTATTCTGTGTTCTTGGCAAGAACAAAAGAAAAATAAAAGGGTAAATTGAAACCAAATCAAGAAGGAAAAGATTAATCTGCACCAAATTGAAATCTGAAACAAAAAAGAAAACAAAACAAAATTAAAAAAGGGATTTTTTAGATACCAATAACCTGAACCAAGAACGGGACCAGAGGGAGGAAGGAGCAGATCGGCGATGGACCCACCAGCAAGGGGAAGCGTAATGCAACTGGTACTGACGGGCGGAGCTACACAGCGGCAAGGATTCGCACGCGGAGGTGTGTTTTGCGCCTCTGCTCCCGTTTGTGTTCGTGCGCGAGGAAGATTGGAAGAAAATACGCTAATTTTTTTATTATATATACCAAAACTGTTGAATGGCAGCGGGTTTATTGAACAGCCACTATCTAAGGCAGTTTTGCAGCTGCTGCCAAACCGCAGCTCACCTTCGACGCGAATCTGCCAATTTGCGGCGAGTTCGACCACAGACGCTAATTTCTGGCCGCTAGTATCCGCTTCTCTTGTAGTGTTTGCCTATGTGTATAACTATGTCTAATTGCTAATTGCTTTACTTGATGTAACTGCTTGATTATGCTTGAACATTCCTACTTGTGTTTGTGATTGAAAATTGGTTGGATTGGCTGTTGTTTGAATTGTTTGGGCCTAGGGCCGTGGTTGGTTATAGATGTGCCAAAGGCTGTGCTTGGTGTGTGTTTTTGGTTTAGAAGTATGAAAAACTAAATTGGTTAAGCATAGACGTAATGAACCTATACTTAGAACAGTTTGGTCATTCCTGCTGTCTAAGAAAAACTTTTAAGAAGACTTTTGGATTTCTGAGAAATTAACAGCTTTCACTTTTAGAAAGGATTTTGGATTTTGAATATTAAATCTTTGGCTTTTGAAAAGAAGCATAAGGCGGTTATTAATCACTGTACTTTAAAAACAATTTTATTTTCGTATCTTATTATAGCAATTATGTAACCCTATAGTGAGAACCCTTTCAAGGACGATGTTCTCACTCCCCTACAGGTCTTTTCTTTTCAGGTTATGGACGACGAAGTTTGGAAGAGCTTAGTTAATTCGTTTCTATTTAAATGCTATGTTGTGTTGTATTAGTTACTTTTTCCCCTCACCTTTATCCTTACAAGTTTTTATGAGGGATAGGAATTTGGATTATGCAATGTTTGTAAAGTTAATTTTATGTATATATATATATCCTTTAATTTGTAAGTGTTGATATTCGTATGGATATATGTTACTTATTTAAAAAGTCCTTTGAGCGGTTATACGGTTTAAGTTTTAAACAGACTCATATTTTAGTATTAAATATTATAAGAGTCGTCGTAATACTTAAATTATCAAAGTGGCGCAGTCGAAAGCGTGACATTCTGATAGTTAGGGTGTTACATTTTCTGCCCCTTTGTGAAGTTTTCATATATGTACTTGATTATTTGTAAAAAACTCAGGTAAAGATCGAAGAATTACATATTGAAAAGTATATATCTTAAAACTCACTTCTTGTATCCTTTATGCAAAAAATCCTTTAACTAAAATTAAAAAGTATATATCTTAAAATTTCCCTCATGAAAAGTAAATTTTAAAATATGTAAAAGAACTTTTAAAGGTGTGAAAAGAATCAAACACATATCATGTTATTCAATATATTCTGAGTTGTCATCTACCTAATTAACTTACTTTTGGACACACCGTACCATAAGTTAAAACAAAGACTAATATAGCAGGGTATAACTACTCAAATCGCGTAAGAATAAAGAGTAAATAGCCATTTCTAACCGTGAAAGATTCGGACGCTGACAAAATTGACCATGAAAAATTAAAATTAAAGTTATACCCATATAAGATAAGTTTTGTTCGACAAAAATAATCAATTATTAAATTTTTTTCATAATTCCATAAATACCCCTAACCTTTCATCTTTCATCTTTCTTTATCTCTAAACCCAATCCCTAACCCTATCAATCTAACCCCACTCCCTCCTCCTCTGTGTTTACTCTCCAACCTTACCATCCCCTTCCACCACCACCATCCCTTCCATCCCCCTTACCTTCCGTTTTTCGTCGACCATCACCAACTCTAACACTACTACCGCTTATTTCCTTCCCCACCTCTCCCCTCTAATCACTTCTTTCACTGCCATTGAAGACCCTCCTCAGCTCCTTCAAAAAGAAAAAAACTTTTCAAATTAGAAACCCAGTGTCGATGACGCTTCCGGATTCGTCGATGTCGTAGTTAGTGAAGTTTTGACCGTCTTCATAGCCAGTGAAGCTTTGGCTCTTGTCTCGCTTGGAGAGATTGGGCTTGAAGTCCGGGAAGCAAAGAAAGTGCGTGGTGGAACAGAACTCAGAGAGGCGCGTGGTGAGGGCGTTGTGGCAGCGAGTTTTAGCGGCTTGGATGGCGGTTAGTGGTGAGGCCTAGTAGGTGAGGAAGGATTTTTGTCTATATTGTTGTCGCCACTACTGGAGAAACCGATCTGCATGTTAATAATGTGTTTGATGAGAAAAATATTATTAATTTCTTTCTCACTTTTGAATTTCGATCAAATAATGTGTTAGACTGAAAATTAATATAGAAATTTTAATTCTAGCTACTTGTACTTAAAAATTTTATAATAGGATTCCAATTTGCAGGTGAAATAATTATTGATGATTGATGATGGATAATACATATATAGTAGGTACAACGGAGTTTTCAATTTGAAAAGTTTTTCTTCTCTGAGGAGGATCTTCAATGGCGGTGGAGGAAGTGGTTGGAGGGAAGGAAATGAAGCGGTGGTGGTGTTGGAGCTAGTGATGGTTAACAGAGAAGGGATGGTGAGGAAATGGTGGCGGTGGGAGGGGATTGTGACCAGAGAGAAGATTGGAGGATAAAGGCAGAGGAAGAGGAAGCGGAATAGGGTTAGGGTTAGGGATTAGACTTGGAGATAAAGAAAGATGAAAGGTTAAGGGTGTTTATGGAATTATGAACAAAAATTTAATAATTGGTTATTTTTGTCGAATAAAATTTATCTTATATGGGTATAAGTTTAATTTTAATTTTTCATGGTCAATTTTGTCGGCGTCCAAATCTTTCATGGTCAGAAATGGCTATTTACACGAATAAAAATTAGAGACAATATTAAACTATAAAAAGCAACAAGGTTTAATTATCTTGGATTCACTCTGCAAAATAAAAAAATAAATTATGTTTAATCACCAAAAAAAATTGACAAAAAAATGAAACAAAATGTTGTCATTCCAGTTAGCTTTTTTTTTTTCCAACTTGGAGCTTCATCTTCTAAATCCTTTTTTACTTATATTTTGTCTATTCTTCTTCTAACTTTGACTATGAATTATGAACATCATAAAAAATCATGGAGAACTCATCATATAGTAATTATCAGAGAAAAAATATAATTTATGAATTTGTACTATGAGATTTTTGTGCATAGAATTAGAGTTATCTGTTCATCTATAAATATCATTTCAATGGAATTTTTAAAACTCGATGACAACCAATATCTGATAATTTTGACATAAATCCTCCAACATTTTTTTGGTGGTGTAATCATTTCCAAATAATCATACCGCTTAGCCATTTTTCTTTGATGAACAAAGATTAAAAGGAAACGTAAATCCTAAAATGAAAATATCCGAATAAGACATGAAGAATAAAAAATTTTAGAATCATACCTCTTATAGCATCTAAGAAAGGGTATATTTTCAGTAAGTAATTTTAAAATTGAACTAAACCCAAATGTATCTAAAACAAGTGTAATTACCCGTGTCATGCACGTGATAAGATTAAAATTATAATTTTAAATTATTTTTAAAATTAATTTAAATTATAATAATTTAATTAATAAAAAAATAACATGTTATGATGCCTTGTTTGTTTGTTTTTTTAATTTAGTGTTAATTAGATTAACTCTAAAATAATTATTGATCAGTTTTAATAATCTACTTTCTTCAATAAATCACATATATATACTGAATATGATCATAAATAATATAGTAATAGTTAAATCTACCAACAAATATATTGGCTATTATCACACTATAAAACAAATTAAATATAAAGGTTATTAGCACTTATAAATCTATAAAATCGCACTGTCTTTGATTCGTGTAAGGGTTTACTTATCAAATAAACTTAAAATATAAACCAAAAATATTTATAAAATAGACCTAGCATCACTTGAAAGAATCATGGAAAATAATCAACTTACATTATCATTTATGAGAATCATTTCTATGTAAGATGTCTTGTTCTTGTCAAATTTGGATGGGACTTTCCATAACCTTATAATTCTTCCCTTTATTTTTCAAACTTTTTATTACATAATCTACCATAGGTAATACTGTTGATAGAATCGTAGTTAGTAGCCCTTAGGTACGAAAAATAATAAACAGAAGCGAGAATCTATATCTGAGGTACAAATTTTTTAAATGATAAATAATTGTAACAATTCACTATTATTCCTTATATTTTATAGAGATACTTGCTACAATTAGATAAAATTTATGTCATTATATTTTATTAACCTTTATAATTAATTCAATAGAGATACTTACTCAATATATATGTTATCTACATTAATTATAAGCTAATATTTTTAGGAAAGAGCAAAAAGAGGAGATATATAAATATATATAATATTATTGCTATATAGGAAACATACATAAATTGCTATATTTTTTTATTATATTATACAACTTAAAATTATAGTATCATGCTATTATTAATTCTAGATACTTGCTATAATTATATCAAATTTAATTATGACTCTAAATAAATAAAATAGATAACATTCAATATTATTTTTTTTACATTCAATATTTACTGTAAATATAAAAAGTAAAATAATTAATAAAAAAATATGAACAGAAAATAAAACATATTAATTAAAATTCAATATGTTATCTAATTAATCTTGTATCCATACGATATAACTTTACAAAAATGTTATGAATCACAATCTTTTTTATTCTACAAAAAAAACACTATATGTAGCCTTTAATAGTACAAAAATAATTATAAGAATTAATTATTGATATTGATATTAATCACAATTAATTATTGATACTCTAATTTTTTTAAAATATATTTTACCTTTTTAAAATATAATACATGTACCGTGTAGATCTTTTTTATTATTATTATTATTATTATTATTATTATTATTATTATTGCATAATAGGTTATTAGTCACGTGAATTATTATTATGAAGTCACCTTAATTATGTTTGAAATTGATATAATCACTATAATTGCCATATACTCTCAATTACATTGACTATATCAATTTAACTATATTAATTATATTCAAATTATTAGTCAATTATTTTAATAAAAATTCTTGCTATAATTAAGTTATTTCTATATTATTATCTTATATCAGTTGTTATAATTAATTCAATAAAGATATTTATTCGATATATATATATTATCTGGATTAATTATATGCCAATATTTATAAGGATGAATTAAAAAAATAATATATAAATATATATAATATAATTTTTATATAAAAAATAAAAATAAATGGATATAAACTGTATTATAAAAAAAATAAAGCCTATATATAGGAATAACGAAAAACTCAAGTAATTATTTATTAGTTTTTTTTTGTTTCTATTACGCTTAATGAAAATGGAGTGATCTAAAAAATAAATATGGAGGTGACATGCACACGTATATTAATACAAAAAGAATATATATTCAAAACATAAATTTATCATTTATCTTTATTAAATATTTAGATTAATTTAGTTAAATGATAATACATTAATTGATAATTAGTTTAATAATATATTAAATATAATTTGATATAACTATAATGAGAATATTTTTCCAAAATAATATAATCATACATTATTTATGAACTAATTATAATGCAATTAAAGATATTATTATGACATAATATTTACTTTATTTCTATTACACTTTGTATATATCATCAAAAGATGCATGTTTCATTATTTTTTCTAGATAAAATCTGTTTTTTTTTTTGGCAAAAAAATTGTGTTTAGGTCAACAATTTATTTTTAGGTAGAGATTTTGTTTGAATTTAATGAAAATACAACTAAAGAAATCAAGGATAAAAATAAACTTAAATATATCTTACGGTACTTCATTTTATTAAAATATTTAATATTTAAAAATAGCACATTCACGAAAAATATTCATAATATATAATTTGAGACAATAATTTAAAATTTTTTAATACTAATTTAATCAAATACTAATATTAAAACCAAATTACTTAAATAATATTGATTCTATTCTAATCCTTAGTCACGTATAGAATAGAGTCATTCTCGTAACGACAACCAACTGAAACAATATCGTAAGTTTGAACATTTAGAATTCGTACAAATTCAAACCATCTTCGTGTTAAATAAACTTCATCATCCGTTATCCATGCAATGCGACAAGGTATATAATTGCCACACCGAAAAACCAAACTAACCCTTATTCCCCTCAATGACATTGCATGCAAAAGAAAGTCAGTAATTTATGAAAAAAAATCAAAATATGTTATAAAATTATTCTAATAACGAAAAGCTTAAAATAATAAAATTTAAATATATTACCAATCGTTGAAATTGCATATCCGAGTTTGTCACGAATTTAGCAAAATTGCACTTAAATTGAGGGAATTCAATCTCATTATGTGCTCCACTTCGAAGATTCTCGGACAGACGTAAAAAGCATGGAGGGATGGAACTTGAACTTGCCCCATAAAGTTCCGTGGAAACAATTCCTCAATCAAAAATCGAGCTCCTCCCAAGAGAGCTAACTTTAACCATATCCCATTAGGTTGGTCATAATAGGTGATGAGTAGATCCAACCATCCTTCGGTAAAGTAGAGATTATTGCCCCTTCTTTGAACGCTTACATCCATGTAGTTGGAACCCGAATCAGTGAAGACAACTCAATGATGTATTTCATGGATGTGATGCATTGTAAAACGATTGTGGCAAAAGACAATCGAACTGGAACATTAGACGATAAGAATAACTTAGAGCAACAACAATTAATAAACGAAGAATACATTCTTATTCTATAAAGTAGTAAAAAAAATATAAAATTATGAGTTGACTCTCAAATTTAGATTCATGTACCACAGAAAAACACTATATATAGACTTTAGTAAAATAAAAATAAATATGTAAATTATTTATTATTAAGGTAATTTTTTATTATATAAAAGTAATTTTGCATCATATATTAATTTTGTTAAAATTATATAATTTTATCATATCATAATTAGAATCATTATCTTCTATCAAAATTAGAGAAATCTAAGACAATAAATAAGAATATTATACCTAATATACACAGATTGAAATAGAAAGGGAGTAGAGATATATTATCATGGACGGGTATAATAACTAAAAATGTTTGAAATAAATATCATAAGAAGATAGAATTATAACGGGTTAAAGTAATAAAAAAAATAACTTGTAGAATTATTATATGCTAATGCTAAAAATACTTTTACGTAACCCTATTATAATTTTTTCGATTACCAGTGATAAATTATTATAATTTTAAGATGTTACTTTATCCACGTGATAATTTCAATTTTATTATTACAATTTATTATTATTATTATTATTATTATTATTATTATTATTATTGAATAATGAATAAGAATCAAAATTATATCAATATTTTTATAATTAATATAATTAAAATAACTAAAAATATTTAAAATTAATGTGCGTTATTAATATTATAAGATTTGATCATTTTATGATTAGAATCAAATATTTTTATCATGATTACCACAACCGGTGCCATTATCATATCATTATTATTATTATTATTATTATTATTATTATTATTATTATTATTATTATTATTATTATTATTAAAATAATTAAAAGTATTTTTAATTGATAATTGAAAAGTAATTTAATAGTGTATTAAATATTGATTTGATATAATAATAATGAAGATATGTTTCTAAATTGGTATAATTATATATTATTTATTAAATATTAATTATAATATAATTATAATAAAGATATTTTTTATAAAATAATTTAGAATAGATGAAAAATTTCATGCATTTTGGAGGGAAAACGGACTCACGAGGAATCAACACGTCATCTTAATTAGTTGAGAGAAACCCAGTTTTAGTATATTAAATAGATAGATTAAATAGATAGATGATAAATTCTCCATACCCAAAAGAAGAAGAAATCTGTCTTGACGATTCACAAAAATGAAAAAATATTTGAATTGAAAATAAAATACACATTCTGTATCATAAATATTTTTCAATCAAAACGTGCAGATTAAAAAATATAGAAAAGGGTAAAGTATACTTTTTCTCTTTGAAGTTTGCTAAAAAATTTTAAAATATCCCTAAATTTTAATTTGTTTCAATTTTATCCATCAAATTTTCTATTTGCATCAATTTTACCCTAATTACTAATTTTTTAATAATTAATATTTTTCTTTCCAAATATACTCCTCCCTTATACCTATTATCATCGTCATCATCATTACAATCCTCTGTCTCCTTCTTTCTCTCTTTTCATCTCACCATTATTTTCACTACTATCACCATTATTGAGCAACCACTGTCAACCTTCTCCTTTATCGTCGCCGGCCAAATCCCTCATTCTCCTTCTTTCTCCTTTCTTCTCCGACTCTCCATCTCCATCATCACCATCTCTGTTCGATGACCATCACCCTTTTTTTTCTTCTTTCTCTTTTTCTTCGCGAAAATCCAGCACCGTCGAAGCCATCGCTCTTCCTCCTTCTCTGTTAGCAAACCCAGCTTTCTATTTTTTCATTGCATGTATATATCCTGTATGCCTTAATCAATAATAATACTAATAAATTAGGCCCCTCTTGTATTTGACTATAAATTGAGGCCTAATTGAAGATCCAAAATTTTGTTATTACTACTATGACTTTGTATTTGATGATTTGAAGAATCAAGAAAGTTGCAAGGCTTGAAGATGTTGTAAGCCCTATTATTATTATTATTATTATTATTATTATTATTATTATTATTATTATTATTATTATTATTATTATTATTATCTGTACTAGTATTAGAGAAGTTGAATATGCAAGAATCTTGCTGTGAAGAAGCAGCAGCTTGATATGATGATGATAGAGATAAATACCAATTACTATTTGATGCTTTTTCGACCAAAAAATTTGAATCTTGATCATTGGGGTAGAAGCCAATTTGGGATTTTTCACAAATTGTGAAGTCAGATTAGAATAATAGTTGTAGGAAGAAGGATCATAGAACCAAGGTTTGTTACTGTTATTATGATTATGATTATGGTAAGAAAAACTATGATAATTGTTGTTTGGGAAATTGGGCTGTTGAAGATAGTAGTTTATGGTGGTTTTCCTTGCTTGAAGCTGCAACCTTTTCTTCTTCATCCTCTCTTTCTTGTGAGTATTTTGGTGCCCACCAACTGTTTGTAAAAAAGTATACTTTATCCTCTAAAAAAATAAAATTTGAAAAAAAAAGCAACAAAACCTAATCAAAATGTCGAGCAAGAAAAGAGAATTTATGAAAAAAAATGGCAACAAAATTAAAATCAATTAAAATAGAGCAAGAAAGAGTCGAAAGGAAAGGTTAGAGAAGAAGTCCAACGATGAAAAATAAAGAAAAGACAGAAGAAGCATCTTGAGTTTCAATTGAATAAAATTCCTCCCACGTTACAAGCGATATCTCCAGAAAGGCTCTCATGCATCATCAATAACCATAAAAGAACGTGGAACAGTAACCAGACTGGGGGAGAAACTTTTGCTGTGCAAGGGTAGTTGCCTCTTCAGAGTCCGGTCTGTTTGTGATGACCTAAAACAAAAGAAAAAGAAAATTAAATCGTTTGATTCATTATGTATAATTAATACATATATAATATTTTATCTACTCTTGATTCATTAGTGTAAGTAATAAGTATAGTCTTTCGTTTAAATATTTAAATCAACCAATACAGTAATAATTAAATACAATATCTTTCGATAATTTTAAGTTCGTCTAATACCAAAAAATATAATATCTTGCTATAATTTCAATTAAGGTTAACAGTAATAATTAAAAATAAAATTAAAAGATTATTTTAATTAAATATTTCAACAAATTAAATCATCATTAAAATAAAAAATAATAGTGTCCTTTTAGTCTGATATAAATTAGAATAATAGCTACATATAATAATAAAGTTAGACAAAATTATACCATATTCATTATTTCATAACTAATATTATTATAAATTTGAATAAATAAGACAATAAAAAAATCAATCAAATTAATTTAAATTTATTACATTTAATTAAAATAAATAACAAATCGTTTATTTTATTATGCACCTTATAAATTAATGAACTAATTAACTGATTGATATAAATTATAATAAATTACATTGATATTTAAATATTTAGTGAAATCAATTAGTTGGTATAACTAAGTTAGTGTAATAAATTATACATAATGAGTTAAAAAAATAAATCAAGAAACACTTTTTAAAGTATGACATGTCAACTCCATCATTAAATGCAGAAATTCGATTTTTGTATAACAGAATAGATTCATGGATGAGAAATTGTAAAATACAATGTGATTGTTTAGCCTAAGTTAGGAAAGACCTCCCTGTATACGACATTTATCTTGTATTGGAAAGTATAGATGAATGATTTTGAATCAAAACTCTCGGTCCTTCTTAGATTTTACTCGTGACAAAGCAATACAATTGCCCATAAACAAAAACTGGTCTAGATAGGTACAATCCAACTGTGTTTAATATTTGTCCTTGTGACTTATTAATAGTCATAGCGAACAAAATAATAATTGAAAACGGTCTCCGTCGAAATCGGAATAGAAGAATCTGGTTGTTAGGTATCGTGTTCATGTACGGAATCAATACCACCTGCCCAATTTTATCTCCAGTCAACGTCATACATTCAATTACATGAGTGCCAAACCTTCTTATCTAGGAAATCCAGCATTATCAATAATAATTTTTGGCCTGAATGGTTTAGGTAAAATTTTGAGTACCTACCATTTAACATGCATGGGCTACTGTTGTAGTACTTGCCACATAGTCCATGTGTCATGAACTTTTCCACCACTGCATATAGTTTTGGCCTCATTATCTTATCAAGGATCTCGACTGAGAAGTGCTTGTCAATATCATCAAGTAACCTTGACTTGTCCAACGTGTGTGGTAGACTCCTCTCTAAAATTCTATTGTGCAGACATATGTGCATATTATAATAATAAGTTAATTATAAATTTTTAATGTGTATAAATTTTTATTCTAAATTACTTAAAATAGTTATTAATAGAAGATTGCGAAAATGTATATGTATAATCATAACTTAAAATAAAGAAAAACGGACATGATTCGTGGAGTGTAATACACAAAAAAAATAAGGTATATATAAGAACTGAATTGAAGAGTTTACCTTTGCTACCTCTTCCTTCAAGAGTTTCATCTTATCAAGTGCATGAAAACCTTCCGCAGTATTGGTATTGTAAAGAATCCCAGGTACAGAACACGTGTTCCTGTTACCAGAGCATGGTTCTGGTACCAATGAAGAATCACTTGATTCAGAAGGCAAAAGACTCAGCTAGCAGAGTTAAATGATTTGACACTTGAGAACGTGAGCAAGGTGCATAGAAACCTATAAATTCAAGTAATAGCAGCATCTTAAATGGATGAATGAACCCACTAAAAAGATCATAAAAAAATTAGTTTACATTTCAGCTCCAATAGGGTTATGCTTATGCATGTATCAGAACAAATACAAGGAAAAAAAAAATAAAGACCACAATTTTGATGTTGCCCTTTTGTTAAAGGGAGTAAATTTGTAAGGAAAAGAATGGTAGTTGGTAGAGAATCAAGAAAAGGGGAAGAACCAATGATGGGTAATGGAGAATCATCAATGCCGAGCTTGTTGAGCTTCAAGGAAGAGAATCTGTGCCAGAAGCCTTCATCGACGGAACTCTGCATCGGAGCGAATTGAAGCAAAGCTTCTTCCTTTTTCGACATGCCTTTCTTCAATTGTGTTTTAACTTTTGCTTCTTTCAAAACGGAATGCGAAGATGAAGATGATCTGGGTTGTTGTTGGGTTACCAATCTTCTTGGGGTTCTTCAGTCAACAACCTTTGTGTTCATCAATGGAACTTGTTCTTCACTTTTTTGTTTTTTTTTTTCAATTTGGGTTCTTCACCTACCAAACGGGCCGAATTAGACCTGTTTCATATGGGCTTTTTTGTTTCTATGGACCAATTCAATAACTTAAACCAACAAAATATATAGAGTATATACCCATTTTGGTCCTCAAAGAATTTTAAACTGGACACTTTAGTCCCCAACTAAAATTAATTAGTCGATTGGTCCCTAACAATTAACTCCGTCAGTCATTTAGGTCCTTAGCTTCGTCAACTCTAACGGAAGACAAAATGGTCCCTGAAAACTCTAACATGGGACAAAATGATCCCTGACAACTCTAACAAGGGACAAAATAATCCCTGACCCCTTTATTCGAAAACGACACTGTTCTTTCCCAATTTTCATCATATCTCGCATAATCCTAACATTCATACTCTCATTCTTCACCTTCACAGTCTTCTTTTCCATCTTTTCCTTCCTCCTCTTTAGCTCAAAGATTAAGCCATGGTGTAATTGTCACACCTACCTCAATATGTCATGGACCACACACTTCCTAAATCTTTGTGACTGGTACATCCACCTCCTCTGTACTTCATCCACCAAAAGCATCCACTTCCATGTCTTTGATAACATCACCTCCAACACCGACAACGTCCACAACATCTTCAAGACCAAGTTCCACAACTATTCCAAGGGCACACCTTTCTCCACTCTCCGGCAAGCAACATAGATTGTTGGACATTAGGATATCATGAGAAAATTCTCCTTTGACATCATATGCAAATTCTCATTTGAAATAGACACCGAGTGCTTCATTCCTTCTCTTTCGGAGTCTTAACAAATGACTTGCTGTCTGGATTCATGGGATCCATCGAAGACGACAACTAGTTGAGAGACATAGGCATTAGTTTCCTAAGTATAAATTGGTTGAGAACAAGTTGAGGATTTTTTTTCTTTTTTTTAGATAATTACATCTCCACCCAATTCCAAACAAAGTGGGCGTAGTTCCAAAAAAATAGTAACAAAAACAGAGCAATAACTACAAAGAAAACATAAAAACTAGCATAAAAAGCAAACAGTGAGCAAAAGAATATAATGATTTTAGCTCCTCCAAAGACACTTCAAGATGAACCCGATCTTATACAACATCAAATCATGATCATTCTCCTTTCAATTTTTACTCTGCAGAATTATTGGCCTTTTTCATAGATCAGTAAATCATGCATCAAAAATCAACTTCATATGTCTTCTTATTTTCCTTAGACTTGATATTTACACTCATAAGTACATCAATTACTCCTATATTGTCGATCTTGACACCATCGATTTGTGCATTCTACAACTTCCTCCTTTAACTTCTCTAATACCAACACTCCATTATTAAAGACAATGTTATTTCTATATCTCCATGTGCACCATATTACAGGAAAAAATAACACCATCCACACTTTCTTCATATCTTTTTTTATCTTTCTATCCATCCACACCTCAAAGCATTCTTTGGTGGTTCCTGACCAAACCCAAATCACACTCCAATCCACCAAGATTGATCCCCACAACTTCCATATACGATCACATGAAAAAGCAAGTGATGTACCGTCTCCAATCTATCCTTATATAAGACACAAAAGGATTCCGCTTCTGGTACAATCTTAAACTTACATAATCTATCTCTAGTATTCAATCTTTCTAAAATTACAAATCACATCAGCAACTCAACCCGTGGAGGATTTTTTTTTCTTGTGAACATTAAATTTATAGAGTGTGCATTGTATAGTTTGATGTTACAGTGTTAGACTGTTAGTGTTATGCGAGATATGATGGAAATTGGGAGAGAACAGTGTCGTTTCCGAACCGAGGAGATCAGGGACCATTTTGTCCCCTGTTAGAGTTGTTAGGGACTATTTTGTCCTCCGTTAGAATTAACGGAATAAAGGACCTAAATGACTGACGGAGTTAATTGTTAGGGACCAATCGACTAATTAATTTTAGTTGGGGACTAAAGTGTCCAGTTTAAAATTCTTTGAGGACCAAATATATATATATATATATATATATATATATATATATATATATAACCAATTTAGATTACTTTAGTTGGTAGACTATTAATCTAGCTAAGCAACCATTAGTGGTTCGAATTTTGCTTTGTTGTATAGTAAGTAGTAACCATTGTTCAACAACAAATTTTTAAATAGAGTTTCGATATATGACGGATTAATTCTTAACCTACCAAATTAAGAGATATCATGAAAAAAAAAAAAAGCATTTAATAACTATAAGATTTTAAGCAATATTTTTTTATTAAAATATTGTGAATTTATGACATAAATCATGTGCTTACATCAGAAAACTTGAAACAATAAACTAATTAAACTTACACATTGACAGCATCAAGATGCTACTTATTTCATTGCTTTCATCTCACAAGGGGGATGACAAAGCCACATCACTCAGAACACTTTGTACTCATCACCTAATGTGTGAGTACCATTATATTAAACAACAATTCTAACTAATTCGCCAATTTATTCAATTCACACAAATTTATTATAGAGTAATAGCATAAATAAGTCCTAAAAGATTTTGCGTTTAATTTATAAAAAAAAAATATTAGGTAATAAGTCTAAGAAAATTTTGTAATAAACTTATAAGTCTTTGAGAAAAAAAAAAAACAATAAATCTTTCAAAAATTATAACACTGAACAAAGTTTTTTCGAAAAAAAAAAAAACTAGAAGTTCAATGCTATAATTTTTCAGAAACGAACTTGACACTTTTTTTTTTCTCAAGACATATAAGTAGTCGCAAATTTTTCTTAAAAACTTAATTACCTTATATTTTTTACCATAAAAATCTAGAAGTGGATTCCAAAATCTTTTAGGACATATTTATGTTATTAATATTTATTAAATCGAGCTGCTCGGCTGCTCCTGCCTTGTGGTACTTGCAGTATGATTACATCATCAGGAGGAGGCCTACGTTTCTTGGTAGCTTGTTCAAAAGAATAAGCAATTTCAATAAGAGTTGGTTCTGAATACTTTAATCCTCCAAAGGAAACACCTAATGGCATATTCTCATTGTTGTATCCACCAGGCACTGTTATTGCTGGGTAACCACCAACCGCTAAAAATGGAACCAATTTTTGTCCCACATATATCAATGCATCAAGCTTCTTCTCCTTCATCATCTTCTCAAACCCATCTTTCGAAAGTCTTTCTAGATTTGATATTGCTTCTTGAACTTCTTTGCTTATTCCATCGAACTTGTTTGCATCTAGAAACATGTCTTGTGGATATTCAATGATTTTCTCCTGTGCCAAGATAATTAAGATAGTAATAAATTATCTATACGTGCACGGTTGAAAGTGTTAGTTAATCTTGATGATTTAGTTTGTGTGACGTTATATGTTTAGAGAAAAAGAAATCAACATTTTGATAAAAAAAATGTTTTAATATGTGTATTGATAAATATATTTAATATTTTCATCTTTTAGATATTTTTTCTGGATTACAAAAAAATATTTTATAAGCGACAAAATAAGATATTTTAGTTGTTATTACTTCAAGTAGTATATGTAAATTAGTTTAAAGAAATGCTACATACACGTTTAAAAATAATCACTAAACTAATCATTATGTATTATGTATAAATATTAAATACATATATTTTATTTTATTTTAATTTATATTTTAATATATATTTTATATCAATAATTGATTTAATGACAAATTTTCTTATTTAAATGTAATATAATCGTTAATTTTATATCCAACTGTAAAATATTTTTTACTTTTAAAATTTATTAAAAAGTCCATTTTTGAAAAAGTTCTCTAAACATACAAGTCATTATATATATCTGTAAGAAAATAATAAATAAATAAATAATTATATAAAATGATGCATATACTTACAAGGACGTAGTGTTTATAGTTGAAGATGATGAGATCTGTGAGGGATCGCATAGGTGAAGACACGAGGTTTGCCAGATAAGAATTCAAGTCTCTCTTGAGCTCAGCTAACAATGCTATCATTTCATTCTCATAAATCTCTTCAGTCTTCTCAATTACTATGTCATCCACAAGTGTCGCTCCTTGATCCCTGATTATATATTATTCAACAAGAAATTAATAATGTACTTACATTATGCTAAAATAATTTCGTTTTCATCTAATTAATTTTTTTATATAAACATATAATACTTTCTTATATTAATTTTTTTTATAATGATTTTTAAATATTAATTTCACATGAAAATAATTACATACCAATTTTCACTTAAATTCTTAGTTAAAATTAAAAATGTATAAATGTGGCATAATGTAAAGTGGTAATGTATAGCAGAACCTCATTATTTGGAAGAGTTGTTGATATGTAGCATTCTCGACAGAATTTTCAGGAAAATTATTAAAAGAATCAGGGTATCTCAAGATTCCAAGTCTTTTTCCTTGTAGACCACGAGGATTCAGATATTGAGCATAGCCACCCTCTGGAATGTGTTTTGAGGCATTAACAGTCCCTTCATCTTTCTCATCTTTCCCTACAATTACGTCAAGAACATAAACTGCATCTTCTACCGTTCTAGCCATAGGCCTGTTCATCCAACAAAAAATTACTTAGAATAGTTTATATTTTTTGTTGAAGTCATATGCATTATTTCTCTCTCTTGTCCTAAGTGAACAAGTATATCTAATCTAATTCCGTAAAATTAAATATTTTATTAATAAAAATAGATATGTGTAAAATTTAGCAAGTATATTATAGTAGAAATTCACGTATAACTATCTTTATATGAAAATAATAAAATTATCTAACACTATGAATTTCATGTGAATCTTCACCGTGTATTATGACTTGAGACAGATGTTGTTATTGTAGAAGACATTTTCCTTCAATAATAAAGTTTAGAAAATAATTTAAAAATTATATATAAATGTTTTCATTGTTATATTAGTTTTCGAAATAAAATATAAATTAAATTTTTTATCTTAAATTAAAAAAATATTTTATTATACTTAACATACAATATTAATTATTTTGTTAAATTTAATTTAATATCAAAACTAAAAATTAATTAATTAACCCAATACAAAAAGCAATAAATAGTGATAGTGAAATTTATGTAAGAAAGACCAACTAATTAATTATAAAAATGAAAGTCAAAATATAAATTAAATTAAAAATATACAGAATTAATTTTTGGTTAATTAATATTGATTAATTTGTAATTATTTAATATTAGCCAACTTTAAAATTTAAGATTATAATTTAAAATTTAAAATTAAATATTTATAATTTAATATCTAAAATTTAAGATAAATAAAATAATAAAAAAGATGCTGATTAGAGAAATGGATCCTCACGATTTTTGTTAACGCTTAAAGAAATAAAGTGTGATCTCTTTTCATTAATTTTATAAGTGAGATCAAAATTAAATATAAAGAAGAGTATAATAAAAAATAAGATTAAACAATTGACATCATCCAATTTTTATTAGTGATGTTGATTGCAAAAGAACGCGATATTATATAGTGATGCGTGCATGTGCTTTTTGATTGGCATGCATATTATTATAAAATAATTTTTTTTTGTATGACGTAATAAATTTAAAATTGTATGATGCAATATATACCCAACGGAATCTTGTCTTAGAGAAATAGGGATCACGCCGGATCTGCTAGTGAGGTTAACGGTGGGTTTGATTCCAACGATTGAGTTGTATGCTGCAGGACAAATTATTGAGCCATCGGTTTCAGTCCCTAACGACACCGTTGCAAAGTTTGCTGCCATTGATATTGCTGATCCACTGCTTGATCCGCACACTTCATTGCTCAAGTTATAAGGGTTCTGCATGCCATCCATGCATCCATATCATTAATCACAAATAAAAACATAATATCCGTAATTACATATTTATTTTAGTAATAATTAATAAAAATTAAATAAGATAACTTTAGACTGTTAGAATTAATTTTTTATTATTTTTCAAATATTATTGTAATAATATATTTAGGTTTATTTTGTAAAAAAATGATATATTTATTTAGTTTAGTAAATTTTTTTTTTTTTAAAATAAAGTTCTTGTTCTTTATAACTCAGTAGAAGTTAAAAGTCGTGGTTGAATAGTAATAGATTGACTTTCCTGATTTAGCAGCATAACTAACTTGGTGACAGTTATATTTAGTTATGCTGCCAGATAAGTTAGTTAGTATGTATTGGTTAACTTACTATTGGAGTTAGATGTTAGTTATTGTTTGAGTTAGAACATAATTATAGAGAAAAAATGTCAAGATTATTAAAATTTTTTATTTTTTAATCATCAGTTAATTATTAATATTTAAAAATATGAGATAAAATATATTATTGAATTATTAAAATAAAAAAATTAAACTAAAAAAATTGAGTTAATAATTAATTAATAATCAAAACAATAAATTTTGATGGTCCATAATATTTTTTTAGCTGTAAACTTGTAGTTTAGTTTGTTTAGTTAGGAAAAGTATAGGTAACCAACAACATTTTTGAATAATGTGTAAATGTGAATTAATAGGATTAAAAGAGTAAATTTAATTAGTAGCATTAAATTAGGATGTAGTGCATTTTTATTTGATTGGTAGTTGTTCATGTTATTCAAGATAGTCATTGTTTACCTAGCATTCCCCAGTTAGTTAATTAGTTGTATATAAACTAATCAATGTACGTGTTTTCTAAAGTTTGTTTCATCATTTAATGCGGAATTTCATTTCTGATTTTTCAGAAGCTCTCTCCCACTTGCCACCTCCAAACCTGCACTTAGAAAGTTTTTTCAACTATATATTTTTTCCTTTTTTTAAATAGGAAAACAAATTAAAATGATTAACCAATTTAGAATCTTAATTAATTAAATTTATTACTCAAAATTTTAATTACCTTGCCTTGGCCACCATAGGCAGACCAACCACCAGGCATATTGTAAGACCTAAAACCATTCCACTGCTTCAAGGTGGCTTTGCCAAGAATTATGGCCCCAGCCTCCCTCAACTTCTTCACCACAAAAGCGTCCTCCGCCACCACCGACCCAAGAAGCGCATACGAACCGGCCGTGGTACTCATCTTCTTCTTTTTGAAATCAATGTTGTCCTTTACCAACACCGGTATTCCACTCAACTTTGTCCCTCTTTTTCCCGCCAAGCGCTCTTCGTCGGCTTTCTCAGCCTCAAATTCTGCGTCCGGATTTAGATCCGAGACGCCACGAAGGATAGGGTTTCTTTTAAAGATCTCATCTTTATACAACTTAACTAGATGCTTTGATGTGATTTCGTTTCGCGCAAAAGCGCTTTGGATTTCGTCGATGGTTGCTTCTTTTAGTTGAAACATTCCATGAACATGGCTTGTTGCAATGATCATGATGAGTAGTGTTTGAAGAAGCAGCAATGAGAAGAAGACGAAAGCCTTTGCCATATTAGCTTTAGCTACTTCTTTAATTTTTAGTGAGTAGTAGTGTGTGGTTTGCACCATGCATAGGGTTGCTTTAAATAGAGTTCCATTTGCTTTCACTCCCTTTCATTTCAAATCATTATTTTTAATGTGCACAAATTTTTACTCTAAATTACTTAAAATAGTTATCAATAGAAGATTAATAAAATGTATAATCATAACTCAAAAGAAAGAAAAAAGCACATGATTTGTGGAGTGTATATATAAGAAGTTAAAGCCTAAAGGTGATAAAACTTTTATTTCTTTTTACAGGTAAACTATCAAAGTTGTCTTAAAACGGATATTTTTTAAAAGGTTGTAACATGGTAAATTATTAGATTAAAATTGAATTATAAACATAAATAATGATAATTATATTTGCTAAACTAATTTTAACGTTTAAAATTATGACAATGAAAAATATAAATAGAGAACATTTTTTGATGAATTTAACATCAATAATTTAGTTAAGGATAAATTAAACTTAAATATTTATATTCATGTATTAAATTATTATATTAAAATTTTTAATTTTAATAAATATAAACTAATTTAAAAATTATATCTTTAAGTGTTTTTAAAAACATCTCTACTTTTAAAACCTATAAGATATAACACATGATCTTTCTAAAAAGCAAAAGAAAAATCTTTAAAAGACTTTACCAAACTAGGTCTTAAGTTATTTAGTAGAAGTCGTTACTCTCTAATTACTAAATTAGTCATTATATTTATATAAATATTTATACATATTATTTTATATTTTTTTATAAAATATCAACTATTAAAATAATATTCACATCAACATAATTAAACTTTTCATTAATAGCATAGTTTAGCTTCAACTATGGGAACCTTGAATTTTGTCCTAATATATCTAAGCATATAAAAGATATTTTGCATCAATTGATATTAAACTTAGATTACATTGAAAATAGGCAAAAGTGAAAAGAGAATAAAAATTATATATTACATTATTACAAAATAAAAAACATGTCATTCCATAATTACATTTTATGGTGCAAAAGTACTGTATATACAAGGGTTCAATTAAGGAAGAGTGAGTTAACCTAAAGAGCACCAAAAAACTCACAAGATTTGTCTTCTGGAAGGTAGCAAATCTATAAGTTCGTCCTCAAAAGTCTGCCAATAAATAAGACGGATTGGCTCATCCCACTAAAATAAAAAATTAAAGATGGTCTACAAATTTTATCCTACTCTATTTTTTGGCAAATTAGCGTTGGTCCGTCCTAAGTTTTTTAATTTGATTTTTTTAATATTATTATTATTATCAAGTGAATAAAATATTTAATAAAAAATACTTGATAAAACTCCAATATGAAAGAAAATTATTTAAAAGTACAAAAACACTTGATTTTTATATTTTGAGTAAAGTATTATTTTTGGTTTCCAACAGTTTAGGTCAAATCTTAATTTGGACTTTAATATTTCAGATATTTTATTTCAGTCCTAAAAATTTTTAAACATCCTATTTTAATTCCAAAAAAAAAAATTTAAGCGGGTTTAATATTGTCTAATCATTAAATTTGACACAAACCATTCATATATTAAAGAGCCAATGGCATTAAATTCTAATATGTAAGTAAAATCGATCTACCAACAATAACTAATTTACAAGTTTTTCTTTTGATTTTGTACAAAGGTGAAATTTTGTACAAAAAGAAAATTAAAGAGTAGAAGAAGTGTTACAATGCAAGAAGGTTTTTGGCAGGGGCGGAGCCAGGTGGTAGGAAAGGGGGGCGATGGCCCCCCTAATTTTAATTTTTTACATGTAAATTATATGTAAATTTCAGTTTAGCCCCTCCTTAAAATTTTATTTTAGTCTTAGTTTATTGTATAAATATTTTTGGCCCCCCTCTAATATTTTATCTAGCTCCGCCCCTAGTTTTTGGTTATGATTTTCTAAGACATGGAAGAAAATATGACTTAACTAGTAATATTATAATGTCTACATTACTCATTCTATTAACTATTAGTGTCAAATTTAACGATAGGACCACATTGAACCTGTTTAAAACTTTTTGGAATAGAAATAGAACATTTGAAATATTAGGGACCAAATTAGAATTTGTCCAAAACGGTAAAGACCAAAATTATACTTTACCCTTATATTTTTATATATAGAAAAATGAGACATACACTGCTACTCCAAAACCTACAAGTTAAACAGAATGATCACTAGAAAAAAAGGTCTCTTGCCACACTTTTTTCTAGCCACACTTTAAAAGCGTAGCCAAAAGAGGTCAATGGCCACACTTTTATGAAGGTGGAGATTGATTAGAGATTTGGCCACGTTTTTCTTTCCATGCTTCAAAAGCGTGGAAAAATGGGTCAATAGCCACTCTTTTATAAAGGCGGCAGTTGATTAGAGATTTGACTATATTTTTTTTTACCACGCTTCAAAAACGTGGCCATAGAGAGCAACTGGCACACTTTTGAAGAGTAACGACATGGTTTCGTTATAGTGACACTTTTAAAGCAGGTCCGTTTTCTCTAACTCTTTCGGCACGCTTCAAAAGCGTGGCCACAAGGTTCCAAGAAAAAGGTTTCGTTCCAGGTCACCCCTCTTTCTTCGAAATTTATGAGAGTTACATTGCATACTCTTTTTTCTTCAAAAAACCCTAACAAAGAGCTCATCGTCGGCGCTCGTCCTTTCTCCTCTGTTGCAATGCCTCCTTTGGCACTCCCACCGTCGTTGCTCCCACCCTAAATCCTTAACCCTCCTTCAGCGGTGATTCTCTCTGGCGGTGACTCCCACGCGGCGCTCACTATCCCTCACAAACCCTTCGTCAATGCTCGCTCCACCACAGCTCCGTTCGTTTGTGCTCAAACGCTGTAAACTCTAAAACTCCTTTGGTGGTGATTCTCTCTGGCATGGCCTCCCTCCTTGGCACTCACTCTCTCTTGCAAATTCTCCGTCAACACTCCTTCCACTGTCGCTTCCTTTCGTCGTTGCAAACTCCTAACCTTCTGTCTTTCCTCTTTCGCAAACTCTCTCATGTTGCTGCAAATCCTAACCATTGTTGTTCTAGCTATGCATTGGAGAAGGTTTGTTGTCCTAGCTAATTTTTTAAATTCATTTTGTGAGTTGTCACAAAATTAAAATAATCTATTATGGATATTTGTCACTTTGTTATGGATATTTATCATTATGCTTATCTTCAAAATCTCTGAATTTGTTTGGTGTTGTCATTATTTTGCTTGTCACAGTTACTAGCTTTGGGGATATGATGTTTATAGCTTCTGTTCTTTCTGAGATATCAAAGTGGAGGAGAACAGGTGTTGGTGACTTAAGCACATTATACAGAAATTTGAGCACACTATACTTTAGTTCTTTTTTTGCCATGTTACATGAGATGAATTATTTAAATAATTCGTTATTGATTGTTGTTGTAATTTAAAATCCTACTCTATTGATTTTTAATAATCTATTTATTATTTAAATACTGTTCTATTAGTACCCAGGTTTATCTTTTTTATCCTTTTTGAATCTTGGACATACAACATTTCAAATTGCTTGCTTTCCTTAGAAGAACCACGTTGATTTTAAGTTCATCGTCGTTGCATTTGAGGATACATGTATCCATAAATCAAATTTTATTTTTTTTTACATATTAATTTTAATTTATCTATTTATTAGTTTGGTTATTTATTTTATTTATTATTGTTGTTCCTAGGTAATCCACTTTTTTAATTGGTAAAAGTACTTTTAATTAATTTGGAGAGAAAAATATTTAAGTTATAATTTGCTAAGGTAACAATTTTATAACAAAAGTGTTAGAGATATGATATGATTAAGATTTGATTTAGTAAAATTTTTATTTTTAAAAATAATTTATAAAAATTGGTTTTTAAAATATAAATTTTTAAAATTTGTATTATATAGGAGTATATATGGTCCAGTCTGGTTCAAAGGTTTGGTTTGAATTCGAACACTTTCGAGCTAATTTGATGTGATTTTATCGGGTCTAGAGTCGGATAAGGATCTCAAAAATAGATCCGATAATTATTTAGAGCCGAGTTTGGGTCAAAGCGAATTCGTCTTCACCCGGCCTATGTGA